>NW_006159506.1:2665254-2681132 GCF_000334495.1 Tupaia belangeri chinensis | reverse complement strand
GGGAGTGGCCTCAGGCTTCTTCTTCCTCAGCCGTGTAAGAGACTGGCAGCCTCACAGTGAGTAACAGGCTGCGGTGCACTCACTTCTGGCCCACTCCCTGTGTGCGGATGGTACACTGCCACCGCTGTGCCTGCACTGGGACCCTCCACGAGGGACTTCCCTTCTTGTTGAATCTCGTCCCAGCGATGAGAGCCTTCTCTTTCCAGTTCAAAGGCTCCTTCCTCACCTTTCCATAGAGACTGGCATCCCCTGCCTAGAGAGGAAACTCCTGTTCCCATGTGTCTGGGTGTGTCCTGTGGCACTAATGAGACAGTCATCAAATACTTGTGGGAAATAGTCTATTTTCTCATTTTCCCCCCCATTTACTATTTTGGTTTTCTTGTGTTATCTTGAGTTCAGTTTCGTTGTTGCTTTTGTTGTGTGTGCATTCAGCCTATAGCTTTCTTGTGTAGTATCTCATCCACTCTGTCATGGTAGGGTTTTAAGCAACTATTCAAGTCGAGCCAAAGCACTATTATATACATAAGAGTATAGCAGGAAAGTCAGCTGGAAAGACAGAGCCAGATCCTAGAGGGTCTTGGAAGACCAGCTGGAACATTTGGATTTTTAATCCCACAGGCCATGGAAACAAGTGGATGGTTTTCAATGGGGTTGGCAAAGGTCAGAGCAGTTCAGTAGGAAAATCTGTTGTATAGTGGAATATAGATGAGTACCACACTTGGAGCCAGAATCTGAACTGGAGTAATGGCAATGGGTTGAAAAGGAGAGAGTTGGGACCAGCAGTTAGTGTAATGGCTATGTCGTTGGACTCCCATGTAGCTGACCACGGTTTGAGTCCCAGACCCGGTGGCTTAAAACTCATGCCTGGCACCCAAGATCCTGAGGGGAGAATGGAGGAGAAGGGATTGCGGCATGGCCATCCCCCCTGGGGGAGGGGGTGATTTCTTGCTTTCTGTCTCTCTGTCTGGTGAGCGCATGTGCCCTATAGCAAAAACCTCTCCAAAAAAAAAAAAAAGGAGAGAGTTGATGCAAACATTACGGCAAAGGGGGAAACAATCCAAATTAGTTACTGTTCATCATGATGGCATACAGAGACATGAAGGGGGCTGCTGGTGTTTTTGCTGTGGGCCATACACATGATGTAATCATTTGTATCATGGTGCCATGAACAGAGGAGGAGAGAGAGGAACAGCTCGCTTGGAAGTTGTAAGTAATATATGTGTATATGTCTTCGTTAGCATACCTTACTATAACATTTTACAAGGACCATAAGAAATGTAATTCCACCTCCATTTATCTCTAGTGATGCATGTATGTATGCACATACATGCTTTTAGTTCAGCTGAGAATAAAATAAATGTTTTTAGAAATTGCAGTCTTATATTTTAAAATCCTTTATAAGAAAGTCTGACACAGTTTTAAGTAAAATTTTTTGTCTGGATTAGCAGTAAGTGTTTAAATTTCTTCTGGCTAATTTTCTGATCTTTAAACACGTGAATTCAGAAAATTCACCAAATTGGGGGCCAGCCATTGGTGTGGTGGTTAAGGTGACTGGATCCCAAGTGGCTGGCTCATGATTTGAGTCCCAGAATCAGAGGCTTGAAAAACACTCCAGGTGGGGAACCAGCAGTTAGCGTAATGGCTATGTCGCTGGACTCCCACGTAGTCGACCGCTGTTCGTGTCCCGGACCCGGTGGCTTAAAACTCATGCCGGGCGCGTGTGCGTGCGTGCCCAAGATCCCGAGAGGAGAATGGAGGAGAAGGGATTGCGGCGTGACCATCCCCCCTGGGGGGTGATTTCTCGCTTTCTGTCTCTATGTCTCTCTCTGTCTGTCTGGCGAGCGCACGCGCCCTACAGTGAAAATCTCTCCAAAAAAAACCAACAACAACAACAACAACAACAAAACCACTCCAGGTGTATGTGCATGCCTAAAATCCTGAAAGAGGGGAGATGGAAGAGAAGGGATTATAGCATGACCATCCCCCATGGGGGGGATCTCTCACTGCCCCCATCCACAGGAAAAGGACCAGGAAATTAACCAGTGTAAGGCCAGGTGTGCTGCGTGCATCTATATAGTCCCAGCTGCTCTGGAGGCGAAGGCAGGAGGACCATAGTAAGTGACATAGTAAGACCCTGTCTAAAACACCACGCAGACATGCAAACACAAACTAGCCAATGTGAATACTTAGCTATATTTATTTGTTTAATGGAAGTTGTGAATGCTCGTGTACTCAGAGCAGAATATTCAGTTTAGCAAATGATTGCTGAATAGCTCTGGTAATAAGATGCTGACTGAATTTAAATACATTTAATATATTTTGCTACTTCCTGAGTTTTTATCTCCAAAGTAGAGTGATTTTTCATTTAACACTGATAGTTAATACCAGAATTGCGGAAACTGGGTTTCTATGTAGTGCCTAATTTTAGTTGTTTATTTTTAGCCAGTCTAAAGGTGTAAAGTGAAATCTTGTTGGTTTAATTTGCATTTCTGTGACTACTAATGAGTTTGCACATTTCTTCCCATGCTTATTATACATTAGATTTCCTTTTCTGTAAATTGCTTTTTAAAATTCTATATTTTTCTTTTAGTGCTTGTTTCCTTGTTATTAAAAATTACACATGGGGCCGGCACGTGGCATAGTGTTTAAGGCATTGGACTTCTACATGACTGACTGTGGTTTGAGTCCTGGACTTGGCAGCTTGCTTTCTCACTTTCCCTCTCTCTCTTGCTGATCAAATTAAAAAGTAATAATAATAATAAATAAATAAAATGAAATAAAATAATGGTTAAATATGTCTTTAAATAATTACTTATTTAATTTTATTATTGTTATTATAGTCTTTAAATAATTAATTATTTAATTTTATTATTGTTATTATTGTTTTAATTTGCTTTAAGGCATGTATGCGCCATCAGAGAGAGAGGGGGACAGACAAAGTGAGAAAGCAAGCTGCCAGGTCTGGGACTAGAACCGTGGTCCCACATGTGGGAGGAGAGTCCAGTGCCTTAACCACCATGCCACCGGCTGGCCCTACAGATGTTTCTTACATGTTAGTGGTCTCTCTTTGGTTTGGGATTTTGCAAATAATATCTCTCAGTCTTTTTATCAGTAACCTTCAACCACGATAGCATTCACTAACTAGAAGTACCAGATTTTTCTTTTCTTGGAGAGGTTTTTGCCATAGGGCATGTGCGCTCGCCAGACAGAGAGAGACAGAGATAGAAAGCGAGAAATCACCCCCCAGGGGGGATGGCCACGCCGTAATCCCTTCTCCTCCATTCTCCTCTCTGGATCTTGGGCACGCACGCACACACGCCCGGCGTGAGTTCTAAGCCACCAGGTTCGGGACGCGAACCACGGTCGACTACATGGGAGTCCAGCGACATAGGCATTATGCTAACTGCTGGTCCCTAGAAGTCCTTGATTTTGATATAATCAGTTTAAAGAGCTTTTTGCCTTATAGTTCATAATTCAGAGTTTTATTTAAGATATTTTCTCTTACACCAAAGTCAGAAGACATTCTGATATATTTCTTTCTGTTAATTTTATGGTTTTGTATTAGGTTTTTATTTCATGTAGAGCAGGACTCAGCAAACATTTTCTTGAAAGGTCAAATAGTAAGTATTTTAGGCTTTGTGGACCAATTGTCTCTGCCACAAGGATTCAGCTATGTCATTGTAGCACCAGAGCAGCCACAGACAAAGGCAAATGAGTGGACGTGACTGTTGCAATAAAACTTCATTTACAAAACCATGCGTCTGGCGTTCAGGTCATAATTTACTCCTTGACCTAGAGTCCAAGCCCTGTCTTGTAGAAAATGCTTTGTTTCTTGGTATTCGATAGGATGCCAGGTGGGTTTTTTGTTTGTTTTTCTTCCTATATAGTGGGTCAATTTTTATCACATCATTACTTAAAAAATATTATTTCCCCACTGAATTGCCGTGCCACTTTTATTGTGTATTATAGTATTATGTTCTGAAGGTATGGAGATCTGCTACCTAACTTTATTTTCCTTTGTTAGTCTTTCTATCTGTTGAAGCAGGGCCACTTCAAAAAAAAATTTTTTTTTTTTTTTTTTTTAGTCCCTATGGTTTTATAGTATATCTTGATATGGGTTAGGGAGAGGTCCCTTGCGTTATGTTTCTTTCTCAAAGTTAACATAGCTGTTTATGGATCTTTATTCTTTCATATTAACCATAGACTATGCCTACTGAATCCTTCAAAAAGTATGACTATGATTTTCATTAGGACTTAACTAAAAGTAAATTTTTTTTTTTAAGAGGTTTTTGCTATAGGGTGCATGCGCTCGCCAGATAGACAGAGAGAGACAGAGAGATAGAAAGCGAGAAATCACCACCCAGGGTGGATGGCCACGCCGAAATCCTTCTCCTCCATTCTCCTCTCGGGATCTTGGGCACACACGCGTGAGTTTTAAGCCACTGGGTCCGGGGCTCGAACTGCGGTCGACTATGTGGGAGTCCAGTGACATAGTCATTACGCTAACTGCTGGTTCCTGAAAGTAAATGTTAATTTGGGAAGAATTGGCATATTAAATTATGCCACCCAAAAACACATGTCTTCATTTATTGCAATCATCTTATTTATCTTTTATTCATGCTTCAAAATAGTTTTCTCAATAGGAAAGGGTGTATAATTTGTATTAATTCCAAAATTCTAAATGTTTAGGAACACTAGCTGTCATGCATGGTATCTTTTTTGGTCATATTGTCTAGTTTTATTGATGCAGATAAATACTGATAAGTTTTGTAAGTTATGTTTATGAAAGATTAATAAAGAACTGGTTTTGTAGAGAGCTGGCAGGCCAATTGAAAAAAGGAATTGAGGCCAAAAAAAATGAGATAGAACACACAGAAGAAATAATCAGAAGCTCTCCGAATTAAGTTGAGGGACTTACTACTTAACAATAGTGTCAACTTACAGTGCATTTTTATTTAGAGTATTTTAGATTTACAACAGGTTTGTTGGGATATAACCCAATCCCCATCATTGAGTCAAGGAGCATCTGTATATCTCAATAGTAAATGTAAGACAGAGTGACAAAAATAGTTTTATGAACAGCTATCAATAGATATTCCTAACTCTACTGTGTCAAAATTGACGTAAGACCCAGAACAATGAATCAGACGATCATTATTTTTAAACAATTGAAATGTTAAAGACTCCTTTTTCCAGAAAACTCTAGGCCAAATGAAATTTACAAGTGAGTTCTACCAAATTTTCAAGGAACAGTTGGTTCCTATTTTATCCAAATTATTGGAGGAAGTGGAGAGTAAACACCGTGCACAGCCTGTTTGCTGAGGCGAATGTGGTCCTGTTACTAACCGTAATAAAGACTGCACCAGAACTGAAAAGTATATGACGATTTACCTTATGAGTGTTATTCTTGAAATGCAGAAATAGTTCAGTATCAGAAATGCATACAGCTGTATTCCAGTAAGACACTGTGGACACGAATTTTATATAAATTTTATGTATTATGAATTATTCATCTTTTACATTTTTTCCAACCATTTAAAAATGTAAAGCCATTCTTAGCTCACATGCTGTACCAAAACAGGTGGTAGACCAGATGGCCGTGGGTTTACTGACCCCCTGATGTAACCACACAAACAGATAGAATCAACACACTATTAAAACGAGTTCTGTCCTGGGCTAGCTGGTGGCATGATGGCTAAGGCACATGGATCCTCCATGTCCAACTATGCAGTTCAAATCTTAGTCCCAGTGTGCATGCTCCAAGAGGAGGGAGTGGGGGCACGGTCATCTCCCATGGGGGGGTTCTCCCTCCCTCCCCTTCTCCTCCTCTCCCTCCAGCCAGTGCATGTGCCCTATAGCAAACTTACCAAAAGTACAAAGCAAAGTACTTTATTTGCTATCTTAATGACTTGTTTTCAAATCACATCGCTTTTCACTGGTAAAGCAGATGCTCTGTGTTCCTCCGGTGACCTTTCCTGGTCACTGACATGACTCTCCCATTCTCCCTTGCTTTCTAAGTTCAAATCTTTTACTCACCTTCAGATCCACTCAGCAGTACTCCCTTTTCCATGTCGTATTTATTACTACGGCCAATCTGTTCTACTTCCTGAACACGATGGGGTTTTTCTTTGTTGCTAATGGATTCCCTTTCTGGCCTGGTTCACAGTGGTAACTCTAAACGTGTCATTCATTTCAAGCACCCGCTCCCACTTCTGTCCTCTTCCTACTCGCATGTCAGTCTCGTCTTAGGGTTCACCAAGATGATGAAGACCTTAATGTGCTCTTTCCACTCATGATCAGCAAAGCGAGCGAAAGGAAAGCACAATTGGGAGGAGATCATTGTTTACATATATAAAAGTAAAAAGATGAATAGTAAAGCTATTTTTTGAGTTATTTAATTTTACTTATTCATTCATGTATTTTAATTTGACTAGAGAGAGAGAGAAAGTGAGCCACCAGGTCTGGGACTTGAACCATGGTCAGCCATGTGGGTATGTCCAGTTCCTTAACTACCACGTCACCTGCTGGTCCTCCCCCCAACCTATTTTTTTTTTGAGAGGTTTTTGCTATAGGGCACATACACTCCCCAGAAAGAGAGAGACAGAGAGACAGACAGAAAGAAAGAAATTACCCCCCAGGGGGATGGCCATGCCGCAATTCCTTCTCCTCCATTCTCCTCTCGGGATCTTGGGCATTCACTCACACATGCCTGGCTTGAGTTTAAGCCACCGGGTGGAGGACACAAACTGCAGTTGACTACATGGGAGTCCAGTGACATAGCCATTATGCCAACTGCTGGTCCCATATGGGTAAACAATTCTAAGTAACAGTGAGTTTTCTCATAATTTTGATAACAAAGAAAAGTCTAGGATTTGAAAAAAATATTTTTTTTGGAGAGATTGCTGTAGGGCACATGCATTCACCAGAGAGACAGCAAGACAGACAGAAATTTAGGAATCACCCCCTAGGGGGCACAGCCACACTGCAGTCCCCTCTCCTTTATTATCCTCTTGGGATTTGGGGCATGCACGCACACACACACCCAGCGTGAGTTTTAAGCCACTGGATCCAGGACTTGAACCACAGTCGACCATGTGGGAGTCCAGTGATGTAACCATTACACTATCTGCTGGTCCTAGGATCTTTAAAATTTTTAAAGATTGTCATCCAGTTTCAAAATTTGAGTATATGTTTGATTATACAAGTAAGCTAATTGATTAGGTAAATGCTGGTGCCTATGGGATTTTTTTTTTAATACAGAAATGATTATCAGCTACTTTATTATTTTCTGAATTCCTTGTTCTCTTTTTCACTTAGCATAAGTATGAGATGATAGGTTTTGGGGGTTATTTATAGGCAGGCTAACCTGGATTGAAATCCCAACTGTATTTACTCTGTTTTTCTTTGGTTAGCAATTGAACCTTTCTGGACATGATTTTTTTCATCTTTAAATTAGGTGATAATACTGAGGGGGTAGTATGATATGTAAATAAGATAATATTTGTAAAGTTCCTAGCAAGATACATAGTATGTGGTAAGTACACTATTTTAATTTCCTTTTATTTTAAACATATATGAAAGCAAGCCCTTAGTTTAGATGAATAATTTGCTTTTCTCATTTACCTGTTTTATAAAGGAATGCATTAATTCTTACCTGGGAAATTTAAGTGAATGCAAAAAGTTAATCCTTAGCAAATTTATTTTTAAGTTGACAATATTGTACCCTTAGTTAATTTTTATTTTAAAATTGCATCCCTAACTAATTTTTATAAATAGGTTTCTATCACAAGTATCAACTCAGTTTCTTCAGGTCATTTATTTCTGTTCTCTTTCTTGCGTTTAACAGCTCTGGGATATGAAGAGAGCTTTTTCTGCAGGAATCGTGTTGAGACCATCTCAGTTTATGAGATGACATATTAATTTAAATGTTTCCTCCTTTGTTATTTCTGAATGTACTTTTTTTTTTTTTGAGAGGTTTTTGCTGTAGGGTGCGTGCGCTCGCCAGACAGACAGAGAGAGACAGAGGCAGGAAATCACCCCCCAGGGGGATGGCCACGCCGCAATCCCTTCTCCTCCACTCTCCTCTCGGGATCCTGGGCACGCACGCACACGCGCCCGGCGTGAGTTTAAGCCACCGGGTCCGGGACTTGAACCATGGTCGACTATGTGGGAGTCCAGCGACATAGCCATTACGCTAACTGCTGGTCCCCTGAATGTACTTTTAAAACTAGCCTCTTAGATGGGACCGGCAGGTGACGCGGTGGCTAAGAGCACTGGACTCCCACATGACCAATCGCAGTTCGAGTCCCAGGCCTGGTAGCTTTCTTTCTCACTCTCTCTCTCCCCCTCTCTGGTCAAATTAAAAATAATTAATTAAAGTTAAATAAGATAATTATTAAGAAGAAACCTAGCCTCTTAGGCACCACATTATTATACTGGCGTATACTATGCTAAGACAGAGTGTTGAACGTGTGGGGACTAAGGTTCCTCACAGCTCAGATTCTCTCTTTTTGGAAAGTGCATGTTATCTAAAAATTGTTTCCCAGAATAGATGTCAGGTTCACCCTTCGTTTTTATGTGATATCAGAATACTAGTCTTTAAGTAACTTACAGTTGTATGCGTCTCGAAAAGTTCATCAGTGTGTTTTATATTGTATCTTATAAATCTATTTACATAGATTGTAGAATAGATTAGTCAAATATTCTTATATTTTATGATAATTCAGAACTCATTTTTCTCAGAAAAATATTTAAAGTTAAAATTATCTTCAGTAGTCTATGAATTATATTAAATTGTGCTTTCCTGCATTGTCATTTATAATTATGAATATATTGTCATTTATAGAAATGCTAGTGAGGTCTCTCCAGTAGTGCTTGCTTAGGTGAGAGGCTACAGGAATGAATTACTCATTTTTTTGTGAGCGTATTTGGTGTCAGGTCATGGACTGTGAGTATGTATGTATCTTTTGGTTGAACAGAAAAGTCTGCTTTTCAATTCCCTGGTTAAATGTGGCATGGCATAGTGTAACTCTAGCCAACCACATGGCAATTCTTCCCAAAGTTTTTGAAAGAGTGGGACACTGCGTTTTGATAGCAGTGGAGCGAGGTGGCGGGTGACAGCCATGCAGCATGGTACAAACCGAGTGACCGCGCCCTGTCCCTCTCCATCCTCACCCAGGTGCAGCCGTCGCCGGCATCTACCGAGTGGCGGGGAAGAACATGGCCCCCTTGGAAGCGCTGGTGTGGGGCGTTGGACAGACTGTACTGACATTGATCATCTCCTTTTCAAGGATCCTCGCTACGCTTTGAGGTTTCGGTGGGAGCGTCTTACTGAATTCACGTAAGGAAACAGATGGACAGGTCCCCGAAAGTGGCATTGTTCACGAGCGGAATGAAATTGTGCGAGAATGTGGACCCAGCAGGTCCCCGCGGCAGGCAGACCTCGAGCTGTGTGGCAAGATCGCCCTCTGGTGTCGACGCGATTGCACTACTGCACTGCACCTTACGTGCCTCCGTCCCAGGCAAGGTGCACGAGACACTGCGCGAAGCTACAAGAAAAAGCACCTTGTTTAGCTGCCAATCAGGTTAACACTGGTGTTGAAATCATCGTTCTTAACAGTGTTGTGTTGAGTTCCAGGGACGTTTTAAGGAATTGATATATGTGCCAAACTCTTTTCTTTCTGTTAACATTGATCATGTGACAATTTGCAAGTGTAGCTGTAGATGAGTGCTGTGAACATATTTGACACGAATTCAGGTAACGTAGTAAGATTTTTGTTTTGTAACTCTAAATCCTGTATGAGTGCTGAATAATGAATCGTTTAATATGAGAGAAATTATTTGGTTTTTAATGTTGAGCGTTTCTGGGATCTGGGGCTTTAATGTCTTTTGGCATTATTGTTATTTAATTGATGTGGAAAATAGGGGTCTTCTTAATAGAAGACTAGCTAAACCATTTTAAGGACTCGAAGTAGGTCTGTAGGGTGCGTAATCTTCACTAACTTAAGTAACACCCTTTTAATAGTTCCCCTCATGCCTCAATGTTCTATTTTATTTATATTAATTAAAAAACCTTATGGGTCACACACATTGATTATAGTTTGTATGTCACAAAAATATAATTTGAAAATTTTCATATACACTTTGTAAGGAAAAAAATCTAAAATGCACGTTGCATTCTTTAAAGAAAGTATTTGCCTTGTATCACATGGAGAAAGCATCTTTACAACTGGTCTCTCAGTAGGATTTTACTACTTGTTACATATATTTTGATTTTTGACAAAACATAAGCAGTCTTTCATTCTGGAGTACTAACTGTATCTACATTGTGGCCTCAATTAGGCTGTAGAAATAAAAAGTAACAGGTCGATTGTATAGCATAGGAAGAGTAAGAAACTATCTTACTTTGGACATGTCCCAACGCCATAACTTTGCTAAGTAACTATTGGGGGAATATAGTAAATAGTTTTGAAGTTCAATAGGTAGGGTCAGAGTATCAGTACAGTACTGAGCATATATTTGAGTGATTCATTTCAGTTGCGTTCTTGAGTTATGCTGTTAAATTATGATTTAAGTTTATTTAAACTTGTGTGTTGTGGTTAAAGTTTATAGGAATCTATGATGAAATTTATAAAAAATCATTTCAAAGGGTTTTGGTAATACAGAACTGTTTATAAGAGTACAAGAAATAAGAAAAACACAGAGCTTGGTTGAATTGATGTCCCAGTGAGGTTTTCTTCTTTTCTTTTCCTTTTCTTTTCTTTTTTTTTTTTTTAATTTGGGTGGATTCCAGGTGCAATTATAAACATGCTAACTCAAAGAAGCATTATAGAGATACCAAGTTAAGACAACCCAAAAAGCAGCCTGGCATGCTACACTCTCTGTTTAGCCCAGGTTGGTTAAAAAGTAGGTTTTCGTTTAGGTCTCATTTCAATTTAAGACTTCTGTTACTCACACCACTTTTTCTCTACCAGAAGGCAGGGCATAGCCCGCGTGCAATTATAAACATGCTAACTCAAAGAAGCATTATAGAGATACCAAGTTAAGACAACCCAAAAAGCAGCCTGGCATGCTACACTCTCTGTTTAGCCCAGGTTGGTTAAAAAGTAGGTTTTCGTTTAGGTCTCATTTCAATTTAAGACTTCTGTTACTCACACCACTTTTTCTCTACCAGAAGGCAGGGCATAGCAACAACTTAACAATGAAGAGTTGGAGGGATACTCTGACCCATAAGAAGCCATTGAGACTTTCCTAACACTGTGGCCTGGAAATTTGTTGAGGTTGTGTTTAAACAAGCAGTTCTTGAGTTCTTAGAGGTCTTTGAAGTAAATCTTAAAATGGGTTATTTTTATTAGGGACACGCCTGGAATTATTTTTGTATGATTTTATATTCCTGGTGTTTCTCAAATTAAATTTACATACAACTTTTCCAAGTCAACTTAATTTCTCCTTTCTGTTAGCCTTGACTCGTGTGTTCTGTTGATAGTTGAAAGCATTCCTATTCTTCCAGGACTATTACAATAACGTGTTGAATTTGTTTCAGACCTACAGAAGGAGTATTTATTTTAAGATACGGTTATTTTATGATTTAAGAAAGTTGTCATGGAAAGATAATAAATATAAAGCATGTGGTTTGTAATCCAAAATTTACCAGAAAATAATGTGGTCACATAAAATGTATGAATGCATGGACCAAAGAGATGTAAACTTCTGGTTTTACTCTAGAATGAAAGTATAATGGAATGGATAATATTTAGTTTATCGAGTGCCCTGCAATTACCAAGTTGCTTTACATTATGAATTGTGTGTGTGTGTGTGTGTGTGTGTGTGTGTGTGTGTATTTAATTTTTCAGAGTATTTTGGTTTCTTTGCTCTTTTCAGTTACTTCCATTGGGATTTTGTATAGCTGTCATTCTTTTGATGTTTTGAAATGCAAGTGAATAGTATGAATTCATGAAATTCTCTTAATAGCTATTTATATGCTGAGTTTTTTAAAACGTTGGCAGTTTTCCTATTAAGACAGAAGTTTTTAATGATATATATCCACACATATATATCGTTATATACATATATAGAGCGCTGCTATATATGAATTCAGTCTAACTGGAAAGCTTTTGTTCCGTGAACACTCAAGTTCTAGTGGAGAATTTGATATATTTGTTCAGTTGAATGCTCTTTTAAATAGATTTGAGGGTGTTTGAGATTTTCAAATTTGGGAGAAGTTTTCTTGGTTTAATAGCTCCAGAGACCCTTGTTTGGGATATGACAAAAGCCCTTATTGATATATTTGGGTTACATTTTTTTAAAAATTTGTATGGGGTTTAGTAGTAAATTTTCTTTGTGACAAGTGCAAGAAGGAAGAGAGAAGTCCTCTGTAGGCGACACTCCTTTATTTAAAGAATATTTAGTAAAGTATTACTGATGGTGAAATAAGTTTCCTAAAGAGGGAAACCCTGTATGCCTAAGCTCGTTATTATTTAGCATACTGGTTAGAAATGACCATCCATGAGAGTTAGTAGGAAGGCCTCATAGAAGCTCCAAATAATGCTTGAAGCCTTGAGAAGAAGGAGGTGCGTGTAGTCTGCCCACGGTGCACGTAGTCTTGTCCTACTGGGTGCCCAAGATGAGGAAGGTCCTAAATGATGACCATGTTCTGTCCACGCAGCTTAAAGGTCTCCATTTCGGATCTGAATGTTGACCTAGCAGTGTTACAGTTGTTACCCGGGATGTACTCTCAGTATTTGTGGCACACATTTCCACTGCCCAGAGGGCTTAATTTGTACATGAAGTCAGAGAAGTAAAGAAATGGGTTGGCCGGTACATCTTTTATTTGTGATGCAATGAACAAGAGTCATTTAAAATCAAAGAATGTTGTTGGAAAGGTCTTTCGAGACCCTCCAGTTAAGATGAGGGGCAGAGCTGCCACGTTTGATGTGCTGCAGCTGACACTCACACCAACGAATTCAACTTCGTAAACTACTTTTTGCAGATCTAATATGTAGAAGGTGTTCTACCAAGTGCTTTCTATAGTAAATACAAGAATGGCCAAGATAGGAGTCTTGATCCACCAAGAGCTAGCAAGATGATTTTAATTTTAAATTTTAAAAAGGTTAGGACAGCATTCTGATTCTAGTTGACCATTTACATCCTATTTTCCCTCCGTTTCTGGTTTCCCCAGCTCATTTACTAAATGGAATCCAGTAACTGAGTGATCCTGGCTGTGACACACACAGTAAAGAGGATACAGGACTCTAACCAGTGACATAGATTTGAATCCAAGCTCTGTCACTAGTTGATGTTTTGATCTTGAGGAAATCCTTTAACTCCTCTGAGCTTCAGTTTGTACTTTGTCAGATAAATTGACACCTCATGCAATTACTTCAAGGGTTGTGTGAGATTGTTTATGTGAGATCGTTGATAGTAAATAATCAATTGATACCATTAGAATTTTTAGAACATTTACATTTTGCAATACCAATTGCATATGTTGTTAAAATTCACCCATTTTCTTCCATTTTCATATGTTCCCCACATATGTTTTAAAAAACAAACTAAACTTGCTTTCTTTACCTCCTGTTTACTCCTTTTTAAATTTTATTATTTTTAAAAGAATATTTATTTTAATGTGATTTATTCATTCATTATTTTAATTTGACCAGAGAGAGACATACAGAGAAAGAGAAAGTGAGAAAGCAAGCCACCAGGTCCAGGACTTGAACCATGGTTGGCCGTGTGGGAGTGTCCAGCGCCTTAATTACCATGCCACCTGCCCCTTACCCCTTTATTTTAAAACTCAGCAGTTATTTATTGGAGAACACTTCAGAGAACTGCAGGTGACAGAAATGGCCAGAGCAAGCAAGAATGCATGATGGGTCTTGTTTACTATTGGTTAAAACAGGGAAAGGGTAGAGTTAGCTCACGTTGACTTCTTACCTCATCCTCCCTGCTTCCCTCAAGTCCATTCAGCCAGCATTCACTGAGTCTGTACCATAGGCACATGATTTTCCTTGTTTTAGGGGTAGAAAGTGAGTCTGTCCCTCAGACATCTGCCTATTTTCTTCCACCCCTGGGCATTTCACTCCCTAGCATAGTGTCAATGCTGCAGGAAAATAGAACTGGGCTTTCGTGTCTACCAAGTCCTTCCTTTCACAGACCCCAAGTAATTAAGCCCTAGTTTGTTTTGTTTCGTTTTGGCATAATCTTAAAGGAAATACCATTGATTAAGTCCATTTTACAATTCACAAAATAACACAATGCTAAGAGCACTTTCTGAAATATTCTCCAACTACTTGACTCTGGCTCTTACCAGTTCTTTCACTCAAAAACACTTCATCGGAATTTCTGCCAATAGGAGTGACTTATTTTGTTTTTAAGATGCGAGGAATGTAGAAAATAACTGAAGAAATTGTAGTACACTTAGTTTGCATAGATGCTGGTAACCCTTGTTTGTTGATTGGGTAAATGACGGTTTCTTTTAATAATCAGGGCTGAGACTCTTGAGTGGCTAAAACTGACCAGTATCCAAATAGTGTCTTAGTCTCCCTAATTCGCATCCTTTTTATAGCATGTTGGAAGGAGATTCTTCAGGATGAAAAGGGTATCATTCGACTGAGAACTATAACGCTTCTCAAACGTGTGGTACTTGGTAGCAGAGGAAAGTGTAGGACAAGAAGAAATGTTGGCGGGTTTATGCACAAAAACAAGGCATATTTGATGGAGTTCCCTGTTACATGAACATGGTCTGCTTTCTGTTAAAACTGGGAGCCACACTGCGTGTGTGTCCTGCATGCTGGCGTACTGTGTGTTTCTTCACGTCAGGCTCCACCGACCACTCATTTTGAAATCATAGGATATTTTTTGGTGTGTGTGTGTGTGTGTGTGTGTGTCGGTAGATTTGTGCTTTTAACTTTGCCATCTCAGTTCCATGTAGACAACACGGTGTTGTTTAGGAGGTCGCTGAATTAAGTATCTAAAACTGTGTCTGGAAATTTGTTTGTAGGAAGTCACGCTTACTATGTTTTTAGAGTTTGGAGATGTGTCAGTTAATACTTTACTAAATTAGTGGAAACACTCATATTTCGGAGCAAGTCAAGCTACCGAGTAATCATCTCTTTTTCTGAGTTTAGGTGGGCTCATTTTCACATTCTCTACATTCATGTTTTGAACTCATATAATGACCGTTTCTTGATTTTTGAGAACTGATTTAGCAATTCCTTAAGAATCTCCTTCTCCCTTCCCTCAGATGTTACGTTACTATAAACATATGTACAATTTGTTGGTGAAATTTGAAGTGCTGGTTTAGAAGAGAATATTCTTAACTCCTGTGGTTATGTAGCTATAATTTTAATGAACAATAAAAACTACAGATAAGTCAGGAAAGCATGACCCTCTTACATATCTTTTTTAGATTACATACTGCACTGTTAAAATCAACCCTCCGTAGTAACATGACTATCCCTTTTGGGGAATGTATTTAGGAGTGTAACTGAAACCAGAAGGCAGTGTGGCATAAATACATCCAAAGAGGAACTGTGAAATGTAATCCTTTGAACTCCCTAACTGTTATACTTTTCTCTCTAATATATATGTTGATAATTATGAAAAACCATCACTTTTTATTTATTTATTTATTTATTTATTTTTTCAGAGAGATTTTTTGCTATAGGCCATGTGCCCTTGACGGAGACAGAAAGAGAGAGACAGAAAGTGAGAAATGACCCCCCCCCAGGGGCATGGCCATGCCACAATCCCTTCTTCATTCTCTTCTCAGAATCTTGGGCATTCATCCACACATGCCCAGTGTGAGTTTCAAGCCACCAGGTCCAGGACTCGAACTGTGGTTGGCCATGTGGGAGTCTAGCAATGTAACTGCTATGCCA
>NW_006159506.1:2643263-2658619 GCF_000334495.1 Tupaia belangeri chinensis | reverse complement strand
CCCCCAGGGGCATGGCCATGCCACAATCCCTTCTTCATTCTCTTCTCAGAATCTTGGGCATTCATCCACACATGCCCAGTGTGAGTTTCAAGCCACCAGGTCCAGGACTCGAACTGTGGTTGGCCATGTGGGAGTCTAGCAATGTAACTGCTATGCCAGCTACTGGCCCCCTTCACTTATATTATTTAATTTGCTGCAGGGCGCATGTGCTCCCCAGAGAAAGAGAAAGTGAGAAAGCACCCCTCCCTCCTCCCTGCCTGAGGATGACCATAGACCCTATAATTCCTTCTCTTCCCTTCTTCTCTTGGGATTTTGGGCATGGCTGCCCCATGCCCTGCACCCTGCCTGTTTTTTAGGTCCTTGGGTTGGGTCTTGAATGCACATTTGGCTATGTGGGATCCAGCAGCCTTACCATCATTCACTGGCTGGCCCCAAATCATCCTTTATTAAAACTTTTTCATTTTCATTTTTTTTTTTTTTAGGATCCCATTTAAGTGATTGTTAACTCATGAGTACTACTGATGCTGAGAAGTTTCCTCTGTTTTTAAAGTATTTGCACATTATCATTAAGTATCATTGGGTTGAAAATATTAGTTTTCCTTATAGAAAACAAAACAGAGGCATCCGTTTGAATAGTAATCAAAATGATTTACTTTCAACACTGGTTGAGTTGCTAGTCTGATTGCTGACCCGTTCTTAGTACTTGTGACCTTGGGTGCATTTATGATGGAGGAATTGAAAAACTTCTAGCCCTCTTCCCAACATACAGAAATGCATTCAAACACGAACTCCACTTAGATGAACAAATAGGAAACTCCACAGTATTCTTCCTTGTAGTCGCCTAACTTGGTAAAATTCATAGCATTCTACTCTAAGTATTAGCCCCTGACTCCGTAGTCATTCTGGGTTGAGGGGTCAACTTGATCTTATAGCTAACTAACTAAAATGTCTTTAAACAGCAAATATAGTTTACCTCATAGGTATTAAGAGACTCACTTTCAAATTGTGTTAACTCGCAGGTCACTGATGAATCATTTCGTAAACAACAGTACCGTTTTAAAAGCTAAATGATGCCTTAGTGCCTTGGAAGTGAAGATACTTCGGCACAGTGCTTTCAGCAGGCTTCAGGGTTGGCACCAACGCACTGGCTCTGTGCATGTCACCTGTGACGGAATTCAGAGTGTGGGGAGGGTGTCATTGAAACAGATCTTAGGTATTCATCTCTGATGGTTCAGCGTAAATCAGTTACTTACCATTGACTATATCAAACGACAGCTACTTTCATTACGTTTTCATGATGTGGTGGTCTCTCTTTTTTTTCTTTCTCCGAGCAAGTATGAAATGAGAATATAGTCAAATTAAATGTGGGGTTTTAAAATGTAGTTTTGTTGTAAACCAGAGATTCCAGTGTGAACGATGTGAGTTTTGTATTGTAGTACAAGGGCAGACACTTGATGTATCCTTTAGAAATACGTTCACCATCAGGGATTTATTTTTACTATAGAAAAACTTAAATGTACTGTGAAGCTTAAAGACAGGAAGAAGAAACGTTGGAGGGGGTGTTATACAAGAACAAAGGCGGATTGGATGGTGTACCCTACATTATGTGAACAGTTTTCCCCTTCTGTTAAGACTATAAACTACACTGTATAAGTATGTGTTCTGCATGTTTACATAATACAGTTTAATTTTGAAGGATTATTTTAAAAAAACTATGTTTATATATAATACCTAACAAGCTGTAAATATTGTATACTATTGATTTTTAATTTTATATAAGCAATTTTTTTATTTCCCAATTCATGTACAAACTCATTGTGTATATAGCAAAATTCCCTGGGGAACACAAGTTTTGCAGTGAATTTTAAGTATTTTAATTGCAGTAAGCATCAGGTTAGCCTTAGTAGTGCCGATCTTTATTTTAAATTATTTTTCACCACCCTCATTTTCTTCAAAGGGCAGCAATAAACATATGCAAGTTCTTTTCGATGACAGGAAGTTGGTCTACAGAAGGCAAGATCTAGGTTCTAATTCATTGCTTTAAAGAAAAGAGGCACAACCAGTATTGGCCAGTGTCTATTCCCAGGGCCGATTCCGAGGTCCACGTGTGGCTCTCCTCGCTGTAACATACAGGGTGAACTCTTCACTGATAACACACAAAACAACTGTTACAAGTGAATCCAGCACTTAAATGTCATTACACAGAATTTATTGGATCAAAAATTTGTAATATACAGTATTTTAATAAAGTTTCTGTATTCAATTTCATGCACTTATATATAAATAAATCTGTCTTTAAAAGCTTTCTGGGGTGTTTGGCTCTTGTTGACATATCTTTCAACCTGTTCACTCTGGACTGAAATATCGTGTCTTTTGTCAATCTTTCCAGGTCAGTACACCTGTGGATTTTGAAGGTCGCGGTAAAAAGGTAAGCAGGAAACCCAAAGACAAATTTGGCCTCCTTCGGAGATTTCCCTAGCCCCAGCCTTGCGTTGTATATACCCATCTGCTTCTGAGAGTTACTGCTTTAAACAGCATGCTGTCACTTTTCGTTATAAAGAACTAACATTTGTTGAGTGCTTATTATCTTTTAGGGACTTTAATGCTTAAGGTAACCCTTCAAGTTATGTTTTATCCTCATTTTACAGATGAGGCCCTGTGGTTCAGAGAAGGTGAGAAACTCCTCTGAGTCACACAGCGAATTACTGCTCAGCCGGAGTTCGCTTGCCCTACTGCCCGTTTTAACCACTATGCTGTGTGAGTTTCTACAGAGTATCCTAAGAGCGTTTCCCTGTAATAAGATAATACTTTAAGGGCCAGATGTTGGCAAGGAGCCATGATGTTCTGTGTTCTGACCCACATCTCACATATGAACTCAAAATTTTCCCTTCGTTTTCTGGGCATGTATGTGCCCACGATCAGGCTGCCTGAGGCTGGGGATAGATTGTTTTTCAAGATTGTGTTGGGATACTGTTTCTGTTTGTCTCTTACTCACAGAAGACATAAATTTAAAAACATGTACAGTATCTCACTACCAACAGAGGCCAGACAACATAGGGATTTGAAAAATTAGCAACTCAAGATTTGAATTGCCAAATTTATCCATATTTTGGATTCATGTTAGGGATTTCTTTCTTTCTTTCTTTCTTTTTTTTTTTTTGGAGAAGTTTTTCCTATAGGGTCCGTGCACTCACCAGAAAGACAGAGAGAGACAGAGAGATAGAAAGCAAGAAATCACACCCCAGGGAGGATGACCATGCTGCAATCCCTTTTCCATTCTCCTCTCGGGATCTTGGGCACGCATGCACACATGCATGGCATGAGTTTAAGCCAACAGGTCCGAGACTCAAGCCACAGTCGACTACATGGGAGTCCAGTGACATAGCCATTAGGCTAACTGCTGCTCCTGATGTTAGGGATTTCTAAGGGAGAGGCTAGGTACCCAACTAGGCTCTAGTACCAAACTGCTTAGAAGAGATTGGAGCAGACTGAGCCAGTCATCGTAAATGTTACAAACCCTGCTGGGATAAAAACGATTGTGTCATTGGAAAAGTCCTGATGCATTATTGCATAGAAAAACACGTCATGACTTTTCCACAGCCCAATAGTTTAGTAAGTGTGAAAGCATATTGAAAGTGAACATTCCTGCCCATATACTGACGTATTTATTTAATTTGCTAAGTTAGAAATACTTTCCTAGATAATTCTTCATTCAACTATAGTAAGTGTACACCTTTAAAATACATTTTCTCCTTGACCACAAATCTTAAAAAATAAAATGTTCTTGAACAACATCTGAATCCTGAGGTCACAAAATGTTTCCTATTCTGATTCTGTCATCTTGTAGTAAGAGTTTTATCATGTTTTTGAAATAGGTGACTTAGCTTTGGGTAATTTGACATTTGCTGAGCATTGAAAGAAGACATCAGAGTCCAGATTTATCGTTTCTGAAGGACAAGATCAGGGAAAAGCTAATCTAAAAGACAGGTGTTTGGGTCTTCCACTGAGCCCTAGGATAGGGAATGAGTCTTAGGTAGACTTGTGGAAGAAAAATACCTCAGATTTACTGAGTAGATATCTTTATTATCTGCATCTAGACGTTGAACCTTTATTCATTCATTAAAAAGTACTTAAAAGTTCTACTGCGAAGAGAGGAAAGTACACAGGACCCATGGCAGATCTTTGAGGAGCACAAGTTGGGTTGCCTCCAGCTTACAATGGAAGCAAAAATCTATCCTGTGCCACTGTTCCTGTTATCCCTACTTAATTTTCCATTATTTTTTCCACCAGGTTTTCTTCTTTTGGCCAATTTTATGAGTAATTTTCAGGCTCAGAGTGCTGGGGACTGATTTGCAAAGTGCAGTTGTGTTAGGTGGTGGTCTTGCAAAGCCAGTGTCTGGTCGCTAGATGGTGCAATAGTTCTATTTTATTTTTCCCCTTGCTTTGTAGCTTGGTGATTAGTTCCCTGTGAACCAAATTCACTCCGTTTGTACTTCGGGCTTATTTCCGTAGGATATATTTCATGTGAACATTTTTTTCGCCCTGAAATAAGTACATATGAGTAAATCAAATAGAAAAATCAAGATTCCTACCTGTCACTATCAGTCAATTTAACTTTCTGAAGAACAAGGTAGAGTGTTCAGGGTTGTTGGCAGATCAGAAAATCAGATTAGTTGTATGATTTTGGTGAGTGATTCATCTAGACCTTGCTTTATGTTTTTTTTCCCTTAAATTTCAACACTTAATTCATGTACTTTGTTGTTGTCTAATTGAGCAATTTGCATTATTTTAGTGATGTTAAGTTGCATTTGTTTCTATGCTTGGTGCCAACATGTCAGAGTCAGCTTTGTTGTACCATGAGATTTGGTTTGAAATTTCTACTCTGCCATTTAGAATTTGAACTTGGGCAAATTTTTTTAACTTTTTTATTTATTATTATTATTTGTAATTTCATGTGCACTCACCAGAGACAGACAAAGAAACAAAGATGGAGGTAGCATCACCCATGGCCATGAGGTGTGATCATGGCACAATCCCTTCATTCCTCCATCCTTTCAGGGTTTTGGGCGCACTTGTAGATGCACCTGGTGTGTTTTTCAAGCCTTCTGGGCTGGGATTCAAACCATGGTTGGCTATGTAGGATCTTGCTCCCTTAACCTTGGAACTTGGGGGCTGGCCCAAGTTATTTAACTTTGTGACCTTCCGTTTTCAGGAAGGGCACCACGTCTCACTTGCATGTAGAGTGCTCAGCAAATACTCTACCTCGTCCCACTGGCCTCCTTCGTGTGTTGACTGCACGTGGAGGGATGGTGTGGCCTAGACTTCACTGTTTCGGTGCTCTGTTCTCCACTTTTTAAAGCCAGAGCCAGAGTCTGTCCCAGCAGAGCTCCATGGATCTTGAGAGGGGGCTATGTCTCAGAATTAACTCTTCCATGGAAGTGTGTACTGCTTTTGCAGCAGAGCTGTCTGAGGGAGTTTTTTGGAAACATTCCTCAGTGGGAAAGAGCCTAGTTAGAAAGCAGAATGAATAAACTTGCTCAGCTAGCAAATTCCTTGCATTCTCCAGCTCAAACACACAGAAGACGAGGAAGCCGACGCAGCCAACATAAATTAAGCCTGAGCCATGGTCACGACTTGCCCATCAGCTGTGCACGTAGTCATCGGCCACTCAGATCCTGTTGTAAATGGGCTTCTCTGCCTTTTGGTTGTGCTACCGAGACAAACCGTGGCTCTAACTCAGAGAAGAGGGTTGGCTTTTTCAGCTTGAGTTTCTGACCGTAAAAGCACAAATTTCATTACATCATGTGGTCCACGGCAGCCATGGAGACACACAGGCTCGTATGCACAGGCAGTAAATCGGGACTACGGTTAGGTGACCAGAGAACAGGACCTGACAGATTTTGGTGACCGGCGAGTGGCACA
The DNA here is from genome assembly GCF_000334495.1 of Tupaia belangeri chinensis. Taxonomy (NCBI): domain Eukaryota; kingdom Metazoa; phylum Chordata; class Mammalia; order Scandentia; family Tupaiidae; genus Tupaia; species Tupaia belangeri. The sequence goes on along the minus strand of NW_006159506.1, from coordinate 2,652,697 downwards.
GCTGAACCCACATGGAACAGTGGGACTTCCTTTTCTGCCCCCTTTGCTTACTTTTGTGGGCACTGGAGTCCACGAGTGACTCCAAATGTGTGGTATTTGATGGGGAAAATGGGAAAAGAGCCAAGATGAGTGGGCACCGTCGTAGGGTTGAATACTTTTGAGGGACTCCTGACTTTGATAGCAGAGTGGAAAGGTATAAGACCTGGTTCTGCTCTCTGACTGTGACCTCTCTTGTGCACATGAGACCTCTTTTAGACCTAATTTTTATTAATTCAAAAAATATTTAATTTTATTTATTGATTTTTTTTAAAACTTTGCTATAGGGCACATACACTCACCAGAGAGGTGCAGAGAGAGAGAGGGAAAATGAGAAAGCAAGCTGCCAGGCTGGGGACTCGAACCGCAGTTGGCCATGTGAGAGTCCAGAACTTTAGCCACCACCCCACCTGCTGGCCCCATCTATTTATTATTATATATTTTTTTATAGATTTTTGTTATAGGGTACATTTGCTCACTGGAGAGACAGACAGAAAGCAAGAAATCACTCCCCTAGGGGGGATGGCCATGTCGCAATCCCTTCACCTCCAGTCTCCTTTTGGGATTTTGGGCATGTGCGCACACGTGCCTGGCATCAGTTTGAAGTCACTGTGTTTAGGAATTGAACTGCAGTCAACCATGCAGGAGTCCAACGATGTAACCATTACGCCATCTGCTGGTCCCTATTTATTATTATTTTTTTAAGTTATTTATTCTCTAAGAGAGAGACAGAGGAACAGGCACCCCCAGCAAGGCTTTCACACTTCAATCCACCTTCAGCCTGAGTAAGCCCAGATCCCCTGTCGTGCTAAGGGGGGGGTCCCAGGATGTGAACCCAGGACTTTTCCATGTGGGTCCAAGACCCACTGTTCCTCTCTGGCCCCAAGACCTAATCTCTTTATGCCAGTTTCTTGTCTAATAAACATGGGAATAGATTAGGTTCTTTTGTTTCCCCATAAATGCAGGATGTGACTATTAATGGGTCAGCATCAGTATAGGCCTATTATTGTTGGCCTTCCCTAGTCTAAAACTAGTTTGGCATCATGAATTTTTCACTGAACATTGTAGTTCTAGGCTTTAGACCATCTTCACATTTCTTATGTGAAACCCGTTTAACCTGGAGATAGATAGATAGGTAGATAGATAGATAGATAGATAGATAGATAGATAGATAGATAGATAGATAGATAGATAGATAGATAGATAGATTTTTTTTTTTGCAAGGTGAAGGAGAAGGGATACAAGTTTTAGGTCGAAACCCTAACTTCTGTTTGTTTTCGTGTTTGATTGTATGTGAGCTTGGAGGAACTATGTAAAGTCTCTAGTATTGATGGGTCTAGTATTGTAATAATCTTGGCATTCAACTTCACTCTCAAACCCTTTTCACATTTGTCCTCTTAGTTTTACAGACTATGCTTACTTGGAGGAAAATAAAATGATTTTTATAAAAACCATGTACTTGCTGAAATGAAGATGTTTTGTGAGACCTGGACAACTGTTTGGACAAATGCCAGTTATAAAAGCAGGCCCGAGAGAGCCACAGCGGCCTGTTTGCCTGGACTTAGGTCATCTTCAGAGGCCTAAAGGGAGACTCTTGAAAACGGATCCCTTTCTGGGTAATCCATGACCAGTTCATTCTTCTCCCCACAATGCATTGGCTCAAGGCTTTTTAAGGGAAGGATGCAGAGGGGCCAGGTGGTGGTGGTGCAGAGACAATGCAACTAGGCCCCAGGGTATACATCCCAGGACTTCCCTGAGCATGTGTGGCAAGAACGTGTGTTCCCATGATCCAGGCTGGCTAAGACCACGGTTGGATCATAATGCGAAGACACTGTTGGGGAGCTTGTCTTTTTGTCTCTCACTTTCATGGGAGAAATTGATAGATAAACTTTAAATAGTAAAAGGAAAAAGTGAAGAAAAGGATGCAGAGAGGCACACATTCTCACGAGAGATCTTATTGGGGGTTGGTTTGTTTGCTTCTTTCAGGACTATCTTAATTGTGAGGGACATCTTCAGTCATGAGAGTTGTGAGCCAGCGTTGATAGAATGAGAATGTGCCACCATGTTTAATGAAGGTGTTGAAAGATTTTTTAAAAGTTATTTCATTTAACTTTATTTATTTATCTTAATTTGACTAAAGAAGGACAGAGAGAGAGAGAGAGAGAAAGAGAGAGAGAAAGAAGGAAAGTGAGAAATCAAGCCACTGGGTCTGGGTCTTGAACTGTGGTTGGCCATGTGGGAGGCCAGTGCCCTCAACCAACACGCTACCTGCCAGCCCCTCAAAATTTGGCTTAACTAAGCACTCTTTCTTTCATAACTGAAACAGCATGATTTTCAGACTCTTATTTCCCTGTAACTAGTTCAGGGTTCACCACCAATTATCTGCACAGGAAGAACTGCCAAGTCAAAAGAAAACAGTAAGTCTTTCTGGATATTTTATGTCCAAAATGAAAGAAAAAAGCATACTTTTGCTATCAGAGAAGTGGAAAGCAGTGTGCAGGGAACTCTGCAGGCGAGAGCCTGAAGCATGGTCACGGTGGATGGGTTGACTGTGATGGAAAAAGTGAACAGCTGGCTGAGCAACCTCAGAACCAGTATCCACTCGGATGTCAGGAATTGGCCTTCAGCATTGGACACTGCATTGGGGAAACTTTTTTGGGGGGAATATTTTTTTGCTATAGGGTGCATGTGCTAGCCAGAAAGAGAGACAGAGAGATAGAAAGTGAGAAATCACCCCCAGGGGGGATGGCCACGCTGCAATCCCTTCTCATCCATTCTCCTCTTGGGATCTTGGGCATGCACGCACACGCGCCTGGTGTGAGTTTAAACTACTGGTCTGGAACTCAAACTGCAGTCAACTACATGGGAGTCTGGTCACATAGCCATTATGCCAACTGCTAGTCCCTGCTTTGGGGAAACGTTTAAGAGCTTTAACCAGAATTTAGACTACAATACTGTCTATAAATAAAGACCAGCTCAATGCATGGCAGCTCCACAATACAAGAGACAAGAGGCAGAGATAATAAGTTGGGAAATAACCCCAAAGGAATTTTTGCTTGACATTGAAATTTGTATCACTTTATAAATAACACTTTCTATTTTAAACCATTTCTACTTCAGCTGTATATAAACTTGGTTTTCATTCACCCTCTCCAGAAGGGGCCAGAGATGGTCAAGTGTCAACCCTTTCTTTACATGCAGTGTGGATGGAGGATTAAAACAAATAAATAGGCAATTTTTTTCCAAAAGGGCTATCCTAAAGGTTAACACAATAGGCCATGAAAATAGGACCTTCTCAAAAGCTAAAATGAGGAAAATCAGGCTGAAGATAAAAGAAGAGTTGGCTTATTCAGAAATATCCATTCAGTGTTTTTAGTTCTGGAAAATATCAGATGTCAGCTTGAGAAATGTATCAGATCATTCGGTAGGATTCCAATCTTATGATGTGCACCTCAAAGAATTCTATGGTAATCTTGGCCATTGCTAATTTAATCCGCTCTCATTCTTTTGTCCAAATATCCCGGCTTTTAACACAGTGATAAATTTGGTAAAATAAGGCCTGGTCTCTCTAAAATTTCTCAATCTTCTCACTTTCTAAGCCACAGTGAAATGTGTATCAGATTAAATATAAGTAGTAGTTCTTAAGTTGTTTCGAAGAACACTAACAGGGATAGGATCTTGAGAAAGAAAAATATTCCCTGGCTAAGTAAGTTTAACAAAACTTGCCTTCCAAATTCCTGCTTCAGAGACTCGCAGTTCACACCTGCATATTGAAGACTTCGGAAAGCTCTGATTTAAAAATGGCCTTTGTTTAATTACCACTAATAGTCTGAAATGGGTCCACAGAAGTAAGAAGAATCTTGAAGGCCGATTCTGTAATCTTTTGGAAAATATTTATAAGCAGATATTCTAGTTCAACCTGGTATTCCCACCCAAGAGATCTCTACCCTGTCACACTAAACCTGTATGTTTTGTGTTGTGTTCTTTGAAGTTTATTCATTTGGGGCCAGCTAGTGGTATGTTTTAGGTAGCTGGATCCCACATGACCTACTGTGTGGGTTAAGTCCCAGACCAGGCTACTTGAAAAACACACTGGCATGTGTGCCCAAAATTCCAGGAGGAAAATGGAGGAGAAGGGATTGTGGTGTGGCCATCCCTCCTGGGGAATGATCTTTCACTTTCCTTCTCTGTCTCTCTCTCCCTCTCTCCAGCTAGTGTACATGTCCTATAGAAATTTTTTTTAAAAAAAGTTTCTTTTATGACACACACACACACACACACATGCATGTAGACACCCTCCATGGGGTCTTGATGCTGTGGTCCAACCCTGGCTTTAGCCAGGCAGTTCACAGCGTGTACCTAGTGCACTTGAGGAAGTCCCTGGACATGAACCTAGAACCTTCTTACATTGATCTGTCTTGCAGAGTGTTGTGTTCCACTGTGGCACCATAGTCCTGCCCCTGGGGTTTTAATATCTAAGTTTTAACCTCAGTTTCTAACCCCACTGCCAAGTGTTGTTCCTTTCTAGCCTCTGATGTTTGTTGACTTTCTGGTTCTCATTCTCTGACTACCCCCTGGACCCTGGCACCTTCCCAGCCCCATGAGGTCATGTTTCACAGATCTCCACCTGGGACTTCCTAACCTGCATGTTCTAAAGGGTTCCTGAATCCAAGCCCCCTGGCTGGCATTCCCTATCCATGGCCCGGGCTCAAGATCATCTATGAATGTGAGAGGCTCATCTAAAATACAAGGTTGCAGCTGACAAAGACAAAGCAAGAGGAGAATGGAGCAGAAGGGATTGCGGCATGGCCATCCCCCCCAGGGGGAGATTTCTCACTTTCTGTCTCTCTGTCTCTCTCTGTCTCTCTGGTGAGTATACACACCCTATAGCAAAAATCTCTCCAAGAAAAAAAAATGGTGACCCTCAACACATATTTCAAAAGACCCTGTAGAGAAGATTTCGAATGCGTGTGACTCAAAGTAATGACAAACGCAGGAGAGGGTGGAAATGCTTATTCCCCTGCGTCGCTCATTACCCGTTGTGTACACGCTTTGAAAAACTACGCTGTATTCCACAAAGATGTGCAACTATTACATATAAATGAAAAAGTACAATCAAATGTGTTTCTAACTTTAAAAAGTTCCCTTATCCAGGGTGTGATGAGGCTGAAGCTGTGGAATATTTGTAACATAACTATGATACTGGGATAAAACACAGGTGACTTCATGGAGCTCACTTGAGGATGCTTCCCGTCTGTACTAGAAACCACGCTGTTTCCCGGGCTGCTACCTGGTCATCTGCTTGCCTTTTCCAGAATCCCTGAACCCACTCTGCCCCGATGGCCTACAGCCATCAGAGAAAATGGTACTGCTCAAGTATGTTTTCTTCTTTGACTGGAGTTACCCGTGTGGTTCTGGGTCCCTCTCTCTGCTTTTCTTCATTTTCTTCTGCTGTCCACAGACAGAAGCAGCCACCTGGGCTGGCTCTGAGAGAAGGACTTCCTGAAATCCAATCTGCCCAATTACCTACCAGGAGAGAAAGCGAATTAGGGGGTGAAACCAATTGACCCCCAATCTAGAGCCTAAAGGCCAAAAAATCCCTTTGTAGCATCTCACTTTCTTCTTTTTAGAGTTAGCTGGGGTGGGAATGCCTGATGGAATTCTCCGTATAATCTCTTATTGAGGCACTAATTGGGGCCCAAAGTATTGCAAAGACAAAAGTAAACTCATTTATGTAGAGTTATTGTACACTGTCAAACATAATTATTATAGGCCAAAATTTTACTTATGTCCTTTGACCTAGTGTTTCTTTTCTCACCCTGTTGCTTTTATACAGTTAATTTTTAAAAAGGATTTATTTTATTCATTATTATTTTTTAATTTGACCAGAGAGAAAAGTGAGAGAGAGAGGTAAAGTGAGAAAGTGAGCTGCCAGGTTTGGGACAAGAACTGTGGTCGGTCATGTGGGAGTCCAGCACCTCAACCACCATGCCACCTGCTGGCCCCAGTTAATTTTAACATCTCCCCAGTCCCACCCTGGTCACCCTCTTTCTGGACTGATGGCATCGTTTGCCTCTCTCCTCATATAGCAGGTTCCCTTCATGTGAGTATTGGGTTTCTCCTCTCTGGACCTGCTCCTGACATCCCACCTTCCTCCAGGCGTGGTACGCACCACGGCAGCCTCTTGTGAGCTAGGCTATACCTGAACTTGGTTCCTAGGAGGAGACTTACGGAAGTTCTGAGCCATGAAGGAAGAAACTAATGGAGAGAGACATGAGGAGAGAGAGAGAGAGAGAGAGAAAGAAAAAAAGATGTATTGATTTTTGGGTAAAATCTCAAAGAAGAGGAGAGGGGAGAAGAGAAAATAGCCCCCAGAAGGGAAGGAGAAAGCTGTGCTCTGATAGTATGTCCCCTCCAATGACCTGGAACAAAGGGAGTAAGATTGAGGGTGACTGAGGATGAGTAGGGGGTATCGATACAATATCTATATTGCATTCTTAGGACGTTACCATGTACACACAAGCACACACACACACACACACACACACACACACACTCACAGTGGAGAACAGCACTATCCCCCTGCCCTTGCTGAAGCAAGAGCATTGGAGGTGTGAACGTCCTGTTTTTGGATTAGAGACAATTGCTACTGGGCCTTGAGTGGCTGTTGACTGTGCATTTTGGATTATGGGGCCTTGGTATCATTCTCATAAAGAGGATTTCTAGTCTGCCAGTTAATCAGCATATACCCTAGAAGTCCAAATTCTCCTACGGCCTTACAGGCTGTAAAAAGGGACTTCAAAGCATCCATGGGAAAGGCATGTTATGAAAAAACCTTTAGGTGGATTTCAAATTCATTGGCACCCAAGTGAACTCCTACTTTCATTCCATTTCCCATGAGCTTTTAGATGTCCTTTGTATATTTATGTATAAAATACACATATATAATATGTCCATATTTTGAATTTAAAGTTGGAGTAAAAGATCAATTCAGCTGGTATTTACAGTCAAAAAGTGAAGCGAATTTGATGACTCTAGTTTAGGGTTTATTTGGAGTCTGCAGCATGTGTTCGAAATGGCAGCCTCCTGACCAGGGATGATGGTAAATGCTGCATCCTTGAGAGACTCCCTGAGTTAGAAAGATAATAATACCTTTTAGATCCCAGGCCTCTTTTATTTATTGAGATAATAAGGTTGATCTTGGCCTTGAAATCCAGTTATTCCTTGGTATCTGTAGGGGATTGGTTCTAGGATATCCCTCAGGTAACACAATCTACAGATGCTCACTCAGGTCTCTTACATAAAATGGTGAAATATTTGCATATAACCTACATACATCCTGCCGTCTAAATTGTATCTGCAGAGTATAAATATAAATGCTATGTAAACAGTTGTTACACTGTTTTGTCGAAGGGATAGTAACATGAAAAAAGTCTGTACTTGTTCAGTGTAGACATGGCCATCACTGTAGACCTAACTCTGTATTACACCCAGTAACAAACCAACATTTTCTGTCCTTGGGTAGAACCGCCGTGGATGTGGAACCTATGAATATGAAGGGCTGGGTAAAGATTTAACAGGAGAGGGGGCGTGCCATGTAAAGATGGGCAGGCCAACAATCAAATGAAAAGTTAAGTACTAGGGTCAGCCAATGACACGGGGGCTAAGATGGCTGGATCCCACATGACTGCCTGCACAGTTTGAGACCCAGCCCAGTGGCTTGAAAAAATATGCTTGGCGTGTGTGTGTGTGTGTGTGCCCAAAATTCAGAAAGAAGAATAGAAGAGAAGGGACTGTGGCTATCCCTACTGAAGGGGATGCTTTCTCTCTTCTTTTTCTCACTACTCTCTCTCGATGTCTTTCTCTCCAGTGAGTGCACATGCCCTGAATCAAGTTGAAAAAAGAAAGGTTAAGCACCACCGCAGTGGTAGGAGCCGTCAAGAATCTGGAAGACAGAACAACTGACCTTGAGCAGGTAAGCATTAAACTGCATGATAAAGAATAAGAAGAATTTTGCCTGGTAGAGAAATAGAGGAAAGAACATTCCAGAAAAATAATTTGAATAGGGATCTTCCAGGTCTTGGCTCCAACAAGTGATTCTGCTAATAAGACTTTCAGATACCATTATGGGGCACCCGCCAGATTGCTCTGCATGGCACACAGCAATTGGGCCTCATTCTGTGCAATGGGGGCGCCATACCCCTGAAGGCCCTGCCCTAAGGAAAATTGATTTCAACCACTCACATGCAACACAGTCCTGCCTTTGCTATCATAAAGGGGTTCACTGAAAAGAACTTTGCTTCTTCATCTTAAAAAGTCAGAGAAATGTCTGAGTCTTTAAAAATACAAACATTGTTTTGAGTTTTTCTGAAAGTTACTGATAAGAACAAAGGGGATGAAACAGGCAAGGAAGAATGAGAAGACAAACACTGGCACTAGTGCCTGGAAATGATCCCCTGTGAGTGGAAAGTGCTTCAGTCGTTTGTCCCAGGCAAGACTGGAAGCAAAGAAATCATGCAGAAAAAGCACATGGAAAATCTGAGCAAAATATTTTTAGCTGGTTGACCTTTGAGTAAGAGTAGTATCTCCTTTAAAAGGAAAAATTATCAAAAGAATGTTATGTTATTAATACTTGGAAAAGCAGTGGGAGGAGGATAAGCCAGAGGTCAAAATACCCAAGTTTGTGGTTGTCATCTTTGAGGCCAAAGTGCCCAGCAACTCAGTTTTCTGAACCAGATGGTGCCAGAACTTCACTCTTGCATCTGGTATAAACCACCTCCCCTAGCAGTGGGAATATATCTGTGGAACCATTTCTGGATTCTAAAAGTGTTCTCTTATTGCCCTCATGCCTTTTTGTTTTTATTTTCTCTTTTCTTCTTCTTTCCTTCCCTCTTTCTCTTCTCCCTCCTTCCCTCTTTTTTTTCTTCCCTAACTTTATTCTACTGTACCTGGATGAAATCAACCAGCTGTGGTTGTGGAACCCATGAATATGAAGGTCTGGCTGTGCTTAAAGATCTAGCAGGTACAGGGGGTGTTACATGGAAAGAGGGACATGCAAACAATCAAGTGATAGTTAAGCACTAGGGCCAGCCAATGGCATGGTGGCTAAGATGGCTGGATCTCACATGGCTGACTACACAGTTTGAGTCCCAGACCCAGCAGCTTGAAAAACATGCCACCAGATTACTTTGGATGAATAAACTCTAATCCCATTCTGCCCTGCAAAATTCTCCTTCTCAAAATAACCATATGCCTTCCAAGTAAAGTCAATTTCAAGCAAAAATATGGCACATAGAAGATTCTTTTTAGTTTTGATTCTCTTATATTGAACTCTTTTTTTTTTTTGGTGAGGAGTTTTCACTATAGGGCACATGCACTCGCCAGACAGACAGAAAGAG
>NW_006159506.1:2639929-2643243 GCF_000334495.1 Tupaia belangeri chinensis | reverse complement strand
AGAAATCACCCCCCAGGGGGAATTGTCACGCCGCAATCCCTTCTCCTCCATTCTCCTCTTGGGATCTTGGGCACGCACGCACACGCGCCCAGCGTGAGTTTTAAGCCACCGGGTCCGGGACGCGAACCGCGGTTGACTACGTGGGAGTCCAGCGACATAGTTATTACACTAACTGCTGGTTCCCTTATATTGAAGTCTTCACACCTCCATTTCTTTCCTTTTTCTCCCCAAATTCCCTAGTATCCAGAGGTCTCATGGTATAGATGTCTCTCCTATAGCCATCTGTCTGGGTCACTCCTCTTCCTTGTTTTCCAAGAGGGTGTATTCTTCAGACCTTCCTCCACCCTCACTTCCTGGGATAGCTAATACAACTGATTTTTTTGGAATAAGTGGAAGGTAAGCCAATCCACAAATGACATGATGACCAGCCGCCCTCTTAACTATGCCTCCCTTCCCATTTGGATTTCTCTCCTCCAAATAATTGAGGTATAATTAATAAATGAGAACTGTACATATGAGGGTCTTCAAAAAGTTTGGAGGAAAAGTATGATGTTATTTTAAAAGTATGATGTTATGTTAGATTTCCCCCCCATGGAAATCTAAGCAGTTTTTTCATAATACACATTTCCACAAACTTTTTGAAGACCTCTCCTATTTAAGGTGTACATGTGAAATGATTACCGTCATTAATTTGCATATCCATCAGTCACCTGGTTACCATTTCTTCTTATTTGGATCTGAAAGGTTTATCTCTACTAGTGAACTTGGCAATTCCAAACAAGTAACACCTTCTCAGCAATCATCCAGTTATATCCACCATGAAGGGGATTTCCTGCTCTTTGATCTTACCATGCCTTGATCATGGCTCCCAGGAGACTCATCCCTCTTAACTATGCCTCCCTTCCCATTTCGATTTCTCTCCTCCAAATTATTGAGGTATAATTAATAAATGAAAATGGTACATATGAGGGTCTTCAAAAAGTTTGGAGGGAAAGTATGATGTTATTTTGGTGTCCCCCCCATGGAAATCTAAGCAGTTTTTTCATAATACACATTTCCACAAACTTTTTGAAGACCTCTCCTATTTAAGGTGTACATGTGAAATGATTACCGTCATTAATTTGCATATCCATCAGTCACCTGGTTACCATTTCTTCTTATTTGGATCTGAAAGGTTTATCTCTACTAGTGAACTTGGCAATTCCAAACAAGTAACACCTTCTCAGCAATCATCCAGTTATATCCACCATGAAGGGGATTTCCTGCTCTTTGATCTTACCATGCCTTGATCATGGCTCCCAGGAGACTCACAGCCATGTAGGGAAGGTAGACTGTGGGGTTGAGAGCTAGACAAGGGAGCAAGTGTCAGCTCACAAAGGAGAGTTGGGGAATGGACAGGCCATCCCTACTGGAAACCATGTGGCGGTCAGGCCATTCCGCCAGCTGACTTCGCTGCTTGGAAGAACTCTTTTTCCTTTTCTTTAGTTTGCTATAGGTTGCATGTACTTTCCAGAGGGACAAAGAGAGACAGAGAAAGGGGGAAAGTGAGAAATCATCCCCCAAGAGGGGCAGCCATTCCACAACTCCTTCTCCTCCAGTCTCCTATTAAGATTTTGGCCACACATGCCCATTCACCCTGTGTGATTTTCAAGCTACTGTGTCCTGGACTCCAACCATGCATTGGCCATGTGGGGTCCAGCTGCCTTAACCTCCATGCCACCTGCTGAGCCACTGGGAAGAACTCCTGAGATGGATACCAAGTCTTTCCCTTTCCCTTTTCTTGGAAAGTCTTGTTGAGCTCACTCTTTCTTGGATATTCAAGATTGGACAGTTAGAAACTAGTGAGTTTCCAGGGCTGGCACTTTTTATTTAAGGGTTCTGTGGGGTCCAGACCTTTGTAAATGTGGACGCTCTTGCCTGTGTAGCCAGAGAGATATTTCTACATCTCTTTCACTCTGGCCAAGACCCAGTCCCACCACCCCTGCCTTTTCCTACTTTGCTGCCTCAGTGAGTGAATGCCTTTGGCTCATCCAAGAGAACCCCTCAACATCTCTCTTGACCTCAGATCAAGGCTCTTTTTGCCTGCTTCTTCCTCCTTTTTGCCTGCTTCTTCCTCCCTTATCCTTTTTTTTTGGAAAGGTTTTTGCAATAGGGTGTGTATACTTGCCAGAAAGCCAGAGAGAAACAGACAGAAAGCAAGAAATCATCCCCCTGGAGGAATGGCCATGCTGCAATACCTTCCCCTCCATTTTCCTCCTGGGATCTTGGGCATGCACTCACATACACCTGGCCTGAGTTTAAGCCACTGGGTCTGGGACTTGAACCATGGTTGACTACAGGGTAGTCCAGCGACATAGCCATTATGCCACCTGCTGGTCCCTCTCTCTTATCCTTTAAAGAACCCTGAATCCTGCTTCCTCTTGGAGGTAAATGCCCCTTCTTCCCTGCCTTGACTTTGAGTCCTTCTGCAGTCTCCATTGATCTAGTCCCATGGTGGGACCAGCAATTAGTGTAATGGCTACATCTCTGAACTCCCATGTAGTTGACTGTGGTTTGAGTCCCGGACCCTGTGGTTTAAACTCACACTGGGCGTGTGTGCGTGCGTGCCCAAGATCCCGAGAGGAGAATGGAGGAGAAGGGATTGCGGCGTGGCCATCCCTCTTGGGGGGTGGTTTCTCACTTTCTGTCTCTCTGTCTCTCCCTGTCTGTCTGGCAAGTGCATGCGCCCTATAGCAAAAGCCTCTCCAAAAAAAGAAAAAAAAAAAGATCTAGTCTCATGGTTTCTTCTTTCTTGTCTTATGAATCTCTCTCGTTCTGGAGAAAGAAACATCAACCCCATTCTTCCTGTGAGCTGCCACCACGTCTTTGTCTTTCTTCTCAGAGCCATACATCTTAGAGACGGGGTGTGCATACACAGCCCACATTAGCACACCTTCTACCACCTGAACCTTCTGGGAGGCAGAGTCCAAACTATTACTATTTTGTATCACAATCCTCATCCTCCCTATGTTGCCTTAGCATGTCCTTCTCGAAACTTCTTCTTTTCCCAATTTGAATGGTACTTTTCTGTCTTGGTTTGTCTCCCAACCTTGACATCATGATTTCCTTTACTCTGTTCTTTTCTCTCCTGTTTCTGCCCTTCCATTTCCCAAATGCACAGGTTCTGTCCTAGCCCGTGTTCCATTTTCTCTCTATACATTCTCTTGTCTTATTTTTCTTTCTTCTACTGACTTCGTCTGTCAGCTCTGTGAATGACACCACCATTGGCACTGTAGACCTTACTTCCTCTATAAACTCCAGATTTTTCTCTTTCC
>NW_006159506.1:2629346-2639903 GCF_000334495.1 Tupaia belangeri chinensis | reverse complement strand
TCCCCCTCCCTCCCCTCCCCTTCCCTCCCTCCCTCCCTCCCTCCCTCCCTCCCTCCCCCTTCCTTCCTTTATTTCCATTTCTTTCATCCTCCCATCTTTTTTTTCTTCCCATCTATTCAATAGTATTTATTAAAGGCCTGCTGTGAGCCAGCCACTGTAACATAGACATAAAGGAGAGCTGAAAAACTGGAACATATACTCAATGGAATACTACTCAATCATAAAAAAAAAAACAAAACAAAAAAACAAGACCCTGGCTTTTGATAGAAAGTGGATGAATATGGAAGATTTACTGCTGAATGAAACAAGCCAGGCTATGAAGGAGAGACATTGTATGTCTCCACTTAATACATACAGACTGTCCACACTCTATGGATGAAAATAAAAATAGAGGATATAGAAGCATGGAAAATGGTTATGGATACTGGATTCAGTGTGGAAAGAGGGTGGGAGAAGGAGAGAGAGTATGAGGAAAGAGATTAAGGAGAAAAATAGGCAAGACATCTGTTGATGATAACGTGTATAGTATCCCCAGCTGGACTGGCGTGAAATGTATTCATGTTGGAAAATTCACTTTACAAGCTAAACGATGTATAGTGATTAAATGTATAAAAGAAATGAAAATAAAATAAAATATCTGAAATCAATAAAATGATTCATTAATGAAAAAAAATAATAAAGGAGAGCTGTGGACATGGAGTAGTCAGTGGCTTGATTCTAGGACATTGCCAGGTGGCAGAAAACTGAACAGACAGTTGTGTTCAGCATTTTCTCAGAGAGTCATGAGAAAGAGGGAGGTTGTCTTTGTGGTGAGGAATTGACTCCTTTGGAAATATCAGTAACAGCCGAATGACTTAAGTTAGCAGGTAGAGTGGGATAAAGAGGGAAAGGCAGTGGAGGGTGGGAGAAGACAGAAAGCTCAGAATCTGGGTTTGGGGAGCTTTGTTCAATTTTTGTTATGGTTAGAGGTAGGAGAGCCTGAAACCTTTTCCCTATTTCACTCCCTAGAGCCTGCTTTGTTTTTTTGTTTTTGTTTCTGTTTTTTTTTTTTTTTGAGAGATTTTCACTGCAGGACGAGTGCGCTTGCCAGACAGACAGAGACATAGAGACAGAAAGCGAGAAATCACCCCCCAGGGGGGATGGTCACGCCGCAATCCCTTCTCCTCCATTCTCCTCTCAGGATCTTGGGCATGCACGCACACGCGCCCGGCATGAGTTTTAAGCCACCAGGTCCAGGACACGAACTGCAGTCGACTACGTGGGAGTCCAGCGACATAGCCATTACGCTAACTGCTGGTTCCGAGCCTGCTTTGTTTTGAAAAATTCCTCACATTTTATGTAGAAGACACAAGAGGAATATAATAGTGTAAAAACTTACTCTGCTCCTGAGTCTAAAACAGTCCATTTTTATCAGCTCCCAGAAGCTTCCCTTTTGAACACGTTGGTTAGTAATGCATCATCTTTATTTTAAGAACTTAACATAGAGAGCAGACCACAGAGATCTCATTGGATGGCCACCAATAGGATTTCTTGATCATTAGAGAAGCTACACATGGAACGTATCTCCCCAGGGAACTCTGGGTTAGAACCGAAATGGAGTCTCATTTGGAGACCTCACTTTCCTCCATTCCTTTCTGACCAAGAATCATCTCCTGTTTTTGGCCTGGCTGCGTGAGGGTGGGGTGCAAGGGGGGAGGGTCCTGGAAAAGGAAGAAAACAGGATTGCAACACCATTTGTATTGTTTCTCCTAATGCCCTCCTTTTCCCCACTCAAGTCTGGGCACTCATGGGCACCATTTGTTCTAGAACAAAGGAAAAAATATATCTGTTCTGAGTTCCCAGTGTGCCTGACTCAGTTACCTAACGTGGGGATGGTTTGTTTTCTTGATGCCTAGAGCTGTACATGTGCTTTTCTGGGGCGAATGCTTTGTATCAATAGACATAAACAGCCAACGAGGCTGCAGGGAATACACCCCGTAGCTGACTTTTCTTTCTTTGGAACTACGTTCCTGCAGAGATAAATATATGGAAAGACAGACAGATTATAAAGGAGGAAGGACGCGGTGTCAGCATGAGGGCTCCGAAGAGAACAAAGGGGCAATCGCGTGCAGAGGCTGAAAATAGAATTTTAAGCTATCAGGACTGGGGGAATCGGTTGAGGCCTCCCAGGGAACAATCTGCAAAGAAAACTCCAGAAAAACAAGCTCTGGGCAAAATTTGGTGAAAGTGAAACTTAAAAATGCATTTTTGAGAAATGCCAGTGGGTAGAAGAGGAGGGAAGCTACTCCAATCATGTTTGTGCCTTGAGTATGGTACCTTGGCCTTGCACAAAGAGGCTTATTTAGAAGCTGCCATCAGCTTAATGTGTATACCAGTGTGGGGGTGGGGGGAGTGGGGTTGGGATGGGTCTTTGAAAAATGAGCCCTCTTAACCTTTCCAACAGAGATTGCAGTTTAGCTGCTGTGGGTGTAGGGGGGAAAGGGTATTTCCACAAGAAGATCTAGTATATTAATTTAGCATTTAAGTCTCTTTTTGGAAAAACCACACTCTCTTCCACCCCCTTCAGCTTCTTGGCAAGCTTGCTGAAACCCAGTGAACCAAGTTGAGCCTGTTCCCTAGCCTTTATCTTGTGTGGAATCGCTGTTCTTTGTGGAGCAGCCATCTAATGAGAACCGTGCTGAAGAAAGGTCATTTCTGGTTTTAGACTCCATTTCAACGAGTAGTTAACCTTTGAGTCAGCTGACTCCCTATCCCTGTTCAATTTCCTCCGGAGGAAACAGAGGAAGGAGGGATTGCAATCAAATTTCCAAGTGCAGTTTTTTTGAACCAATGAGAAAAGAGACAAGAGTTTTAATTCCTCCCTATGCAGTAGGGGTCTTACCAGCAAACAACCATTGGGAGAGAAATACATCTATATATCTATCGATCCCACCCCTCCCAGACTCTTTCATTTACTCCTCTTTGGAGTACATCTTGTTTATGGTGCACAAAGCTGGTTTAAGATCCAGTTGGCCACTTGCCCTCCTGTAGCAGGAACAGACTACTGAACTGCACTAAGAACAGTCAGTTGTAAGTATAGCTGGTTGGATGAAAAACATTAAGGGAAGGAAACTGCCCTTTAAGAAACCTTGGTGTGATTAAAGTAGTAATTAAGCCATTAGGTCTATTAGGAAGATCTTTGGACTTGCCTGCTATTTTTTTTTTTTTCCAAACAAAAGTCCCCAGCTATGATTCCAGCCCAGAACATCATCATCAATGTGCCAGGATTCCTTGCCAAGATCAACACGGTCCCAGACAAAAGGGTTTAAATTCTGAACACCTGCCATTTACCTGCCACTACTTACATTAATTTTCAAGGGGGGAAGTGTTCTCTTTAGGAAGTGGAACTGCTTGATGGCAGATTTGCCTTCGAAGGCCAGAACCGACCCTTCTTATATTTTATGCCAGATTTCATTCCAAGTTCTCTCTCACTATAAATAGATTTGTATTGACTTCTCTTGTTGCAGTTGGTGAGAATGGTGATTTATGATTTAGTTAGGAAAGGTCCTTAACAATATTTGCCTTAAAGACAAGAAAAATGTTTAAGCTGTTTAACAACATTTGCCTTAAAGACAAGAAAAATGTTTAAGCCCCCTGCCCCACACACTCCTGCTGTGGCAAAAAGGGTCTGCATCTGCATATGTCTTTGTGGCATGTGAAAAATTTATATCCACAACTCCACAGATGAACATATTATTTCAAAAACCCAAAGATAGTTTAAGGATCTCACTGACCCCTTGTTTCCTTCAAACAGAGACAACCTACGGAATGGAGGGAAGACAAGACTAGATAGTGCACTTTGCATTTGACTGGGAGTGGGCAGGTGAAGTGCGATAGGGATTTAATTCACTGCATGGAATTTAAGGTCTCAGCCCCAAAGTCACCCCATCTTCCTCCTTCCAGACCCCTCTTAAACCTGGCTTCAGCTCTTGAGTCCTGCAGCTCTCTATGGCCTATTTCTAAACATCATAGTGTCAGAGGGAACTGCAAAACGAGTGGTGTTTATTTCAGAAATAATCTGGACATTGTCAGGAGAAGCCTTCCTGAAGTGCAGAATTGCAGCTGGTCTGGTAGAAACTGGAGCTAGCGTGAAGAGCAAAGCTGGCTCCTATCTGGCTCACTCCCTGGACTGTCCTGCGTAGTTTCTGAACTAAAACTCAATCTCTTCTACTCCCCTGCTTCTCTACTCCCCCTGCCCCTCTTGATCTGAGCTCAGAGTCTCCTTCACATCAGTGGCTGCCAACTTTGTCAGGAGGTGTGAATTCCTGCTCCTGGGAAGATGTACGAGGAAATTCATAAAATCTGGGAACAGAGCATGGGAAGATGATGAAGGGTCCTTCTGTGCATCCTATCTCCTACCAGCTAGCAGTATGGAAACTGGTCCTTTCAGAGAGCTGGCTTCGAAGATGCCTGAAGGTGGAGATCCCTTGGACTTGCACAGAGGCTTGTTTATGTGTTTTGTTTTGTTTTGCTTTTCCCCAAGTTCTTCCATCTGTCTTATCAGAATCTATGCTGTTTAGGCCAGCCATGGTGATGCTGTGGCAGTGGGGCAGTGCTTCGATTGCTGAGGCCATCGGGGGAGAGTCCCGGTTTAGCTCCTGGGTCTCCCTGTGTATCCCAGGCATACACACACACACACACACACACACACGATTCTCAATGGCTGAGTCAGCCTGGGGTGGATCTGGTGTGAGGACGCTCTTGGGAATGCCTCTCTTCTCTCTCTCTCTCTTTCTCTCTCTCAGAAGAAATATACTTCCAAAAAACAAAACTATCCTGTTTGTCCTACACCCCCACTACCTGTAGTGTCAAACCTTAAGCATACATCTGGGAATTGAGCCCCCATCCTTCAGAATGTGACTTCCCACCCAATACCAACCCTGTCTTCCATTAGGTCCTTACTGACCAGAAGGATTCATTGATGTCCTATGAATCCCCAGTGCTTTCACAGTTTGGAATTGAGAGTAGACACACTTGTTCATTCAAAAAATTAACTTTGAACATCTAATATGTGGCAGTCACTGCTCTGTGTACCTGGGATATACATAAAGAAACATTAACCAAAAATGGTGGTCTTGACAGCTTGCATTATGAGGAAGAAGGGGTTTCTGGGAGACAGATTATAGACAACAAACAATAGGCAAATTGCATGGCTGGTCAGAAGTCATAAGTGCCATAGAAGAATAGAACAGGAACAAGGGGGTTTAGAAGACCTGACGTTGGAACAGAGAGAGGAGGGGTTGTAATCAAATTTCCAAGTGCAATTTAACTGGATCAATGAGAAAAGTGACAAACAAGAGTATTTATTCCTCTTTCTGCAGTAGGGGTCTTACTTCCAAACAACTTTTGGGAGATAAGTACATCTATCCACCATCTCATCATTTGCAGAATTATGGTCTGCAGATATTTATATTTATTTATAAATTAATATTCAGAACACTACATTATAATATTATAGTTAGATACACACATTATATAGATTTACACATATGTGACTATATATGTGTGTATTGTCATTAAATGAAAAAACATATGCCCTCTGGGACCAGCAGATGGCGTGATGGTTACATTGCTGGACTCTCATGCAGTTGACTGTGCATGTATGTGCATATCCCAGGTCCCAAAGGAGAATGGAGGAGGGGTTTGCAGTGTTACCATCCCTTCTGGGGGGTGATTTCTTGCTGTCTCTCTCTCTCTCTAGCTAGTTCGTGTGCCCCATAGCAAAAATCTCCCTAAAATCTCTCAAAACTCTCAAGGAGTTTTGACAGCTCCTTCAAGTCAGGTAGATATAAGAGAAATTTCTAGCTCCCCAATAGTATTATTGTTTATTCAGGAAAAATTAGCAAGAAGGAAGATTAGAAACCTGACCAACGTGTATTTCTTGGTGGCATGAAACAGAAACAGTTTTGAGCCTGTCATCTGTATGAGACTTGAAACTTCTCCTTGAGACCTCAGCCTAAGATAGCAACTGAGAGGGCAAAGGTCTGGACAAGGTCTGGCACAGCGGCATGGCGATGGGAGACTCCCGCTCTCTCAGGAGGACCAATGGCACAGGGAGCCAGCTACTGTCAGGGCATCTTATTGCACACCGTATTCCCGCTCGGCTTTGGTTGCCTGTTTATCATATAGTGCAGGCTCAGGAATAACTTCCTGGGGGACTGGCCCACATTCTTGGTCCCGTTGGCGTCTTTTGCCCAGCAAGGCTCATTCAGGGCGTCTTCCCAACATCCTGTCTGAGAGTGACCTGCTTTTCTCTGCTTACTAAGCTTCAGAGTCCTTATTGAAACGACCTCCTGCACAGGAAGGCCTGCTGTGGCGCCTGGCAAGAGAAAACAGCCCTGGTTTCTAGGAAGTTACACACACATACACACACAAACACGCTGGAAGTCTCCTTCGGGAAAAGAGACATGTTTATGTTCTGCCACGGGCCTAATACGGAAAACCAGCAGACAATCCAGCACCGCACAGAACGGAGGTGCAGGCCTGTGCAAGGGCCCAGCTAGAAGCAGAGGGAACAGCAAGGGTACAGCTGCGACCCCAGTGGCCACACCAGGCTGAGCTTCCCTGGGGGTCCGAGGGAAGGCCAGTGGTGTGTGTGTGTGCTGTGCAGGTGCCCGGGCTTCAGATTTCTTATTGAAAAGCCTACAAACCCCTCAGTCTTTAAGACAGAAATAACCCTGGAATGTATCTGAAGTTGAGAAAGAACGTCACTCTTTGAAAATAGATTCTAAAGTTCAGGAATTTCCCCCCGACTTTTCTCAGTGACACTGGTAAGAGAAACAACAAAGAAAGATGTTCCTTAAATTCCTTTTCTGATTTAGATAAGACCTGCCTGAACATTATAAAGAACTTTAAGCATTCAAAAGAACTCTCTTACTTTGGCAGAATAATAACATTTTTAGAAATAATACCTTCATAATTATCATGTACAAGACATTCACCTGATAAGAATTCTGAGGACCAAAGAGATAAGCACCTTGGTCCCAGTCATATTGGAGAATCTTGACTTTCACTCCAGAGAATTCAGCGTGCCTCAACCTCTCTCTTTTTGTGAAGCAAGTCAGCATCACCGGTGTGTGACCCATCTGGGTCCCTATGCTCAGAAGTGTCTCACGCCTGGTTTAACACTCTTCTGTCACCATCTTTAAATCCTTAATAATTTTATCTCTGAACTTGTGTCTGGTAAGTGAACCCCAATGGAACCATGGAGGATGTGCGTGAACTGAGTAAGACACGTGTCTCCACTGGTCTTGGCTGTCCTTTTACATCTAGCATTTGTGACACCCTCTGGGCACAGAATTCCAGTGGCCAATGCATGGGAATGGAGAGAAGATGAGAAGCAAAGAGCAGGTAAGCCTGTCTATGAGGGAAGAGAGGCAGGGAAGGAGGGATGCTGGCTTCTCAAGATGGCGCACTTTCCATCGGCACCACATTGCTTTGAACAGAGAAAGGATGATGGTATTCTAGGAACCCTATCCTGTTCTCTCTCATTCACTCTACTTCCTTGAATTAGCCAAACACGTACTCTGAAAATGAAGATGTAGACTAGAGAGAAAGAGGGAAACTCAGAGTTCTTTTTCTTTTCGATCCTTCCTTATTCCTCAGTAATTGAAAGGTGGAGACTGTAGGCAGAAGTGAAATAAAAACAGTTGAATGGGCGTTGGGAGGTATTTTTTACTGTTCTGGGAAGCACACAATACATGTGCATGCCTAGATGCAAAATATGAATTACACAATTTTGATGATCCTCGTCAATTCCGCAAGGGGACTTCAAAAGTTTCATGGAAAAATGGAATTCAAGGATGAATTCACTTTGGCACTTTGCTGGGCTCAGCCTTCTAACAGATTTGTTTAGCTCAGGTTTACTAGTGGTGGTATGCTGAATTTGGAAGATGATCTCTGAAAATTCCAGTAGGGGTGAGAGAAAGATAGGAGAGGAAGGGAAAGAAAACCATTAATAGTGACCAGCTCAAACGGTTATAGTTACCACCATGGGAACTGGAACTCATTCCTACTGGGCAGCTCTGGGAGACTGTCATCCCAGAATTACCCCAAATGAAGAAGTGGGAAGCTGGAGAACTTGTTTCCCAACTCTTCATCTATCATTGGTGGAGGGCTATTCCCAGACGCATTAGTTCTTCATCATTTCTGATATATTCTGTCACTGGCTACCAAAGACCAAGAAATAGCCCTAAGGACGGGAATCACAGGAATACACAGGGTACAGCACTTATTGTATTAGTCAAGCTAAAAAGATCCTAGGCAGATGGAAGATACTAAATCTATTTAGTGAGATTCCGTAGAAGAAAAATCACACACACACACACACACACACACACACACACACACACACACACACATCTTTGTTCTGCCTGCGTGAAACTTCAGAGAAACATAATCTAAGACTCCTCCTATAGGTGTGTGCATGATGGTGTCAATATATGAAATGAAACTTTCAGGACTGGAAACATACAAGGAATCCGAATGGAAGCTGCCTAAGAAATTCTGTAGATATCACAGGATTGTGAAAGAGGACCCAGAGTTCATGCCGAGGAAATTCTGTAGATATCACAGGATTGTGAAAGAAGACCCAGAGTTTATTGAGAGGCCCAGAAAGAGAATCTTACATTGGTACAGCCTGCCAAAGATCAGCTTCCACCCCTATTGTGAACGTAGACTTTCTGACTTTGGCCTGGTTATTGATTTCCTAATCGTTCATATATCCAGGTATTGGAAACACCATCACGCATGGCTTACTGGTAGGGATGTGCTCTGAAAAATGCATCATTTGGTAATTGCATGATCAGGAAAGCATCACTGGGTGTATTACACAAACCTACAGTTATGCACATCTAGATGCTATAGCCTACTACACTTTTATGGGACCACTATGTACATGTGGTCCTTCACTGACCGAAACATCTTTATGGGTGTGTAACTGCGTACTACCTAGTTTGCTGCAAAATTCCATGGATGCATAAAAGACGACTACATAAATGACTGATTATGGTTTATCCTGGATCCAACTCCATGTTGCATTTCTTTTTACCTGGGATCAAAGTCTTACACCTAGACTTGAAGTACTAAGTTAACTAGGGAATTGATTTGAGACATGAAGTCAACTTTTGCAGTTAGCATAAGAAATATGTATGGGTAGGCAGATGAATACCAAATCTTCATTATTTTCTTTAAGTAAATGCCTGGAGACTTGTAAAATGCAATGTTTGTACAATGATAATGGTTCAGACAATTTAGAGAAAGATGTTACTCTGCATCCATTTGCTTTTAAGAGTTTACATTAATGGGACCAGCAGATAGCATAATGGTTACATCACTGGACTCCCACATAATCGGCCACGGTTCAAGACCCAGACTGAGCAGATTAAAACTCATGCTGGGCACATGTATGTGCATGCCCAAAATCCCAAGAAAAAAGTGGAGGAGAAGGGATTGTGGTGTGGCCATCCCCCTGGGGGGTGATTTTTTGCTTTCTGTCTCTCTTTCTCTCTCTGTCTCTCTGGCAAGTGCACAAACCCTATAGCAAAATTCTCTAAAACAAACAAACAAACAAAGCAGTTTACATTAGTAAGCAAAGTGTGAGTGTGTGTGTGTACATGTACTCACCTGATTTTTATCTAAGATTGTTTTGAAAGTTCAGATCTTTTTTACTTTTGTATTTAGTTTTCACTGTTTTGGTGAGCCAAGAACTTAATTTTACCATACATAAAAAAGAGCTTCAAAAAGTTTATGGAAAAAAAGCAAAGTAGGGGGAAAAAAAACTATGCATGGATTTCAATATTTTCTTGTAATAAAATCAACTCATATTTTAATTCCATTTTGCTGGGATCATTTTGAAGTCCCCTAGTAAGCAAGCTCAGGTTGACCTGTTATCACTCTGTGGAGGGTGGAGAAGCCTCACTACTCCAGATCAGAGACAAAGACTCTATAATCACTCTATAAGAACCAGCAGCGTGCCACCTCCCTCTGGAGCAATGCGATGTGGTCTCTGTGGATGTTACTTAATCGGGGACTTGCATTGCAGCTAAGGAGTGCTGGGCTTTGGGGAGCCATGGCTTTATTGCGAGCAGTAAGCAAGGTTGCTGCTGTTTAGGGAGAAGCATCACCTTACTGCTCAAGGTAATTAGCTGTAGAAACATCCTAAAAAACTGTCTAGGTTAAAGAATGGCAGGACCTTGCAGATTTTGTTAGATCAGGTGTGAGGTATCGGAGACAACAAAACATCTACTATAAATATAATCCATACATTTTAAAAGTGAGAAGGATGTGTGAGCATATTGGAGAAAAATGAAATTTATTTATATGTAAAAAAAAAAGACCTGAGTTGGGCCAGCAGGTGGCATAGTAGCTAAGGCACTGGATTTCCACATGGCTGACCATGGTTCAAGTCTTGAACTTGATGACTTGAAACTCATGCCGGGTGCGTGTGCCTGTGTGCCCAAAATCCTGAGAGGTGAATGGAGGAGAAGGGGTTGTGGCATGGCCATCCCCCATGGAGGG
>NW_006159506.1:2610086-2629329 GCF_000334495.1 Tupaia belangeri chinensis | reverse complement strand
CCCTCTTTCTCTTTGTCTCTCTCTGGTAAGCAGGTCTCTGGATATGAACCCGGAAGTTTCCATGTGGGTCAGCCTCCCAGAGTGTCACAGAGTACCATTGTGCTACCATCTGCCCCCTGCCTCATTTTTAAAGCTGTAAAAACTGTTGGCCAGAGTGGCAAAGGGCTTTTCCAAAGCTGCTGCCATGAACTATGAAGCGAGAATCAAACCAGGTGTGTAGACATAAACCCATTCACGCGATGACTTAGGGTAAAGCCTTTTTTCAAATGATCTTCCTTACAAGCCTGCTGCTACCATTTTACATGTTAGGAAAGTGTGACCCAGGAGACACTGAATCACTCAAGGGCTTACCTACTGTTAGATGCAATGTCAGTTCTTGAATCCTATAGGGACTTTTTTCAGGCTATTAAACAGGTGTTATTAAAAGTTATTTACTGTTTAGATATTCCTTTTTTCAGTAGGTGACTTTTGAGATGGTGCCCACGCACTGCAGGTAAGTCTGATTTTGAAGGCAGGTTTAGAATGTTGTTTTTCTTATATGGGATCAGAGGCCCATCAGTGTCAGCCATGGTCTGAGAACAGTTGGAGGGCAGTGGATCTGACAGGAGTAGGGGGGGTCAGAAGACCGGGGTTTGGTAACCAGCAGTTAGTGTAATGGCTATGTCGCTGGACTCCCATGTAGTCGACTGTGGTTTGCGTCCCGGACCTGGTGGCTTAAAACGCTAGGCACCTGTGCGTGCGTGCCCAATATCCCGAGAGGAGAATGGAGGAGAAGGGATTGCAGCGTGGTCATCCCCCTGGGGGTGATTTCTCGCTTTCTGTCTCTATGTCTCCCTCTGTCTTTCTGGCGAGCACACGCGCCCTGTAGCAAAAACCTCTCCAAAAAAAAAAAAAAAAAAAAAAGAAGACCAGGGTTTGGGCATAAACTGTCAGGATATCCTGGGGCATATCCCCCCTCTTGGCTACGGGTTTCTCAACTATAAAGCAGAGACACTGTATGGAATGATTTCCAAAATCTGTTAAAAATCTGATTCTGTGAAATGGAACCTCTGCCCAGCCCGAAGAGACCAATAAGACACCCAAAAGCATATGGAGGTAGAGATTCAACTTAGTTTTCTCAGCAAGAAGAAACACTCCCACTGCAGATAGCGCCTTTGGCTGGGGTTGCACGAAAGCAGAAGTGCAGACAGTCCTGGGAGACAACCTGAGGCGGAAGGGGGCAAGGCTTTATTCACATCTTGGTTATAGGAGCAAGTCTACTGGGGACTTAAAGGAATCCCGTTTTTACTCCAAAGATCAGCAAGTACAAACCCTACCAGCACTCCCTGGCCACAGAACAGAGCGTCCCAGAACAAAGCCTGTTTTGATCCTTTGTCTTGGTGAAGGGTGATGCCATATCTCCAGCATAAACTAAGATGCTTGCATTGTTCGCACGCCGGTAATAAAAAAGGAAAACATGACCGAGTGGTTTGGTTAGTTTTGGCATGCACGATACAGGGTGGGAAATGCCCTCGGATTTTGGCTGATCACCTAGTATTTAATTTTTAGAAAGTGTGTGGGTTTCGAAATACCAGAAGTTCTCATTGAAGGGTAATCACAAAGAATTGAACATCCTGGTATTTGGAACAAACATTCCAGTCCCTGGCATCACAGCCCTTACTGTAATATCAGCCGTAACAGCTGTGACCAAACTCAGCTAGAGCCAAGGTAACATCCCTGGGGGTTTCCCAAGGGAAGCCTTTCCATGTATGGTCAAATACAGTAAAAAGGCAAGGTTTTGGTGTTGAAACCCAGGTAGTCTGTGCCCGGGGAAGTACCTGCTTAGGTGTTTCAGTGTTGGGATTTAGTGAGCCTGGAGCTGGAATTGCCTTCAGCCTCGGTGGCCCTGGGGCCAGTCCCATTGGCTATATGATCTGGTTTGGGGGTCTACTGCATGATTTGGGGCTGACCTTGAACCTGGCTTTGAGTGGCTTCTGACTTCCTGGTTTGAAATTCACATACCTGTGGGGCTTACTTCTGCACTCCAACTTCTATATCAGAAAGTCCAGCTCGCTACCTGGTCCAGTAATGGTGTGGGTCCTGACACCACAGTGTGATCTATGGGCCAGCATCTTGGAACTTGCTGGAAACACTCATTCTAGGGACCAGAAGTGGGCATCGCAGTAAATCATGGTGCTCTGTAAGACGAGCCATATGGGAAGGTTCCTGTCTGAAGTTTGGGCACCTCCCTGAGTACACCAGGCATGTATTCACCCACGATTGAGAGCTGGTTGGGGCCGGGAATGGACTGTGGAGGTGAGACTGCTAGAGGTTCTTTCCCTCTCTTTGTATCTTGTGCTCTGTGTCCCTTGCTCATAGTACAAACAAATACACATGAAAAGAACAAGAGAGAGAAATTGGGACCAGCAGAGGGCGTACTGGGTACATCCCTGGACTCCCACGTAATTGACTGCGTTTTGAACCCTGAATCTGGTAGCTTGAAACTCATGCCGAGCACATGCGTGTACGTACTAAGGTCCCACGGGGAGAATGGAGGAGAAGGGATTGCAGTGTGACCATCCCCCTGGGGGAAGTGATTTCTCGCTTTCTGTCTCTTTGGCAAGTGCACATACCTTAGAGCAAAAATCTCTCTTAAAAAAGAAAAAAACTCTCTAAAAAAATAAAAAGGAAAGGAATGTCTCATCATATCAGAACCTGCATTTTAAATAAGAACCTGGGGATTCATCTGTACGTTTCAGATTGAGAAGCTCCATGGTAAAATACCTGAAATGGACCCATACTGCCCTGTAAATCTGGGAGAGAGATTAGCCATTCATAGGCCCAAAACTATTTGGTTTTAAGAAGAAAGGACTTGGGGACCAGCAGTTAGTGTGATGGCTGTGTCGCTGGACTCCCATGTAGTCGACTGCGGTTCGAGTCCCAGACCTGGTGGCTTAAACTCATGCTGAGCGCGTGTGCATGTGTGCCCAAGATCCCGCGAGGAGAATAGAGGAGAAGGGATTGTGGTGTGGCCATCCCCCTGGGGGGTGATTTCTCACTTTCTGTCTCTCTGTCTCTTTCTGTCTTTCTGGCGAGCACATGTGCCCTATAGCAAAAAACCTCTCAAAAAAAAGAAAAGACTTAATTTAAGAAATGCTAGTGGTACAGTCCAAACTTTTCTGTCTTTTATTCTGTGATATTAGCACTTTTCATCCAAGAGAAAAGATTTATTTTCTCTTCTTTAAAAGCATTTGGGGAAAAAAAAAAACCCTGAAAAAATTCACCAAAAAGAAAAAGCACTCTTAATATTAACACTGAAAAACATCTAAATAAGCAAGCGTGAGTCTCCCTGTCATTTTTCTAATCCCACGCATGAAATGATCCACTGTTAACCAATTTCCCATAAATCCTACCCAAGATACTTTCATGTTTATATATATGAATATATTTAGTGTATATAATAACATATATTATGGATGTACAAATATATATGTGGATGTATTGGGTTGTCAGAAAAGTCATGGCCTATTTTTCTATGTTTTTCTATGCAAAAATGAGTCATGACTTTTCTGATAACCCAATGTTGTATGTGTGTGTGTATTATATTTATCATCCTTTTATCATCCCTTTCTTTAATTTACTTGCTTTTCCATGGGTGAGAGAGAGAAAGAGAGAGAGATAACAGGACGAGAGCTAATGAGATGTACCTTGCAGAATCTTGATACTGCAGTCCAACTCAGCCACACCAGCCCAGACCATGGAAGGTCACGACTCAGGAAGGGCTTCTGAATGTGAACCTAGATCCTTCCCATGTGGCCAGCCTTGGAGAACGTCACACTCTACTGCCGAGCCACCATCTAGCCCCAGAGACTTGTTATTAATAACTGGTTTTCTACATGCTTCCTCAGCAGGCACAATAAAAAATTAAAAAAAAAAGGCCCTTTGAAAGGCCTTTAATTTTAAGTCAATTAGCAGCTCTCTTTGAAAAGCATTTTGCTTGAAGAGAAGGGAGGAGTCTTTTGCAAAGAGACAACTCCAGGCAAATGGGAACCCAGGGTGTCTGCCAGAGGTCTGAGTCCCTCCACTTTCCAAGCTCAATAGAACACACAGGACACTCCCAGATGACCCATGGCCTCCTGGGGCTTAAAAATGTGGCTGAGGCCAGGGGAACTGTACTCCCAGTTTGGTCAGGATGGAGCAGTCCCACTGCCAGGAGGGGTTCTATCTTATTACACAAAATGGTTTCCAGAGACTTAAAAAAAAAATCTCTCATGCATTCTAAGCTGGAGTATTTGTTCCTTCTTCGAACACCAGGCTAGCATCCAGCTGAGGTCACTGTTTTCTAAGTATTCTCCGGTATTTATTTTAAAAACCCTTTACTTAGTTTCCTTGGTCCATTTACAATCCCACTGCTTTGAACTTTTCATTAAAAAGAAGAAGAAGAAAAAGAAGAAGAAGGCATGTATGTATCACTATATTGATGGCTCACTACATTTTCTGCAGCACATTAAACTTTTTTGCTTTTACGTCCTTCAACTTAAGCTGTGGTCATGGAAGGCTTGAGGTCTTGGGGGACAGTTCTTTCCTGTCTAAAAAAAAAAAAAATCTCATCTGATGAAATGACATGGTCTTAAACTAAGGAAACTGTTGAGTCACCTGGAAGGTCATGAAGCATTTTTGCATATAAAAACATAGAAAAATAGTCATGCTTTTGCAAATGATTTCATATATCCTGTCTTCCCACCTGTGTGGTTTGGAGAAAAAGGTTTGCTCACTACGGGATCTGCGCCCCAGATGTCATTGTTTTTCTAACTGATTGTCAGAGGACGTGTGTGTTCACTTGGCAGAGAGACACAGAGAGACAGAGAGGGAGAGAGGGAGAAAGCACCTCCAGTGGGCATGGTTCGAGCTGATTTCCACAACTCTGCTTTTTTTAAGTTTATTTTATTCCTGATAGAGTGTGTGCTCACTTGTGAGAGACAGAGAGGCATCAAGTTGATTTCCACAACTCTTTCTTTTTTTTTAAGTTTATTTTACTCATGATAGAGGGTGTGCTCACTTGTGAGAGACAGAGAGGCATCCTCAACAGAGTCTTTCTGTGTTTTTCCCTAAAGGATCAGTTCTTGGGATTCAAAAGTAGCTGATTTCTGAGACAGGGTATTTAAAGCTTCATTGCAGTAGGGTTGGGAAGGGAGAGTAGAGTAAGGAAACAAATCCAGGATGCAAAGTTTGGGTTGACATACCAGGGATAGTTTATCTCTGCCAAGACTTGTAAAAGTTGATGGGACCAGCAGATGGCATAATGGTTACATCACTGGACTCCCACGTAGTCAACCGTGGTTCAAGTCCTGGACCCAATGGCTTGGAACTCATGCCTGGTATGAGTGTGTGCATGCCCAAGATCCTGAGAGGAGAATAAAGGAGAAGGGATTGCGTCATGGCCCTCCTCCTAGGGGGTAAGTTATCACTTTCTGTTACTCTCTCTCTGTCTCTCTGGCAAGCTCAAGTACCTAATAGCAAAAATCTCTCTTAAAAAAAGAAAAAGATAATTGTCTTTTCTTTGGCTGGAGATGAACGGAGCAAGTATTTTTAGCAAAATGATTCCTGATCTTCTCAAGTCCTTTATTAATTCCAAACCACTTGTGCACGTCAAGCATGGAGACTCTACGTCCACAGCTGAGGTCAACTGTTGGCCCTTACAGGACCCTCAGCACAGAAACTCCCATGGCATTTGAGTGGACAAGGTCTCTCAGAAAAAATCTGGGGTGGCAGAGGAGGGTGTTTTTATTGTGCTAGTGCTGTTCAGAAAATCATCCTTTTATGGCCAAACAAACCAAAGAAATTAATTTGAAAATCTCCACACAGCAGCCTGTAGAGTAGGCATTTCGTAATTAGCATCCAGGGAAGAGCACAAGAGTTCCTCCCATCACATTCCCCTGCTCTGTGCTCCCCGCACTGCTTTGCAGGCCTCAGCCCACACTGAGCCCGCTGAAGCGTGAAGCTGGGGAGGTCATGCATGTCGAATGGACTAAATCACACATGTCACTTTCCTTCTTCCAGCCCCCTGCCACTGGGCCGTGCAGGATGAAAGTCAGAACTGTAGTTCTTGGCGAATCCTCTTTCTTGATGAGAGCAGCCTTCTCACCCCAAATCCCTCGGGCCTGCTCATGCCACCTCCCACCTTGAGCCTCACCCCATCTTATAACAACCCTTACAAAAGTCAATGAACAGGAAGGATCATGGGATGAAAAGTCTACATCTGAACTCTGTTCTAAAAACCACATTCTTGTCTAATTGACTGAGGTAACGTGGATATGCATATTGTGTAGAGTAGCAGCTGGAAATGGGGTTTCTAATTCTAGAAGATCTCACAGAAAGGGCTGGAGATGAGTGTGGCAGGTACTTCTCGCGATGTTCACTAGCCTCTCAGTCTAGCTCCTTCTATAAACTATCCAGCCATGGCTTCCAGGCATTAAATGACTGAGGTGAAATTTCTCTACATATGTTTTTAAGTTTATTTTTTTTCCATGAGCGAGGGAGAGACAGTGAGACAGTCACCCCAACAAGGTCTTGACATTACCATCTACCCTTAGCTGGGTGGATCATGGGCAGCCATGTTCCTGGAGCACTCAGGGAGGTCTCCAGAGGCAAATCCAGAACCTTCCCACGTGGGTCTGCCTTGGAGAGCATCATGTTTTACTGCCATACCAACACCTGGCCCTTGTCTTCTTTATCTTGAAATGGGGCCCCTAGAAAGAGTTTCTGGGGCTTGATGAAGATATATCTTACAGAAAGGACTGGACAGACTAGAGGCAGGGAGGTCAATGAGGAGTCCCATGTCTTGAAGCATGGGCTGGGCTGGGATGCAATGGGTTGGAAAAAAGAGAGATTGGAGAAGCATGCAGAAGGAAAAATGGAAAGGATTGTGTTATTGACTGAATTTAGGGATTCAAGAATAAGAAATAACCAAGGACATTAGTCCCCCTTTATCTGTGGAGCTTATGTTCCCAGACTTCCAGCAGATGCATTAAAATTGCGGGTAGTTCTTAACCCTATACATAGCATGTTTTCTCCTATACACATATACCTATAAGATTAATTTATAAATTAGGTGTAGGAAAGAGATTAACAGCAATAATTAGTGATAAAATAGAACAATTATAATGACATTATCAGCATCACTACTCCTGCGTTTTGAAGCCATTAAGTAAAATAAGGGTTACTTGAACACAAGCCCCTGTGATGGTGAGACAGTCAATCTGGTAACCGAGGAGGCTGCTGAGTGACTAAGGGCCTGTAGAATACACCACTGGACGAAAGGATGGATGATCACATTCTGTGAGAGATGGAGCAGGACTGTGTGAGATTTCATCATGAGGACGTGCAATTTGTAACTGATGACTTGTTTATTTCTAAAATGATCTAGTTAATATTTTAGGTCTGTGGTTGATGGTGGGTCACTAAAACCACAGAAAGCAATACTATGGGTAAGTAGGGATGGCTGTATGACTCCAAGGAATTGACCCCGAGCCATGGGGGAATGGGGTACCACTGACAGAGGTGGGGAGGAATACAATGGGGACAGTGCTAGAACAACACGCATGTAAAGCGAACATTCTGGGTTGACACTAGTATTACAAATATAGCCATTGTGGCGTCAGCAGGTGGCATGGTGGTTAAGAGCACTGGATTTCCACACGGCTGACCGCAGTTTGAGACCTGGATCTGGTGGCTTAGTTTCTCACTTTCCCTCTCTCTCAGTCCCTCTCTGGTCAAATTCAAATAACTAACTAACTAAATAAAGTTAAACAATTCTTTAAAAAATAATAAATATAGCCATGGTTGTAACACCATTAGGGTTAGCCTTCCTAAAAAGAACAAAAATCTTCCTGTGAAACTGTCTGGATTCCATTCTGCGACCAAACTTCTCATAGAATGTCTTCCCTACGTTGTAGTTACCTAAACAGAAAACTCAGGGCCCTTTCAGGAATTCTCATGGAATTTTCCTGAACCAGACTCAGCTCTTCTGGAATCATATTTCCTAGGCCCAAGTCCTTGGTGCTAATAAAGTCTTCTCGGAGCTCACTGTTCTTTTTGAAATTCTTAAATATCTTTATAACTTTTTCCTACATCTACTCAGAGTTGCCAGCCCACCTGGGTGGCATGGAATTCAAATTCACAGTTCCATGTCTCGGACAAATGTTGGTTGGCGCAAAGTCATTTTACCTAACCGTCAATTATACCTGGTCACTCCAGCTTCAAACAGAACACACCTGGCTGTGTGCACACCTCTGGCAGTACAAGGCTTGGCTCTTAGGCTGCAGGAGAGTATTTGCACAGGAAATAACTTTCTCTGCAAGGAAAGACCCGTGCACTGACTAGATCTTTTTTTTATTTGTTTTCTAATTCCAAAAATCATGCCCAAACCGCTGACAAAACAGATCTTTTCCAGGAGGGCTGGCAACAGTGTTTAAAAGTCCATAAAAATCAGACAGAATGTTGTTAACATTTAAGCCAAGTGGTAAAATGTTGGAAGAGCCCATGGCAGCCTAACGAGTCATTTCAGCTGCGTTCTTGTTACCGAGCCACTGAGACATTGCATAAGCTTTGGCTGTTATTGAAAACAGTGCTATTTTTGCAATACTATTTTGTAACTTCATTGTTTCAGAGAAAGAAGTTATTTCCTAGTAAAATGGAGAATGCCTTGATGTGAGCATTTTGAACCGCCTTAAGGATAGAGTGAGGTTTCTTTTTCTTGCATTTTTGTAACCAGGGTAACTCTTTTCAGGTTGGCTTTTCAGGAAGCAGACGAAGAGATGGAGATGAATCCTCCAAAGTTGAAGTAGGAAAGACTCACAGAACCAACACCTGCAGAGACGTAGGAAAAGTTGGGGTTTAAGCAGATACAAGGCCTCAGCTGACCTCAAGGGATGGTCCTCCAGAGACAGCAGAGTTGGGGCCAGGGGTAAGGCATATATACCTTGTCTTGGCCAGCAGCTCACCTTGAATGAGAAGCTCTCTTTAGCAAAGCTAATTCTCATAGACGACTGACAGCCCTGCTCAGTACAGGCTTCGCTATTGAAGGGGGATCCAGGCTGTACCTATGCTATTTCCTTATGTCTTACAAAGGGTTATTGAACAGTTTGTAGATCAAAAATAATAATAATGCATGCGTATACACATGAGGTCTTTAAAAATTTCACAGAAAAATGTGTGTTGTGAATAAATTATGCCTGGATTTAAAAAAAAAAAAATTGCACCGCTAGAAACTTATACTTTAATTCCTTTTCAATGAGCTTTTTGTTGTTGTTGTTTTGGAGAGGTTTTTGCTATAGGGTGCATGTGCTTGCCAGAAAGACAGAGAGAGACAGAGAGGCAGAAAGTGAGAAGTCACCTCCTAGGGAGGAGGGCCATGCTGCAATCCCTTCTCCTCCATTCTCCTCTCGAGATCTTGGGCACACACGCACACATGCCCAGCGTGAGTTTAAGCCACCGGGTCCAGGACTCAAACCGCATGAGAGTTCAGTGACATAGCTGTTACGCTAAAACTTCTGGTCTCTCCGTGAGCTTTTTAAAGCCCTCTCATATATATATAAACACTGAAGGTGAAACAATGGCAGAAATCAGAAAGACAGGACTGGACTAGGGCAGCTTAAACACAGAGTGGCTAATTTAGTGTCTGTAGTAGGCACAGAGAAGGGCCCGACAAAGCCCCTGCAGCATCGGGGGTGGGCTCTGCCTGTCTTTCCATGTGACTGTCTCTTGCTACCCGGCCCGCACACATGCTCCCTTATGGCTGCATGATAGGTGTCTCCTTCTGAGCAGAAATGGGCAGGGAGAAGTGCAAAGGCAAAGATTTCCTTCTTATAAGGCCTTGCTTCTTTCATTTTGAAAAGGGAGATCCTTGCGGACTTCCACTTTTAGCTCACTGGCTGGTCTTGCGATGCATGGCTGATCCTAGCTGTGAAGGAAGTTACAAAGCTTGCCGTTTTGGCTGGGCATTCAGCTCCCCGGGAAGATCATGATTCTGTGGAGCAGGAAGAAGGGAAGCCTGGGCATCAGGCAGGCCACAAGCAGTGTCAGCTCTCTGTCCCCTGGTGCAGACTGAGCTTCTGAATTAAAACTGTAGTGATGGAGCCTCAACACCGAAACTCTTTTTCTCTCCCTTCCTTCCTTTAGACATATTTATCCTGTGTTTATTGGGATAAGAGGAGGAAGGAGAAGTGGTTGAAGGTGAGTCCTGATTTTGCTTTGGGGAGCCAGTGATGCTGTGTATACCAGGAGGAAGAGAAAGAGCTCAAGGCCTTGTGGTATTGACACCCTGTGTTACATTGGGTGGAGCTCCTCCACCTATGGGTAGCAATAACAAGACTGAGAAGAAAGCTCTGAGCTAGAGGATGGATTGACAAGTCATCAGTCTATGACTGGAGAAGACATTGTTAGAAGTGTGGGAAGATGGCCAAGAACTATCAGAGAGCATTTTCTTCACTAAGGCAAATAGCATCTTCGCCATGCCTGGGATGGCTGCTTGTTTTTTGCTGTAGGGCACATGCTCTCACCAGGGAGACAGAGAGACAGAAATTGAGAGATCACTCTCCACAGGAGATGGCCACACTGCAATCCCTTCTCCTCCATTCTCCTCTCGGGATTCTAGGCATGAATACACATGTGCCCAGCATCAGTTTCAAGCTGCTGGGTCCAGGACTTGAACCATGGTCGATGACATGGGAGTCCAGCGAATCATTATGCCATTTGCTGGTCCCATCTCATAGCTTTCTAGGGTTTTCAAATCTATCTCACCTGTTTGACACACTTGCCATGGACTTTCAGTGTAATATAAATTCCTTCCCTAGGAGATGAATACAGAACTATACCTGATCATCCATTAGGTCTGTGGCTCCTCTGGCATGATTACTCGAGACACAGTGAGGCCCTCTCTAATATTTTTTTTAGAATTTGCTAGAAGGTGCATATTTTCACCAGAGTGACACAGAGAGAGGGAAAGTGAGAAATCACCCCCAACAGTGGATGGCCATGCCTTAATCCCTTCTCTACAGCCTCCTTTCGGGATGTTGGACATGCATGCACACATGCCTGGTGTTTTTCAAGCTGGTGATCTGAGACTCAACCACACAAGTGGTCATGTGGGAAACAACTGCTTCAACTCCTGTGCCACTGGCTGCCCACAGTCTTCCCACACAACTCTGATATTTATTTATTCTGCATTTCACACTTAGTTTCTGGGTTAATTTTACTTTTACTTTTTACTTTTACCTTCACTTTTTTCTTTACTTTTTCTCTGGTGCAACCCTATACCGAAGAAGTCCTTTCTGCAAAGACTTATGAACATAGGTCTCCTGGCGGCTGTCCTAGCATCCCAAGGGAAGTGACATTCACACTCAGTTCCTAGTATGGGGTCTGCTACTAATATCCGACTTATAATTTCCAACCTCTTGGTACTTGACAAATTCATTTTCATTCCTTATTCACTTAAGAAGTCTTAGGGAGAACTGATTTCTATCATTGTTAATAGTATAGTAATAGTCACAACAGAAGCAATAATGACGATGATACAGAGAATCGTCACTAGCCTCTTTTCCTAAGCAACACTAGATATGTTATAAAAACAAAGGCAATAAACATGTTGCATCACCATTCCCAGCTCTTTTTCTTTTCTAGACAGGGTCCCCTATATTGCCCAGGCCAGCCTTGAACTCACAATTCTCCTGTCTCAGCCTACTGAGACAGGGTTGCTAGGATAACAGGCATGCACCACCATGTCTGGCCTCCAGGTTGGACCAAGAATCGAACCCAAGCCTCCCATCTGGACCTGTCCTCCAGAACCCAGCATAAGCAGTGTTCACCACCACTGCTAGGGGCTGGATTCTTTTTCTTAAAGAGAGTCACCTAAATTGCCTAATTCCAGGGCCTACCTGAGGTGACAGGGACATTACCGCATTTGGGATGACATTGTTGGCCAACATTCCCTGAGAGGCAGCAAGCACTAGCCTTTGCCCCTCCCTCCACCTTTGTTTGTGGCATCTCCACCTCTGGGCGGGGCTGGCTGGGCGCTCATTCCTCCTGGTTGAACCCTTGGTGCCTTCCTGCCAGAACCCCACACAGATGGCTGCTCTATGCGGACTGTTGATGTAGGAAAGCAGGTGGAGGAAATCTCTTTGCCACGAATGATCAGACACCTGGCCACATAGAGCTCTTTTAGAAAGAATCAAGTCTTCCTGGGACACTTCTTTGAAATCTCAGGCTAGGGGTGGATTATCCTGTCCCTGGGGCTCCCAGACATCTGACCCTACAGGTCTCAACGGACCCTGTTTGTTATGACAACGGTGTCTGCTTTAACAATTTGTGCCCTATGCTAGTCCTCGGGCTCCTTGGGGACATTGATTTGATCTTTTCTATGTCCAGGACCAGGCTCTCCAGAGTAATTGATAAACAACAGGTCCTAAAAGTATTGTTAAACCATTTTAAGTCTCTTTGACTTCTCTCGCTCCTTTCTTTTTTCTCTCTCCCTCTCTTCCACTTCCCTCTCTCTTTTTTTCTTGCTCCCTTCTCTTCAGGCAGTGGTTTACAGACAAAGAAGCTGACAGTCTGACCCCTGGGGAGTGTGGACCACCTTATCCACATACCTTCTTGAGTACCTGTCCCAGGTGACTTCTGACTCTGTGTGATTCTTAGGGAAATCTGGCTAGGATTCCTCCTCTCAACGAGACTGTCCTCACTAACTTCCTCCCCATTATTTTTGTCTTCCTTTGAGTGTGAGAGTTTTGAATCCTGATTTAATATATAAACATTCCACCTTAGTTAGCAATGAATGTCTTAGAAGATCTTTTAGGAATGACATATTGGACACTAGGAGCTTAGGGACAGAGAGGAGAAGAGACAGCAACAAGGACAATGCTGCTCTGTGAGTGGCCAGTCCTGGTGGCTTCTTGCTTTGGGGTGCAGACTCATACCCCCACAGGTCCAACCCCAACAGGTGCAGCCTTCAGCACTGTCTGCCTGAGAGCAGGCCTGGGGCTGGGGAGAGCCAGGGTGAGCACCGCATGGACTCATGTACCACGTTTGACTTTTCTGGTGGCCACACAGAGATAGTCCTCGGTGACTGACCCACAGCACACGTGTCTGAGTGAGCCCAGCTCGGGAGCACAGGGTGGAGAGCGCCTACCCTCCCATGCCCAGTGAGGGGCTCGGCTGAGGACTCAGCACATCTGCAAGTATTTGCTGGACGTCCCTATGTGCCTGGAATATGCTGGGTTCTAGTGAATCCGGCCATAACCATCGCTTTCTCTGAGTCTGGCGGCTTTCTAGTTCACAGGGTGCCACAGTCAGCCCGAGGCCAGCCAGAGAGACAGGCGGCACAGGGAAGCTCAGTTAAAGAGTGAAAGGCGGGTTAGGGTAAGAGGGAATCAAGGACGAGGAAAAAAAAGCAAAACATATAGAAAACAAGAAATGGAAAATTATTTGTTGACGGTAACATGTATGCTGATGTGCTTGATTGAGCCAATATACAGTGTACTCTGGATGGAAAATCTCATTTTGTATGTTGTCATGCTGTACAGTGAATGAATGTAAATAAATAAATTTAAATTAAAAAAAAAAAAGAAAGACGGGATCACAGAGCTGAGTTTTAGGTAAAGGACATTTAGATCGGACCTGCTCAGCTCTCATTGTCTACGCTTAGTTACCTCACAGCCACTGATGGAGGGTTTGCATGCCCACCCCCCTGCCCCAAATTCGCCCATTAAAATTTTGCTATAAGGGGCCAGCAGGTGGCATGGTGGTTAAGGCACTAGACTCCCACATGTGTGACCATGATTTGAGTCCCGGACCTGGCAGCTTGCTTCCTCATTTTCCCTCTTTCTCTCTCTCTGTTTATCTCTGGTGAGAGCACGTGCCCTATAGCAAATTAAAATAATAATAATAATAATAAATAAAATTCAACAAATAATTACTTTTCTAAAATAAAGATTTGACTGTAACAGGATTAAGATGGTAAAAGATTGGGGCCAGCTGTTGCCATGGTGATTAATGCACTGGGCTCCCACATGGCCAACTGTAGTTTGAGTCCCA
The DNA here is from genome assembly GCF_000334495.1 of Tupaia belangeri chinensis. Lineage (NCBI taxonomy): Eukaryota > Metazoa > Chordata > Mammalia > Scandentia > Tupaiidae > Tupaia > Tupaia belangeri. The sequence goes on along the minus strand of NW_006159506.1, from coordinate 2,615,262 downwards.
GACCTAGTCGCTTGAAACTCATTCTGAGTGCCTGTTATGCATGCCTAAAATCCCAGGAAGAGAAGGGAGGAGAAGGGACTGTGGTGTGGCCATCCTCCCTGGGGGTTATTTCTCACTTTCCTTCTCACTGTCTCTTTCTGTCTTTCCAGTGAGTGCACACACCCTATGGCAAAAACCTTAAATAAAAAAGAAAAAAGAGGGTAAGATATTAGGCTATGGTGTCTCAAGGTGAGGCCTTTGAAAAGAGGTTAGGATTAAGGTCATTAGAGTGAGGTCCCCACAGCTGAGTCCTGGTAGGTTGTTAAAAGGAGTGAATGAGACCAGAACAGAGATTGACGGAAGCTGCTCTGCTCTGCTCTCACCCTCTTTATGGCAAGTTTCAGGATTCCCACCAGATGTGGCCCCTGGCCCTTGGATCTCCAAACCGTGAGTCAAGTAAACCTCTTTTCTTGTACATCACCCAGACTTAGGTATTCTCTGTTATTATCAACAGAACTGCCTAGGCATAGCAGGTGTGAGAGCAACCTGATTTCTGAATCTTATTTGATCACAACCCACTCTACCTGCTCAGGTCTGTTTGCACTCACACAGCAACATTGCCTTTCAACTATCTTAGCACAGAAAGACCTAACCTTGATAGTGAATGACACTGTGGAACAGCAAGCCACGGGTTGACTGCTGGGATTTGAGCTGTGAGTAGCCATGTGCAATCCGTCTCCCTTAAACTCTAGGTTACATAGCTTGCCTGTTTTGTTTTTTTTGTGTGTGTGTATCTTTTTAAAATTTTTGTTGTACCGTTGTTGTTTGTTGGATTAATTGGCTTGTTCCATTCTTTTTTGCATTGAACCACCCTGAATATTTCAAATTTTTAAACATCTTCTTTTTTCTTTTTCATAAAATTGGAATCAACCCTATGCCCCCTAAGATTTTCCTGAAGCCGAACTAAAATAGCTGCCATGTTGCTATTCCTTGATAGAACAAATGTCATCAGAAATGTAATGAATAATTCTTTTACGTGGGATTGCTAATCAAAATTGCAATGTGCTTAAGGAGAGTGGTGTGAAGGAGTGGGCCACTGGGGAGTTTCTGAACTGATACGAGATCTTCTCGATGGAGCCAGATTATGGCTGGCTTGCCCATTTCAGGGATTTCCCGGGTACTGCATCAGCTGGCTGCTCAATGACGCACTTGAAGGCCATTGTTTTCATGTAAGGTGTGTGCAGTGTTAACAGGGGCGAAAAGGCATTTCTTTCTGGTGTTCCGGGAAAGTTGAAATATAGCAGCAGATCTTGATCTTCTGGACAAAGCTCCCTTCTTATCCACTCCCCACACTCCTGATCTGACCCCAGGGAGGAATATCTTCTGAAATCTCTTTTCTTTTGGAACAATGGTTAGAGAAAGACACCCCCTACTAGCTCTGACCTGAAGCTCCCTCCGTGGTGAGCAGTGAATTCCAGTATCCCTTGGTGTGGGGTGCCAAGGAGGGCTTCCTTGGTCTTTGCTGAATGAAAGGAATGTCAGGCTCCTCATAGGCAGGCAGGAGCAAAGCAGGGCCCCTCCAGACAGACAGGTGTCTGCATTGCCCGGAGGGCAGGGCCAGCACACAGTGACCTGGCCTGTCAGCTGCTGACTCCCCCTCAAAGTGCTGACCCTGAGCAAGCATTTGGGTGTAACAGTCAGAGGTCAGAGTCCAGCAGTTCTCCGGCCACTGTGGGAGCCTGTCCAGACTTGAAGGTCTTGGGCTCAGTGTGAAAGTTCGACTTTGAACCTGTCTGTTTTTGACTGTGATAACAATCCTGGCTTATCTGTGCCTTCACATCAAATATGAGGTTATAAGCATTTAGGATGAGAAGAGTTTTAGTTAAAGGATAACCTTGTGTCTTCATTAGAAATGAAGATGGAAAGAGAAGAAAGGGACCGGGAAGCCCTTTTTCCTACCATCTCAGTGTTGGCAGCTTGGCTCCTTTGTTAAGAGTCCTAGCAGTTGGACAAGTGACTGTGGCATATTGAACTTGTGTGTCTGACTGTTATGTTGCCTCATTTTTTCCTCTCCCTCAATTATTTCCTTCCCTAGTAGGTGCCTACTAATTGCCACCTATGTTCTAGGCATTGTGTTGAACGCCAGGGATGCCAGGTCCTATGGCTGCCAGCAGAGAACTCACTCTCGGGGCTCAGTTGTCCTCTTGTACCTGGAATCTTTTATGCTCTTACCCCATAAGGACTCTTCCAACACTTAGACCCTTTTTATAGTTTATTTATTTATTTCTTCTGAGAGAGATTCTCTAACAGGTCTTCACACTGCAATTCACCCCCAGTCTTCACTGGGCAGGATCATAAGCATGCATATTTAGTATATATAAGGAGACCTTGGGACTTGAGCCCGGGACCTTCCTAAATGACTTTTGAACTGAGGGGCATTTACATTACACTGCCCCACTCTGGCTAGACCCCTTCCCTTTATTTTTCAGTATTAGTTCTGAAGCAGAAGATGAAAAAAGCGACTAATTTTCTCATGTCACTGATAAACTGGTTAGAAGAAAAGCCCTCCTCCCCCCAAAGAAACAATAGTTCCCCAAATCATCTGAGCAAATTCAATATGGTTGGAATGAACCCATAGCCTTCCATGGTGACTACTTTGAGGGACACTGCTTACCTGGAGACAGATGTTCCACTGCGTTTGTGAATAAGAAAAAAGGAAAGCTGAGCCTCATTACTCGGTAATCCCTTCTTGTTACAGGTCAAACCTCTGCACTCTGTGTGCCTCAAGGGCTCTTTGGGGGAAGCTGGGAACTTCTCTTGTGGGATTATGTTTCCTTCTGTAACATGCTGTTTCTCAGCTGGCACCAAGAACTCTTTTGTCACATAACTTTTAAACTTTATTTATTTTTTTAATTTATTGGAGGGCATGTGTTCTCACTGGCGAGAGGAGAGAAAGAGAGAGTGAGAGAGAAAGAGAAAGTGAGAAAGTATCCCCCTGCAAGGGATGGTCACTTCTTCCTTTGGGGATTTTGGGCATGTGCACACATATGCCCAGTGTGTTTCTGAAGCTGCTGGGCCAGAACTTGAACCATGCAGTCAGTCATGTGGAACTCCACTGCCTTAACCACCATGCCACTGACTGGCCCATCACATACTTTTTCATTGTAGTCATATTTTAGTATCAGAAATAGATTTACATTTTATTTAACTCACATCTTCAAAGCATTCTTCATTCCTGATAAGGGACAGATTGAGAACAGAAACAATCTACTAGTTTTCTACCCTGAGCACTAACCGTAATGTTGGCAAGGAGGTAAAAAACTAACACTCACTAGCCAAGTGGGCAAAGCAATAGGAAGGAGCGAGTGTAATTATTTAACTCAATTTTCATAGACGTTCTTAAAATACTACATGTATTTCTATTGCTAGATATTCAAATTCAATTTGTAATCCAGGTGAACTCCAGAAATATTTAGGGTGGACAAAGGGGCAAAGAGGAGAAAACAACTTCCCTTGTAAAATAGGCTCCCCCACCGTTTTCTAGGTTTCCCTGTGATGCAGGAGGGGTCTTCAAAAAGTTTGTAAAAAACGCACAATGTGACAAACTGGGTTTCAATTGGGGGGGGCATTAAAATGAATTCCTACTTTAATTCAATTTCCCCCTTAACTTTATGAAATTCATTTCTATGCATGTGTGAGGGTCTCCCTGTAGCTGTGTGTCTGTTTCTATTTTTCTTGGGTCTCAGCTAGGGTTAAAAGGAACTTGGATGTGTTCGGCAGAGCTCGGTGGTACAGACCAGCCACACCTCTGCATGAAGAACAAGACAAATACAGGTCGGGACCTTGTTCTGGAGAGAGATCCAGGCTTGAGCTCGGCCCAGGGAAGAAGTATTATCTGTGCTGGGGTGGGTCCTGGGGTCCCCTAAATGCTCAGTTTGCCTTCTGCCCTGCTCTTAACTGTCCTCACACAGCTTGGACCCCACTGGAATAGGGCAGGACGATCCTCATGGAATATACTTCTAGGAATTCCATAGCTATTTCGGTTGACTTCAGAGGGCTGGGAGTTCATATTAGCAAACGGGACCCAAGACTGAAAAAACATTAGTAACTATCATTAGAGCAATTTATTTCTTCCTGGCGAATTGAGTAATTTAGGGAACTAGGTGTGTATTGTATGCATGTGTGTGTATAAATATGTGTGTATGTGTGTGTGCTTTGAACAAAATGGACTCAGACTATGTTTGTTTGTTTATTTATTTATTTATTTTTAGAGAGAGATTGATTTTTGCTATAGGATGTGGCACTCGCTGGTAGAGAGAGAGATTTGCGATAGGATGTGTCACTCGCTCGAGACACACACACACACACACACACACAGTGAAAGAGAGAGAGAGAGAGAATGAGAAATTCACCCCGAGGGGATGGCCATAGCACAATCTCTTCTCCTCCATTCTCCTCCTGGATTTTGGGCATGCACACACATGTGCCTGGCATGATGGAGCTACAAAACAAGTTAGGTCAGCAAAACCCTGAAAGTTAACACAGGAGCCATGGTTTCCAGAAAGCAGATTCTGCCACTGCTCACATTTCACTTGAATGACTACAAGTAGTGCAGGTTGCCACCCAAGCCAACAGTGGGCACTCTAAGTTTCAAACCCCCTTGGGAACCAGCAGTTAGCGTAATGGCTATGTCGCTGGACTCCCACGTAGTCAACCACAGTTCGCGTCCCGGACCCGGTGGCTTAGAACTCATGCCAGGTGCGTGTGCGTGCGTGCCCAAGATCCCGAGAGGAAAATGGAGGAGAAGGGATTGCAGCATGACCATCCCCCCTGGGGGGTGATTTCTCACTTTCTGTCTCTCTGTCGTCTCTCTCTGTCTGTCTGGCGAGTGCACTCGCCCTATAGCAAAAACCTCTCAAAAAAAAAAAAAAAGAAAAGAAATTTCAAACCCCCATCCCTCCCCTACTACTCGACAGTTTCAAGTCCCCCAAGTCCCTACAATGGATGGCAACTACAGGTGAACTGCTTCATCTTGGTAGGTCTCAACCTTCTCACCTGTGAAATGAAATTTGAGATAAAAGTTCATTGAATTCTTTTTTCCCCAGGAAGTTCTCCTCCCCCTCCTTTTATCCAATCCTCTCCTCATCCTTTAAGCCCATTCTTGCAACAATCCTAGATGTCCTCAGGTGACCGACAC
>NW_006159506.1:2607206-2610055 GCF_000334495.1 Tupaia belangeri chinensis | reverse complement strand
CTGGGACCTCGGTCAAGCCAAAAGCTTGGAGATCTGCCATCCCCATGAAGAATGCAAGTGCAGTGTTGTTTGGAAAGAAAGAGGAGGAGAGTAATTAAAGCTAATTATGGAAATAATGAGGCAGAAGGATGTCCTAAGAGGAGAATAATTCAGCCCCCATTGGCAGGTGGGTGAGGAGGTGACCCTGGTTTGGAAGCTCAGGTTTCCTAGAGAGGTATGGGAGAGACTAGGGAGGGTCAGAGAATAGCCACACATTTTTCCTGTTAAGTCGCAGGAGTATTTGTTTGGAGAAGTAGGGACCAGAGTAAAATAATATTGATGAAGCCAACTGGCCAGACCTCTTGGTGGCAGCCTTGTCCCACCTAAAGCAAGACTACTTCTAGAATTCCCTTTGCCTCAAACACAAGAGAACTAGTTTTTACTTCATTCATAAATGAATGAAAAATGTATTAAATGGGATTCATCAGAGCACGTCGAACACCGGTATTCAGTTCATTGATGTCTCATTGCAGCACTGGACTCAAGAGAGATTGTTTTTAAAGGGAGGGTTTCAGTAATTACCTAGTCTTAGCTCTGGAAACTTTTCTTTCTCTCTCTTTATTTATTTATTTTTTATTTTTTAGATTTTTGCTAGAGGGTACATGTACTCACTGGAGAAGAGAGAGACAGAGAGAAGGAAGTGAGAACTCTTCCCGTTTCTCCCCAACCCCCGCCGAGGGGGGATGGCCACATGGCAATTCCTTCTCCTCCATTCTCCTCTCAGGATTTTGGGCATGTATGCACATGTGTTGGGCATGATTTTCAAGTCACTGGGTCAAGCCACGGTCAGCCATGTGGAGTCTAGCTGCCTTAACCACTGTACCACCTTCTGACCCAAAAACCTTTCTTAAAGTGAAATAAAATATCTCCCAGCTGTGATGGCTCAGGCAGTTGCTCAGGTGGTAGAACACCACTGTGCAGTTCTGGAGCCACAGGGAAGACTACGGTTCAGATCTTTGGTCAACCTGGAACATGTCAGCCATGTGCACACACCATGGTCCTGGATAACTGGAAGGCTGTTGAAGACGGGGTATGATGATGACAAGACTCTGTTGAGTGTCTTTCTCCTCCTCTCTCTCTCTCATGAAAAAACTCAGATAAAATTGTAAAAATTAAAGAAAGGATGAACAGGACCAGCCGATGCATAATGGTTGCATCACTGGACTCCCACATAGCTGATTACAGTTCAAATCTGAAACTCACGCTGGGTGCATGTGCATGTGTGTCCAGAATTTTAAGAGGAGAATGGAGGCAGGATTGTGTCTCGGCTATCCCCTACAGGGGGTGGCTTCTCACTGTCTGTCTCTCTGTGTCTCCTGCAAGCTCATGCATTCTATAGCAAAAAATCTCTTCCCCCAAAAAACATAAATAAATGGCATTGGATTAACATATGGACGGTCACAGGAACACAGATGCAGTATCTCTTTTGGTTCCTCACACACAGTTCCCCTACAGATAGGCCTGAGATGTCTCTGAAAAATCCCCTATGCTAAGATGGAGCTCAGTTTCAAAATCCACTTACGTAGTCCAGCCCTGTCATGTATTTAGAGCGATATGCTGAGCACCAACAACAGTACATTATGTTTGGAGTGCAAAAGAAAAAAATCATTACAGCAAGTCCGCCACTCCTCTCGTCTCCTTTAATTGTGCTTCCGTGAGTTCGGGAGGTTGTTTCCTGAGATGCTCTGGAAGGAGGCCCCAGTGAAGTAAGATTGGGTCTTCTGTCTCCTGCAACAGGAACTGGGCAGCTGATCTCAGAGGAGCTGCAGAGCGTGCTGCTGTCGTGGGGCTGTGCGAGAGACAGGTGAGCCCAATAAGGATGATTTAGGAGACCAAGGACACAGGGTAGTCTGGGTCATTCCTGGCTGGCATCTGTGAATCTTCCATTCTAGCTTCACTCCCTCAGTCTGGATTTTCTTCCTTAGCTTTTATGAGGTGCAGCACCTGAGCTTCTGACTGGCTTCCTGCCTCTCCTGCCTCCAGTTCCTTCTTCCCACTGGTGTTGAAGTTACTCTGCAGGAATGGAAATCTCAAAACAAATTTAGAAGCCATCAGTGATAGTGGTGATTGGAGAGAGAGAGAATCCTTTCACACTGCAACGTCGCCTATGCTATGAAACTAAACTTTCTTAGTATGGTGATTGGTCAGTGTCCTTTAAAATTTGAAGCCAGACAGTGGTCTAGAACTAAAATATGATGCTCTGAAGGACCAGCAGATGGTGTAATGGTTACGTCGCTGGACTCCCATGTAGTCAACTGCAGTTCAAGTCCTGGATTTTGTGGCTTAAACCTCACACCGGGCACATGTGTGTGCATGCCCAAGATCTTGAGAGGAGAATGCAGGAAAGCAATTGCAGCGTGGCCATCCCCCCCTGGGGGGGGGTGATTTCTCACATTCTGTCTCTCTGTCTCTGGCAAGCACATGTGCCCTATAGCAAAAAATCTCAAAAACAAAAACAAAATAAAAAATATGATGCTCTGCAATGCTGGTCCACATGGGAAAGTTCTAGGTTTGCATCCAGAGACCTCCCTGAGCATGCTGGGAATGTGTGTTTCCATGATCTGAGTTGGCTGAAGCTGAGGGTAGACTGTTGCATTAAGACTCTGTTGGGAGTGCTCTCTCTCTCTCCCTCTCTGCTTTGTTCATAAAAGGAATACATAAGTACACTTAAAAACAATCTTACTCATCTCCCAACTCCAACCAGCAAGATCCCTGCTGGGTGCTGAACACATGTACTGTACTCACTCACATCTCTGGGTTACTTTCTGTGCTATTTGCTCTTCTGATAATGGCCTCCCACCCACCTCAGT
>NW_006159506.1:2575119-2607195 GCF_000334495.1 Tupaia belangeri chinensis | reverse complement strand
GCTCTCATTCTTCCAGACTCAGCACAAATGTGCCCTCTGAGATGTCAAGCTAAACAGAGCTAGCCATCATCCACCTGCAGTGTTCCCTCACATATGGTGTATGTAGTCCTCCTTTATACCAAACTCATTATTTTGAAAAACATTTGCCAGAGGATGTATGTGCTTGCCAGAGAAAGACAGAGACAGAGAGAAAGTGATAAAGCACCCATTAAGGGCCATAGACATGGCACAATCCCTTCTCTTACATCTCTCCTTCCTCTCAGGATTTTGGGCATACACACAAATGCCCGGCATGTTTTTCACTTGCTGGGTCTGGGGCTCCAACTATGCTGTCAGCCATATGGGATCCAGCTGCCTTAACCAGCATGCCATGGGATGACCCCCCACCAAACCTTTTTTTTCTAATTCTATGTCCAACTCACTCAGCTGACAGGAGAACTCCAAATCTAGGATGGTGATGTAGGATGCTGTATCTTCAGAGCCTAAAATAGGAAAGATGTTCACCCACAAACTAGACTTGTTGAATAGATGAATGATCATCTGTGGAATGAAGCCAACAGAGAGACAATCAAGAATTTCTGTGTTAAACAAAAACACGTCAGAATCATGGTTTATATACAAGACTTTGCCTTTGAAATATGAAACATGAAGATGATTGCACCAGCCGACTGAGTTCAGATATATGTTTGCATGTGTGTTCATGTATACACTTGAGCATCCATATAGGTGATGTGTGTATATGTGTGTGTATGTGTGTGCGTATGCATACATTTTGCTCTCTGGGGATGCTTTTCTCTCTTTTTTAAAAAAGTATTTACTTATTTCTTCTATGTAAGAGAGAGTGAGACAGAGAAAGAGAGACAGAGAGACACAGAGAGAGAGACAGAGAGAGCGCACCTCCAAAAACGTCTTCACACAGTGATCCACCCTCAGTCTTAGTCACATGGAACAATGGTACATGCATGCACCCAGTGAGCTCAGGGTGGTCCCAGGACATGAACCCAGGATCTTTCACATGTGGGTCTAGCTGCATTGCCGGAACACCTCGCCTGGCCTTCAGAATGCTTTGCTTTTGAGATCTTCTTGTGCTTTCCTCTGGAGTCTTTTCCCTGTACCTGGTGGAGGAACATCCATTTCCCCCTGGCCTTACTTTTCCCCAGCCTTATTTTTCCCATACGGTACATTTATCTAGACCTTTATAAACTGGATCCACGGCAGTAAACCTTTCCTTATCCCTTTGAACTCAGAATTGGGTAGAGAAGATTACACAATGCAATGGCAAATTTACAAAAAAGAAAGAAATCTTGAGCCTCTCTTCCAAGTCTGTCCCTTACCTGTTTAGTAGTGAGAACAGACAGAAAGTTCTGTTTTTATTGATAGGAAACAATACATGAAAAAAGGGGCAGTTATTTTTATTTTCACATAATTTTACATTAGAAACTGGATATGTGTAGGAATGGAGCTGAGCTGAAGAAGTTTTTAATGATTCTTATGTGACCATCACACTGTAAGAGGATGGATCAGCCATTTCTTCCGAGCGCTGCATGAAACGGTCATTCTAGACTCCACTGAGTACTCGTTTATAGAAACAGCCAACGGCCTTGGGGGAGAACCCCAAGGAGCAATAAAGAGACAGAGACACTGAAAGCATTGGGGAATAAGGAGAGAGAAAAGGCCAAATCACGTCCAGGCAGGAGTCCAATGTCTATGGCTATCTGACAGCTCACCCACTGGCCTTTCTTAGACTCATGGTGCAGTTAAAGTGACCATGGACATTTTCACTGAGTTGTCCCTTTCTAGGAGGGGACATTTCAGAGCTATTCTGGGAAGCCAAGGACCGAAGGAGCAAAGGAACAGGTGTAGCTGTGTTCCCTAACAGCCCAGCACAAGAGACAGCGTCAGATGGCTGGCAATCTCGTCTCTCCCACCCCTTGAACTCCAGGACTGTCAGGGCCCAGCAAAGCCCTGGCTTATCAACAAATCACTTGATGGAGGTACGTCAAGGGTGACAGCAACAGATCATAGATTTTTCTCTGTTCTTTTGATTCCAGAAGGGAAGCCAGTGGAACAAGTAGGGGATCAAAGCACAGAGCCAGGGTTTCCTCTTGCATGTGTTTCATCTAGGGAAACATGTGTTCATGCTCATCTCCTTTTACATAAAGATGGACCGATCCAGAGGCCATTGCTGGATCTGTTCTGATGAGAAGAATTGGCTGCTCAACTTTGGAAGCTAAAGGGAGGAGAATGACGCTTGCTGTCACAGAGGGCAGTCACATCTTACCCCTCAAGGCTATTTCTCATTATCCCATGAAAGGATACAGCAAGATCCAAGGGAAATGCATTTTGTTAGCAAAGGGAGATTGATATTTGTAGATTTGGAAGATTCCTCTGCAAAGCCCTGTGCTCAGGGAAACATGGCAGTTCCCTCTGCTGTGACCTCTTCTGATAGAATTGTGGAAGGTCATGCCTGGAAGAAACCTTAGAAATCAAACAAATCCCTCATTTACAAATGAGGAGACTAAGGTCTGGAGAGGTCACGCCCAAGGTCACTGAACTAATTAATGGGTCTTGAGAGAAAATGGACAGTTGCTTTCTCTTCTTAAGGGGTCCCAGATGGCTCCACTTGGTGGGTGCACATTTTAAGTGCTTTTGAGTGGGGACACCAGAACTTTTGAGCAGAAAAGAAAATCTTTGAAATATAAAGCCAGCGCTCTCCCTGCCAAGATACTTGAAAAACAACGGCTATGAGCTAGGACATCTGTCTATCATTGGGAATTTGGGAGGCAAATATTTTCACAGAACCTAAGTGTTCAAACAAACACGGGCGGCAAATATGGTCTCCACTCTAGCTAAGCCATTTAAATCTGGATAGCTCAGTGAGGAAAAATGGAAGTCGGGTGAGTAGAAAACGCCAGGTACCAGGATTCCTGTAAAGATTGTATGAACATTGAAGTTTTTTAAGTTTCTTTGATTTCTTTTTCCTTTCTTTCTTCTTTTTCTTTCTTCTTTCTTCTCTTGCTTCTTTTTTCTTTCCCTTCCTTCCTTTCTTTTTCTTTTCTTTCTCTCTTTTTCTCTCTTTCTTTCTCTCTTCTTTTTTTCTTTCTTTCTTTTTAAGTTTTTTTTGCAATACGGCATGTGCACTTGTCAGAGAGAGACAGTGAGAGAGAAAGTGAGAAATCACTCCCTAGTGGGAATGGCCAAGCCACAACCCCTTCTCCTCCATTTTCCTCCTGGGATTTTGGGCACGGATGCACACATACCTGGCCTGAGTCTTAAGCAGCCGTCCTTCCTGGGCAGAGGTAAAGGGTTATTCTCACTTTCCTTCTCTCTCTCTTTATGGCAAAACTGGGAAAAAATCATTAAGAGATAAATTTGAAAGTGGGGTAGCAATTCTTCACAAAATGATACAAAGTATTTTTTTGAAGCTCAATATATGAAATATTAATTTACAAGTATTGATGCCAGTAAAATCCTTGGAAATACTCAGTAGGCTGCTACTCTGTGTGCTGCTTTAATTTAGGTCGACCCCAGGTATCAATCAAGAATACCTAGTCAGGAGCTGGCCAGCTAGAATTATATTATAAAAGCCAGGCAGTCCTCTTACAAGGCCCTCCTTGTCATACTCCCATTGCTTTGCTAATTTTTACATCAGGTATTCACAGTAGGTTTTTATTACTGAAGCTAGTATATTATTAATTGATTCTCAATGGTGAAATTAAGAGGATTTCAGATGTGTAGAACAAAATTTAGAGGTTATAATGGTTTGAATGTGTCCCCCCAAAAGCGTATGTTGGAAACTTAATACCTAATGTAACAGTGTTGAGAAGTGTGGCCTAATGAGAAATAATTAGGCCATGGGGCATCTGCCCTTATGAATGGATAAAGTCCTTCCTCCGGGATGGCTTCATTATAAAGGGGTGTTTGATCCCTGGTTCCTTCTCATTTTCTCTTTTCCCCTCTTGCCCTCTTTCACCCTTTTGCCTCTCATTATGAGATGACATGTCTGATGATAGGGCCATGCCAGGTGCCAGCCTCTCAGTCTTTGACTTCCCAGGCTCACATTGGAAGCCAACACATTTCCATTCATTATAAATTGCCCAGTTTCAGGTATTCAGTTAGTGTTGTGCTATGTGGTCTAAGAGAGAGGGGCTTTTTGTCCTTGAATGAATAGGACCTAAGAGTCCACTCAACTGTGGATCTGCTCTTTTGGGAATATTTTCTGAACTTGAGTAGTTAGTCTGATGTGCAGCCATTGGTTTAGATATGAGATCACACAGGCTACAATGTTTTGAATCTTGATCGGGCACATTGCTTTGTCTTCAGTGAGCAAACCATTTACAGGATATGCTTAGAGCATCTAAAGGGATAGAGAGGCTGGGACTTCACCAGGTTCGTAGAACTGGCTGATGAACCATTTCAAGCCTGCATTCTTAATGAATGTTTACCAATAAATGTCTGTCTATGTATGAGAATTTGGCCCAAGACTTGCTTTCATTATGACCTGCTGTTCAGAGTGTAGAGGGAAAGTAATTATTGACCGCTCACGTTTTCTGGAAGGAAGGCTACTGGGATCTACCAAAGCAAACCCAGCCCAAGTCCGAAAGCACCTGACCAAATAAAACATAAAAGAATTCGCAATAATGGCATTTGTCAGAGGGTTACTAATTGTGTACATGTAATGTAGAATTTACATCCATGAATTCTGAACATTTCATTACTCCAGAGACAGTGTGAGGAAAAAGGCTACAATGGAAGAGGATTTGGTGTGATGCAGAAGAAGGGACCAAGAGGCTAATACAGGAAGACAGACTAATTGTATACATGTAATGTAGAATGAATTCTGAACATTTCATTACTCCAGAGATAGTGCGAGGAAAAAGGCTACAATGGAAGAGGATTTGGTGTGATGCAGAAGAAGGGACCAAGAGGCTAATACAGGAAGACAGTTCAGGGCCAATGGGCTTGGGGAAGATTCCAGCATCCAGATGACTATCTGACCCAGATCGCTGGGTGAGGAGTCCATGGTAGCAGATTCTCATCTCTGGAGGGAAGGAATGGAAGCTTTGGAAGCTTTCCTTACCACAGAATGATTAGAGAAAGAAGGTGATGCCTCATTATTTCTTCATATAAGAATGCCTTAATGAACTTTCAAGAAAAGTTCTCACTGGCTTATAATAAGTAAGGCATGACACAACATTTATGGAGACTTTCTACTTCCATTTTCAGAAATCAGTTAAAGAACTGTCAGCATTATTTTTTTCCTCTCAGAGATTTTTTTTTTTTTTTCTATAGGGCAGGTGCACTCGTCAGGGGTCAGAAACAAAAAGCAAGTAATCAACCCCCCAAGGGGGGATGGCCATGCCACAATCCCTTCTCCTCCATTCTCCTCTTGGGATCTTGGACATGAATGCACATGTGCCCAGTGTGAGTTTTAAGCCACCAGATCCAGGACTCAAGCTGTGGTCGACAGTGACATAACCATTACATCATCTGCTGGTCCCGAGAACTGTCAGCAATTTAGCTTGCCTCATAATGCCAGCGACACCAGCATTGAAACCCATCTCTGTAGGTTTTCCCCACGTTCACATTTTGATAAAACTAGTTAATAGACATTTGTTTAATGTCTGTTATAACTATGCTAGGGACAGAGGGTGAAAGCAGAAACACTAGACTCACTTCTGAGCTCGGAAACCCACCGAAGATGTCAGGTCTGCATGCGTGAAACAACTAGCCATTCCTTGTGAGCAGTTTATGCTCATGGTTTTATTTAATGAGATTTATAGAGAGGGGACGTTGGTGTAGGTTCATGTGATGGCTTTGAGAAGAAGAAAAAATGTAGGTTGAAGCTGTATTTTGAAAGCGTAGATATTTGTTTTGATGGGGAAAAGAGAATCTTTGGAACAAAGTCAACAGTCTGGAGTGGAGGGGAGGGAAAGCGCACAGTCTCCATGTTAGCACAACCATGTCACCCATAAACGCGAGAGTTTAGGAGACGGGGGACCCCATTCAGCACTTTCCACAACCAGTCTTGGCACAATCGTGCGTGTCAAGCAGGCATCTGACCAGCGCTTTATATGGTAGATGGCAGAGAGTCTACTCTGTCACCCACCACCATGGAGTCAAAGATGGCCAAAACAACAAAACATGCCTCCAAAAATGGAAGGCTGTGATATGATTCACTCACAGGCCAAAATGAGTCTACAGGTCTACGTGATACTGGGCTAAGATGATATAGGAAGGGCACTGAGAAATCAGAATTAGCAGGTGAAAATGGAGGAAGACTGGTAGGGATGGGTGTACTCTGCGTAGACTGTATAGCAAGGGGGTTTCCAAGTCTCCAAACAGACCTTCCAAGGACCTGGTTTCACGTGGCCAGACCATATTATCTCTCCCAATTCAGCCTGTAGGAAAGCCTGTTATCAGCACGTAACCAAATCACCCTAATTTAAAACACTTTGCTCTCATTGAAATCAAACACAATTAACTTATTATTGTAACTACCCAGTGGAGTCCGTGGTGGAGTTTTTAAAACCAAGGGAAAAAAAAAATGTAACTTTCAGAGAGTTCAAAGAACAGTCATGGCATTTTATCAGCATGATTGTTTTGGAAGTCACTGGTTTTGAAAGAATTTGGGGTGGGAAGGTCCTCAGAGAGCATCTGTCCACCCTCCTCGGTGAGGACACCGAGGCCAGAGACGATAGGAACTTACCTCACTCAGCTATTGAGAGCAGGGTCGACATCAGGACAAGACTACAAAGATGCTGGGTTGAAGTCCAGTGCACTTTCAATTAAATTTGCCAGCAGGTAGAAGTATTTAATTAACTTCATAGCTAAACAAAAAAAAATTTAGCTGAGATAAAATTCACACAGCATATTAATACAGTGAACCCATTTTTTTTTTTCTTGAGAGGTTTTTGCTATAGGGTGCGTGCGCTTGCCAGAAAGACAGAGAAAGACAGAGAGAAAGCAAGAAATCACCCCCTGGGGGGATGGCCATGCCGCAATCCCCTCTCCTCCATTCTCCTCTTGGGATCCTGGGCACACACGCACACGCGCCCGGTGTAAGTTTAAGCCACCGGGTCTGGGACTCAAACTGCCATCGACCACATGAGAGTCCACTGACATAGCCATTACGCTAACTGCTAGTCCTGATACAATGAAACAATTTAGTGTGTGGATTAATGGGAACCGGACAATGGCACAGTGGCAATGCAGCTGAACCCACATGAGAAGGTCTTGGGTTGGCTTCCCAAGTTGGCTTCTTGGAGGCATCCTGTCCGTTCTGGGCATGCTCACATATACCTGTGATCTGGTCTACCTAAGACTGGGGTAGAATGGCTGAAACTGGGGGTGGAAATGCAGCATGAGGACTCTGTCAGGAAGGCCTGTCTGGCTCGCTGTCACGGAAAAAAATATAAATGAATAAACTTTAAAAATAAAGAATACCAATTGTTTTTCATACATTTGCAGAGTTATGTCACCATCCTATAATTTTAAAGTATTGTCTTTGCCCTAAAAAGGATCCCCACAATCCTTAGCCATCAGCCCCGAGTACTTGCATTTGGCCATTTCTCTTACTTTTCTTTACTTTTTTATTTTGAATTTTCTATAGGGCATATGTGCTTGTAGGAGAGAGAGAAAGAGTTAGAAAGTCCCCTCTACCCCACAGGGTGCTTTCTCTTTTCCTTCATTTTCTTTTCAGAACTTTAGGCATGCACTTGCACACACACACACACACACACACACACCTAGCATGTTCCATAAGTCTCCAGGTCAGAGACTCAGACCACACCATTGGCTAGGTGGGATCTAATCACCTTAACCACCATGCCTTTGGATGGCCTGCATTTGGGTACTTCTGCATCTTTTTTGGAGAACTGTCTATTCAGAATCCTTTACGTCTTTGCCCCGAGCAACCATTCACCTATATTATATCTGCAGTTCTCCAATTCTGGACATCACATAAAATGAAATCATACAATATGTGCTCCTTCGTAATGGGCTTCATTTACTTAGCATAATTTCAAGGTTCATTATATTGTAGCATGGGTTAGTATGTCACTTCTTTTTTGTTGCTGAATAATATTCCATTATATAGATATATCACATGTTATTTATCCATTCATCATTGCATGGACATGGAGTTCTTTCTTCTTTTTTGGCTATTATGAATAATGCTGCTATAAACTCTTACATGGAAGTTCTTCTGTGGGCATGTTTTCATTTCTCTCATATTTCTAGGGCTTGAATGACAGGATCAGATGGTAACTCTATGTTTTGACATTTAAGAAATAGCTAGACCAGTTTCTAAAGCAGTTACACTATTTCACATTCCTATCAGTAGTGTATTAAGCTTCTGATTCTTACCAATACATGGTGCTCTCTGTTCTTCACTATTCATCCTAGTGGATGTGAGGTGGTATCCTGTTGTGGTTTTGATTTACATCCCTTTGGTGGAAACACATCCTTTTCGTGTGCTTCTTGGCCATTTGTCTATGTTCTTTGGAGAAATGTCTGTTCACGTTCTTACTCATTTTCAATTGGGTTATTTGTTTTGAGTTATAATATAGATTGAGCATCCCTAATTGAAAATCCGAAATTTGAAATGCTCCAAAATCCACAGGTTTTTCTGATGCTGCAAGTGGAAAATGCCGCAGCCGGCCTCATATAATGGGTTGCAGTCAAAATGTTGCAATACAAAGATATTGTATAAAATTACCTTCAAGCTACGTGTTAAGATGTAGACCTGAGTCTCACCTATAACATATGTATATTGTGTGTGTATATGCAAATATTCCAAAATTTTAAAAATATTGAAATCTGAAAGACTTTTGCTTCTGAGCATTTCAGGAATAGAAATACTCAACCTGTAGTTCTCTGTGTATTTTAGATTTAAGTGCTTTATCAGGTCTATGATTTCCAAAATTTTTCTCCCCATTCTGTCGATTGTCTTAATTTTTTTTTAAAGAAAGAGATTTTTGACAGGGTCTCACCATGTCATAATCCTTCTGTACTGCCTCCCAGTTAGCTAGTACCACAGGCATGTGCCATGAAGCATAGATTGCTCAGCTTGGGCTATGACTTGAACCTAGACCACTCACGTGACCCCAGCCTCTGAGTGACAGCATCTTAGTGGCATGCATCACTGCAGCCAAGCCATGGATGGTGTCCTTTTTAAATTTTTTTTTCTATCATCAGAGACACTCATCAGACACACACACACACACACACACACACACACACAGAGCAGGAAAGTGAAAAATTACTCCCCAATGGGGATGGCCATGCAGCAATCCCTTCTCCTCCATTCTCCCTTGGAATTTTGGGCATGCACATACATGCATGCACCCTGCATATTTTTCAAGCTGCCATTCTAAGACTCTAACCCGAAGTTGGCTTTGTGACATCCAGATGCCTTAACCACCACACCACTGACTGACCCCACTAGTGTCTTTTTTACTTTTTAGAGGGAGAGATTTTTGCTGTAGGGCACAAGTGCTCACTGAAGAGATAGAGACAGAAAGTGAGAAATCACCCCTTGGAGGAATGGCCATGCCCCCATCCCTTCTTCTTTATTCTCATCTCAGGACCTTGGACATGCATACACATGTGCCCAGCATGAGTTTTAAGCCTCAGGAACCGGGACGTGAACCATGGTCGACTACCTGGGAGTCCAGTGATGTAACCATTACGCTGTCCGCTGATCCCATGGTAGTGTATTTTAAAATACATACATTTTTAGTTTCTATAACCTCATAAAATTTTAAATGATGATTTTTTTCTTCTCTATCTTTGGGTCATTGCCAAACAGACATTACCACACATATGGTTATCAAAATGTCTGTTATAAAATACATGGTGGATTGATCTGTATGAGGTAGTTTCAGCTTGATACCAAGAGTGGTAAACATGGATAGAAGCTGTAGCATTAAAGGAGACAGCAAAAATCAGGGTGTGGTGGTAGGAGCTATTGTTTGGAGAAGGCCTGCCCTTAGTGTCACCATGAAAAGAAAATAGTATCTCATGGACTAGACTTCACGTAGTCAAGAAGGATCACAAGAAGATTACAGTTTATAATTTCCTGCGTGCTCATGTTTAGAATAAACAGAGCCCCCATAGCAATAACTGCTTATTAATGAAGCCAGGTGGGCCTGCTCATTCCTAGTTCAGCCACTTTATTATACACATATTGACACAGGCTTTTTGATGGGTGGATGTGTATGTATGTGGCTGAACATAGACAGTGCACTTGTAGGTACAGCTGGAGTTCCAGGTTGCCATCAGCATAACATTAATGGAGTGAAGTTGTTTTCCTTATTCTTTTCCTTGTCTTCTCCCTTCACCTCCCCCAACTCTGCCACTTCCCATCTAAACACAGGAATATACTAATCAGAGAACTATGCACTGCTGTTTCGTAAAGGGGTCAAATACATTTGGATGGAATTCCAGGCTCAACCTGCTAACAATGGCAGGAAACTGGGTCCTCAAGCTGGCTGCAGCAAGGAACTGTTGAGCGATAGATTGTTGAAAGAGCTGGCCCTGGGGTATGCTACTTTGGCACGCTTTCTGTTTGGAATGCTACGATTGTTCCAGACACAATGAAGGATCTGTCTGTCCACATAGGAGAAGTTATAATTACAGGAACAGAGGCTAAATGACTGCTCTTAATTGCAAATGATTCGATAGTAGTTTGTACACAGCTCTACTAATTTGTCCCCTTGGCTTTTGGGGGGCCAGTGAGATTTTCAATTTTATGTTTTTGCTGGTCAGGGTAGCAGACCTTATGTTTTATATCTACTTTAAATCTATTTTATATCTATAGAGGTTGTGAGGGTCTTTCTGCTTCAAGCTCGTTCCCTTCTGGATCACCTGTCTGTTGACTTGGATGACTCAGGCCAGGCCATGATGTTGTTTCCGTTGAGAAGACAGGGTGTTCAGAGCATTTCTGACTTCAGTGTCTTGAAACCTTGCTTCATTGCTGATTTTATGTGGTGATCATGACATCCCGTAGAGAGGTCAGGAAACGGTGGCCACAACAGATGAGAGTTTATAGCCAAACACAATCACCAAGTGGATAGTCTTTGATGGTGAATCCCTTTGTCTGTTAGGAAGAACACGGCGAGGCTGGCCTCTCGGTCTGGTGATTAAGGGAGCTGGATCCCACGTGGCACACTGTGGTTTGAATCTTGGCTGTAGGGTCTTGAAAAAGATGCTGGGTGTGTATGTGTGCATGCCCTAAATCCTAACAGAATGGAGAAATGGCAGAGAAGGCATTGTGGCATGACCCTACCCCTTTGGGAAGTGTCTTCTCTGTCTTTCTTTCCCTCTCTTTCTCTCTCTGGTAAGTGCATGCTTCTTTGGGCAAATACGGAGAGGAAATAGGAAGCTCACTGGGAAAATTCAGCCCTCTAGATAGCTTCAATCATCACTCATTCATTCACTTGAAAAATGTTATTTGAAGGCCTACAATATACGGGGTAATGCACTAAGAGGAGGATGAAAAGTGGCATAAGGAAAGGTCTGCTCCATGAGTTTACAGACTCTGTAGTGACCAAATCATGTCCATGAATAAAACGGTGTGTTAGTGTCATGAAAGAATTATGCACGTTTCCTGATCTACAGATAAGAGTGATAAAGAACATTTCCAGAAAGAGCCATAAATCTTCACTTGCATATCACTGGCCAGGCTGAGCCATGGGCCAATACTAAACCAGTTACTGGCGAAGAGGATGGATGAACTTAGATCCGTTAGACTTGCTCTAGCAGATGAGGACAGAGACAGGTTTCCACACAAAGCGTGCGGCAGAGGAGAGTTGGGTATACCTGGACAAAATCGAGGCTCTGTCTGAAAGGGGTCTCAGGAGTGCTGCTGGGAGACAGTCAGCAATACCCACTGCCCTAGACTGACATATCAGAGTGCCCTCCTGGCTGCAGAGCGGGGACTGGGGGTGGAAGGCACGGGCTCAGGCAAGGAGACAGTGGAAGGGCCTGAGGGGCTGCAGGATTCCGGGAGAGGGGATGAGGTCTGAGCCGAAAGCAGACAGTTAGCAAGGGGAGGAAAGAACAGTTCTGAGGGCTGCAAGAACGAAGAATTTATAACAGTGATTCTGCAGCATTTGGGATGAAATCCAGCCCACCGAGACTCTGATTCAAACAGTTTTTACAGTAAGTGCCAGGCTGGCTGCATTGCTCCCAGGAGTTTCAGAGGGACGCTGATGACAGCCAAATAGAGCTGGTCAGCACTCTGCTTTGGGTGGATACCAGAGACTTCTGGCCACTTCATGCAGGAGGAGGATGAAGGACAAGAAGCAGCATTAATTAGGCTCTTACTACTGGGATCATTCACTGTCCCGACACTTCCATAATTACCTTCCTCAGTCCTCACAGAGACCCTCTGAGGCTTGTTAAGCAGACGGGAAAACTGAGACATTAAATACGTGGTCCAGGGACCGGACATTGGCACAACAGCAAAATTTGACACCCTTCAAGGCTGACCTATGCAGGAAGGTCCCTGGTTCGTGTCTAGAGACCTCCCTGAGTGCACTGGGCACATGGGTACGATCTGAGGCTGAGGATGGCTCACATCGCCAGAGGCCTGTTGGGTTGCTGTTTTTCTGTCTCTCTTGGTGATGGGATAAATAAACTTTAAACATATATGTGGGTCAATATCTGACTTCTGGAAAGTGGTGGGTGTGGGATTTGAGGTTGGGTTTGTCTGAGTGACTGCCCTGCTCTCTCCCGCCACACCGCCATATTTGGTGCACACGTGAGTTGCTGTGGTTCCAGTTTTTCCTTTCCTGGAATCCTTTGGTGGGGGCCTCTGTTTGTGCAGCTGAAGGAGACACGACCTCATTCCTGACAGTTTTGGGAGCTGACAGCAAGCCATTCAAGGAATGACATCAAGCAGCTTTCCTCAAGGTCATTTCCTGCCGATGATCTCTGAAAACACCACATTCCTTAAGGATGTGTGGGGATCGGGACAGACCCTATTCTGTCAGGAGAGGGAGGCCTGGGGCAGCTGTAATGGCAGCTGTGTGCGTGCGTGTGTGTGTGTGTGTGTGTGTGTGTGTGTGTGTGTGTGTGTCTATATCCTCTGTGACATGCTTTCCTGGTGAGTACCTTCCTACACACCACACACACACACACACAAACACACACAGATAACACACTTCGCTAAAAACAAACCAGGTCTGCTAGGCTGTATGACTCATGTTTGAACAGGAGGCTTTACCCTGAGACAATAATTCGCATTTCAAAGGCAAAAGCTGAGCTCCGTAACTACTGAGGCTGCATTGCCTGGTGCGGGGGGCATATCTTCATTTGGTTACCGGGAGTAGCACCTCCTCAGGTGTCGGAAGCAGAGCCTACCTAAATGGACCCTTGGTCCCTCTGCTCTTTTCTCTCCAGGTCTCTCTCAAGAATGGGGTGAAGTTGCAGAGGGTAAGAGGCAGCCAGGGAACTGAGAAGGTGGGATTTGCAGTCAGGGAGTCCTGATGTCATGTGTGCATTCTGCCTTCCTGAGCTCGACCTCAGTCTGCTCACCGTGAGCTGGACTTGAACACGCTACATTGAAGCATGTGGACGAGACCTGAAGATGATGTGTGCAGAGTCCCTGGCATGTCGTAGATGCTCAGTGACACCCATGTATTGACATTTCCATCTGCTCTCGGCCTAGCTGAGCTGTCATTTTTTTTAAACCTCCTTTATTTTACTCAAAAGGCTTTATTTCTTTAAAAGAGAAAGACTCTCACTTATGTGCAGCATAGTATAAACAAAATCCTCAAAACATTCGTGGAAGACACGTATCATGAAAAAAAACTACGCAAAAATGTCAGGGTTCTTTCTTACACCAAAATTAACTCAAACTTTAATTCCATCCTTTCCACAAACTTTTTCAAGTTCCTTCACATAGATCCACCCCTGGCTTTGCCACGTCTCCTGTGACCTTTGTCTTTTGCATCACACCAAGGGAGCTCACTGGTTAGATGGATCTCTGTGAGGAGGGCGATCAGAAAGCAGGAGCTCTCACTTCCCTTTGGTGCTAGAAGGGCCCATGGAAACATTCCCCAAACTCTTGGGGTCCCCAGTCATCAGTCTGTGAGAAGAGGGCTTGAACTAAGTGGTCTTCAAGCCTTCCAGGCTCTGGCTGAGGTGTTTTCGGGGGCTCCTGCCTCTGGAGCATTGAATAAGTCCCAGAGACAACCGTGTTGGAACATGAAGCTCTGCCACTTTGCTAAATCTTGGAGATGTTTTTCTGTCTTGGCCGACACGTGTGACTGCATTTCCTAGGTCACCCAAAGGGGAGCCAGTGCGGTTTGTAACACAGTTACTGCGAATTCCCCTCCGGAGTGCAGGAGGGCAAGGCTTATCTCTGCTACCAGACTGACACGTTTCCAGAACAATGACTCTCTCTCTCGGCTAGTCGCACACATTGCTGGGTTGTGTAGAGATTTGGACATGCAGCTTATTTATAAGCAGATAGATCCAAAACATCATTTGTGTTGATTGTATCAGCCAGTTAAAGTCGACATTCTAGCATAGACTGGGTAGGACATTAAATAACCTTCCGTATTTCTCTCACACTCCAAACCGTAAGGTAAGAAGTGTGATTTCAGTTCTTAAAAGCATCAGAGGGGTTAACCAGGATCTAGGGATGTTTTACCCAAGGACGTGGAATGTGAGACTTTTCACAAAGTGAAAAACTGACCAGCTGGGCTTGTTGGCTTGGGCCTAAACGTTGCTATGAGAAACATTCTGAAACTACCTCAGAATCCTCGCACATCAGAGATGGAAGAGGCCTACAAGATTTCTAGGTATTTCCTTCTCTTTTTCTTATGTCAAAAGAATGACAGGGACCAGCAGATAGCATGACGGTTATGTTGCTGGACTTCCATGTAGTTGACTGCAGTTTGAGTCCCGGACCAGGTGGCTTAACCTCATGCTGGGCATGAGTGAATATGTGCCCAAGATCCTGAGAGGAGAATGGAGGAGAGGGGATTGTGGCATGGCCATCCCCCCTGGGGGGTGATTTCTTGCCTTCGATCTCTGTCTTTCTCTGTCTTTATGGTAAGTGCACACGCTCCATAGAAAAAAAATCCCTGTTAAAAAAGTTTTTGCATAGTTCTCGCTCTTCTTTTAGCACAAAAGTGAACTCTTTATAAAATATTTTGAGACATTTGTCACTTAAAAAAAGCCACCTTTTCAGAAAAACTAATCGATTAACTTTGAGACATTTTTCACTTAAAAAAAAGCCACCTTTTCAGAAAAACTAATCGTCCCCATGTGGTATGGTGTAATAACACCTTTTTTTTCAGTAACAAAATAAGAAATGTTAAATTCTCTATATTCCTGGACACTTATAAGATTAGTTCTAGGAGGGCTTTTTATATACAGTCCAGACGGGAAAGACATTTAATGCTTAGCCTGCAGTGGAAATTTTACCAGCAGATGGCGCCAAATGCTCTCTTAGAAAAAAACAGCATGGTTGAAAGGAAACCTCCCATTCTTTGCTAATTAAAAAGAGACCTTTTAAGTGAGTGTTGCTGGTTCATTCATCCAAATTCAGGAAACATGTGCCTTTTTTATTTAGTAGTTTTTTGGCAGTACCTTCGGCAGTTCGGGGTGAGTTATTTCCTTGAAGTCTGTTAAGAGGGAAGCCTGGATGAAATTAAAGACTCAGAATGAATTTTTATTAGAGTTTTATTCTTTGCTAATTAAAAAGAGACCTTTTAAGTGAGTGTTGCTGGTTCATTCATCCAAATTCAGGAAACATGTGCCTTTTTTATTTAGTAGTTTTTTGGCAGTACCTTCGGCAGTTCGGGGTGAGTTATTTCCTTGAAGTCTGTTAAGAGGGAAGCCTGGATGAAATTAAAGACTCAGAATGAATTTTTATTAGAGTTTTGTGATGAATCATTTTTCATTGTTAAAGTTTTGCTCTGTTTAGAAAAGAGGGTATCTTGGGTCAGCAAATGATGTAGGGGTTGCTTTGCTGAACTCCCACATGGCTGACTGCAGTTCGAGTCCTGGACCCAGTGGCTTTTAAAAAAACACTGGGGGGTGTGTGTGTGTGTGTGTGTGTGTGTGTGCGCGCGAGCGCGCACGCGCGCGCCCAAGGAGGAGCAGAGATTGTGGTCGCCATCTGCCTGGGGGGAGATATCTCACTTTCCCTTTCACACTCTCTTGTGAGTGCACATGCCCTAAGGGGTGAAAACCTTTGCCCTAAGGACAAAAACCTCTATAAAAATATATAAGTATCTTAAAGTGATCTAACAGATGCTGTTCGGAAGGGCACATTCATGCTTCCAGACATGCGTGGTGATGGGGGTTATATTTTTCTGCCTCTTTTTTTTTTTTTTGAGAGGATTTTCACTACAGGGCACGTGCGCTCGCCAGACAGACAGAGAGACAGATAGACAGAAAGCGAGAAAGCATCCCCCTTTGGGCGAATGGTCACACCACAGTCCATTTTCCTTCATTCTCCTCTTGGGATTTCAGGCATGCACACACCAACAGTCGCCCGGCGTGAGTTTTAAGCCACCCAGTCCAGGACATGAACCGCGGTCGACTATGTGGGAGTCCAGCGACATAGCCATTACACTAACTGCTGGTTCTCTCTTCTTACAGTCACTACAAGAAAATGCTGCCATCTTAACATCCTAAAGGATGCTGGCTGGGCAGCAGGTGGCGTGGTGGTTAAAGGCACTAGACTCCCACATGGCAGACTGTGATTCAAGTCCTGGACCTGGTGGCTGGCTTTCTCACTTTCCTTCTCTCTCTCTGATCAAACTGGAAAATAGTAATAATAAAGTTAAATAAAATAATTCTTTTTTTTTTTTTAAGAATACTGGGCAATTTATGTCAAATTTTCTTTTCTTTCTTTCTTTCTTTTTTTTTTTTAATAAACCATAGGAATGTGGCCTGCACCAGAGAGAAACAGAGAGAGAGGGAGACAGGGCAAGCAAAACACAGTGGGGTACAGGCATGCCTCAACCCCTTCTCTATTTCCCATCCCGCCAGGATTTGGGGACACATGCACATGTGCCTGGAGTGTTTTTTCAAGCCACCATGGTAGGCCATGTGGGATCTGGCTCTCTTCACCATTAGACCATAGGACTAGCCTCAAATTTCAATTCTTACAAAACTTTTCAAAAAGGATACAAAGCCATGTGTATCCTTGTGTTTATTTACTCTTTTGAGGAATATTTCTTGAGTGTGCACTGTGCCAGGCATTGCACTTGGGAGCCTGGGGTACAGTGGAGAGGAAAAGTGTGTGGTTCCATTTCCGGTGGTGCCTCTAGTCTAGTGGAAGAAGCAGACACCCAAGTCACCCACTTGGACGTAAGCGATGAGCTGAGGAAGGTGATCAGAGGGAAAGGAGCACTGACCCAGGACGTTGTTGGACCAGCGAATTTGACCTGGATTTGACGTAGATTTGAGGGGACATGGGAGCTTACAGGGTTTCCTAAGGAGGGACTTTGAGCTGAGATTTGAGGGGAAGGCATGGGAGGAGATGGAAGGAGTGTTCAGACCAAGAACACCAAGTTCAAAGGCCCTGGGACTGGCTAGGGGGGTGGGGTGGAATGGGGAATTTAAAAAATATTATTTATTTTGTTTCTTGAGAGAGAAAATTCTATCCAGTTATCAAAAAGAATGAAATTCTGTAATCTGAGACAATGAGGTTGAGCCCGGAGGACATTATGTTAAGTGAAATAAGCCAAGTACAGAAGGAGAAAAAGTTGCACGTTCTCACACACATGTGGAAACAAAAAATGTTGAACTCAGAAGTAGAGTCTCACTAGAGATGAGGAAGGGTGTGAGGTAGGGAACAGAGAGGTGAGGGTTAACAGGTGAAATTACAGTTACGTAAGAGGAACAAGTTACAGTGTTCTACAGTTTAGTAGGGGAACTACTAAATAATGAACAATATTGCATACTTCAGAATAATTAAAAGAATTTTGAGTATTGCTAACACAAACCTTACTGCTTTAATGTTTGAGATGATGGATTTGCGAATGACCCTTGATTTAATCATTATAGGTTGTTTCCATACACTGAAAAATCACACCGTCCTATAAGGATGGACAATGATCATGTATCAATTAAAAATATTTTAATGTTGTTCCTTCCTCCTTGATCAATAACCCTCAGAATCCATTTATTTTCCCACACATTTTCACATCTTTGCAAATATGGTTGAGTAAAGTTCCATGACCCTTTTTTTTTCCCTTTTGCCCATAGGGCATGTGTGTTCACCAGACAGAAAGAGATAATGCATCATGGGACATGATCATAACACATCCATTCTCCTTCATTTCTCTATCTGTTGGGATTTGGGGCACACACTTGCCTGAGATGTTTTTCAAGCCACCATAGCCAGAATTCGAACTGCTCAGTTTTCCATGTGGGATCTGACTCCTGAAACCAGCAGGCTATGAGGCTGGCCCCTGTAAGTGTTTTGGTGGGTAGATCTTCCCCCAGGTTTGACTCTGTAAATTTCTTCTTCCCTGAGACAGTGCTGGTGTTCTCAGGTCCAACATAGCCTCCTGTACACAGACCGAAAAGAAAGGCAGAGAAGTTGCACTGAGGGCAGCACAGCAGTGACTGGTGGTGCAGACACTCTCCAGCTGCTTGTCCCTTGGTGGGGTAATTCTGAGGCCCATAGTTTACTTTTTCTTCTTAGAGTGCTCCCATGGCGTCCAGCTCCAGTTCTCCGCTCTGCTAACTTGCTGGGTGATGTACCTTTCACTGGCTGCCTTCTCTTCCATTTCATTCCCCTGCCCCCCGCTGGTGTTTCCTGGGACCACTCCTCAGATAAACTATTTGCCTTTGGCTCTTGTCTCAGGGGCTGCTTGCAGGCAAACCCAAACTAACTCATGACCTTATTGGAGGACTCTCAAGTAGCTTTACAGTGAAGATGGGGGTGTGAAAACGAGGAGGGGAAGAAATACTAGGGAACAAAGTATGCTGACTTCACGAACTCACCAGAACATCTTGTTGGGGTGTCCCTGCTTGAAACCAAGTCTTCCAGACCATGCACTCTCAACAGATAAGATGTCACCCCAAAGGGACAAAAGAAAATGGTTCTTGGGAAGGAGGAACATCTACTCTTTATGTACAAAGCAGGATATGCATGTAACACATAAACAATACATAGTATATCTGTTGTCTTAAAATTTCATGGGCAGCAATTAAGGAAAAACATGTCTAGAAAGTCTCTTTAGAAGGGCAGTTTTGAGTATGACGTTTGAGAAACACAGTTGTAGACACGACTTCTGTGACTGCTAAACTGCCATCCCTTGGTGATGCTGCTTTGAAGTCCAATCTTCATTCAGAATCCCAGTCTGATGGTAATATGTGATTGGCAAGGCACAGGTCACGTTTTCCAGCCCTAACTGTAGGTGTGGAGAGAGAGGACACCTGTCCCTCCTCTTTGTATTGTCCTGCAGAGTCCAGCTACCCTGCAAGACTTAGAAAATTGGTGAGCTGTTTCTTCATGGCTTGAAGGAGTTCTAGATGGAGGACAGCCCCCAAATGATAACTGGTCTCTGCCAGACTGATATGGCCCTTGAGAAGTTTGAGAGCACCATCTTGGGAATAACTGATACTGCCTCCTTCCTAAAGTAGCATTTACTCCAAGGTGCTTGTGAGAATACATCAAATATGGTCTTGGGTTATAAAAGTTCACTAGAGGCTGCACAAACTATTTATCAGAACAGCTTTCAGACAGGGGACATTCAGTCTGATTGGGTGTTCTTGAGTGAAAACCGTGATATAAAAGGGCTGTTTTTTGTTTGGTTTGGTTTTGCTTTGTTTTGCTATAGGGCATGTGCACTTGCTGGGGAGAAAAAGAGAGAAAGTGAGAAAGCATCTTCCCCTTTCCCCATAGAAGACGGCCATGCTACAATCCGTTCTCCTTCAGGGATTTTGGGCAAGCACACACCTAGAATGTTTTTTAGGTTGCCAGTCCAGGACTCAAACTGTGTAGTCGGCCACGTGGGAATCTGCTGCCTCAACCACTACACCACTGGCTAGCCCACTGGCTCTCCTTTTTGATGTCCTTTTAAATGAAGAACATTAAGTGCACACACATATAAATATATAAACTTTGGAAGTGAGGGCTTTGAATTTCTAATTTTCCAGTCACCTGCATCCCCTTGGCATGGTGGAAAGTTCACACCAGACGGGAGATCTCAGTGTTGCCAATGGCCATTGATGGGATCATGAAGCCAGTCTCTTCTCTTAGATGAAGGCATTGAACTAAAGAATTTCCAAAAATACATTTTATATACCAAGAGAGGCAGTAAGAGAGGATGTAGGAAAGGAAGGAAGGAAGGAAGGGAGACACATGATTTGTCCTGGGCCTCCCATGTGGCCTGGCCCTTTAATGCTAATAATTCCAAGGGGAAATCATTATTAGTTGAATTGTGTGGTGAGGAAGTGGAAGTTCAGAGAGGTTAAATCACTTGTCCAAGTTCACTCAGCAGCTAAACAGTGTTCAAATCTAGCTCTGTCTGACATTTAAAGTCACATTCTTTCCACAAAGCCATGCTGTCCCAGCTAAAAGGGAAATATGAGTCAGTAATGATTTGTCAAATGTTGTCCCTTCCGCTGACTTAGGAAGGAAGCTTAGGTGTCTTACCTGTTGCTCAGGCCTTCAGCTGCCTCGTCCAGCATGCCTGTTTTTATCAGGGCTCTGCACTCACTATCTTCCCTCCAATTTTCTCGGCTTTCTTTTGTATAATTGTGCAAGTCCTGAAGCATGCAGTAGGGTGTCTGAAGAGCACAGTTGGGTGACTGACACACACTGAACAGGTTCTTGGGACTGTGTGCTGATAGTTTGCTAATTTGGTAAATATATATGTTAATAGGAGAAGGATAAGGGAGTAGGAGGTCTTTCTGCCTTGAATCTGTGGCATTAAATATATGTCCCTCTACATCCAATAGTTCTAGAACATGAACTTCAACCCTGGTCTCTGGCCTATCAGGAACCAGGCCACACAGCAGGTAGTGAGTAGCTGGAGGATATGCAAAGCTTCATCTGTATTTACAGCCACTCCCCATTGCTTTCATTACTGTTTGAGTTCCACTTCCTATAAGGTCAGCAGAGGCACTAGATTCTCACAAGAGTGCAAGCCCTTTTGTGAACTATGCATGCAAGGGATCTAGATTGCACACTCCTTATGAGAATCTAATGTTTGATGAACTGAGATGGAGTTGAGGTGGTTATGCTAGTAGTGGGGAATGGCTGCAAATACCGCATTATGGTGAGTCATATAATTATTTCATTATCTATTACAATGTAATAATAATAGAAGTACAGTGCACAATAAATGTAATACTCAAATCATCCCAAAACACCCACACAGGCCCTCACTCCCTCAGATCCATGGAAAAATTACCTTCCATGAAACAGGTCCCTGGTGCCAGGAAGGCTGGAGATCATTGCTCTAAAGCATACATTATAACAAGTCTAAGGTTGAATATTATTAAATCCCAGTAGATATGGCTTCTAGTATAGTAACAAAAATCTGCACTGTGAAACAGGAGAGCAAAATCCAAGCTCCAGATCTGGCAAGGGAGAGAGTATCAGATGAAAAATAATGAAAGGAGAGGGAGAGTTACTGGCCATCCCTCATGGGTGGCCGTCAGGCCTATCCCAGCCTAGCTAGGGTCATTGGTCAAGATTATGAACTTATTGACCTGAGTGGAGATCAGGATGCATATTTAATTGAAATTATGAAAATTCGATTAAAGAAAAGATGACCAGTGTGCAATTTTTTCCCTAAGTTTTTAAATATCCTTTATTAGAATGATCAATAGAGAGAATGAGAGAGAGGGGCATCCTTTATGGAGTCATATGCCACAATCCTCCCCAAGCCTTACAGCCAGCCAAGATTAGAGACCTGGTGCAGGTGTGCTTGGCTAGCTGAGACAGACATGGGAAGTAAATCCAGAGCCTTACCACATGGTCTCCAGCATTGCCTCTGCTCCCTACACCAACATGGCTGGGCCCAGAATAGTGGCAATTTCTGAAAAAAAAAAATTAACCTTTTTCTCATTGCTTAAAAAGTATAATGATTGGGGCAGCTCCGTAACACAGTGGTTAACCATGCATCCAGAGCCAGATCCCACAAGGCTGAGCATGGTTTAAATCTCAGACTTGGTGGCTTAAAAGACATGCTGGGCACATGTGCATGTATGCCTTAAATCCTGACAGGATGAAAACATAAAGGAAAAAAGATTGCAGCATCACCATGCACCACAGGGGGGTGATGTATTTCTCTGGGGAGCACATTCTTTTTTTTTTTTTTTTTTTTTTTTTGTGAGAAAGATGATGTAATAGGACATGTGAGCTCACTGGAGAGACAGAGAGAGAGACAGAAAGAAAGAAATTACCCCTCTGGAGAATGGCCCTCACAATCCCTTCTTCCCCATTCTCCTCTCAGGATTTTGGCCATGTACATGTACTTAGCTTGCATTTCAAGACTCTGGGTCTGGAACTTGAACTATGGTTGGCCATGTGGGAGTCTAGCACCTTAACCACTATGCCACCTACTGGCCCCTGGGGAGCACATTCTCCCTCTGGCAATTAAAAATATGTAATAATTAAATTTTTGCATGGTAATCAAGAGGTAATATGAAGTGCTTCAAAAAGTTAGTAGAACATAAGTATTTTGAAAACCTACACAGGAATTCAAAAATCTTTTGCACCAAAATAAGCTAATACTTTTATTCATTGTCCACAAACTGTAAGTCCCCTCACATGGTCTGGTGAGGAAAGCAGTATATTGGGTTTTAGAGGACCTGGGTTTGTGTCAAAGTTTTTAGCAAATTGAGTCATTCTTTGAGTTTTCTTTCTTTTCCCTTTAAATCAATTTTACTGAGTTATAATTACATACAGTAGAATGCACACATTTAAAAATTGCAGTTAAGTTTTGATAAATGTATACATCTACCAGAATCAAAATACACAACTATTTTGTTAGCCCAAAATTTCACTCTTGCTTCTTTATATTCAATCCTTCCCTCTTGCCTAACCCTAAACAACTAACTGTCACTCTGGTGTACTTTAGCCCATTTTAGAACTCTATATACATCAAATCACATATCACGGAAACTCTCACGTGTATGTTATTTGATTCAGTGTGTTCTTGAAATTCATCCATGTTGTTGTATATACCAGTAGGTTTTCTGGTTGCTCTTCCTTTTTTATACTGCATAGTATCTCATTATATGGCTATGCCACTGTTTATCCATTCACCTATTGAGGGAAATTTGGTGTTTGTCTCTTATAAATAAAACCATTATTACAATCATGTAATGGTCTTTTTAATATTCATTCATTTTAGCAAGCTATGGAATATCTTCCATGTGCTCAACTCTGTGACAGAAATTCATTCATTCAGCAATGCCAATATTGTGGTTGTAATGGTAATCACAGCAATTACTTTTAATCTGTAATATTCCTTCAGCTAATGATTCTTTCACTGAATTACGGTTTATTGAAGTTACAAAAGACATTAGAAATTACTGAGCTTACCTACTTTTATAAATTAGAAAATTGAGTCTTGGAAAAGAGGAGGGGCTACTTCCTCAGTGGCGTGCTGAACTTTGGCCCTTTCTTCTTCTAGCATCTTCTGCAGGTCAGTAAGCTTCTTTGAGCCTAGGTTTTGTCTTGTCAAACATGGGTCATAACTATGGCGGAAAGGAACAATCTGATTTTTTATTGCTACGACTTCAGAAAAAGATTTTATTTTTCTGGTCCCCAGACTCTCTGTTTGCAACTTATAGGTAAAGTTAAACAGGTCAGACAATTTGATGACCATACAGAAATTCAAACAGCAAGGCTATTATATTTGAAACATAAGCTTGAGACTGGTTTTTAGGTGATATTAAAAAAATAAATATGGTAGCTCACTTTTACTTGGGTAGACCATCTCTGATGCCCAGACATTTTTGCTAAACTTTAGACCTTCATCCATTTGGGACCATGAAAATCAGGGCCTCTGAGTCTCTTCTGCATGGCAAGGGCTGGTTTTGTGCTTGTTGTTGTCTCATTTGCTGAGGTCAAAGGTGGTAGTTCTATCCTTCTCCCACTATGTAACAGTTTTCTTAATGAATCATAGGTCAATGAATCCAATTTATGTTCTTCTCACCTTCTTCTTCATGTTTTGAACCCTGCCTTAAGTTTTAAATCTTTACTACATTATTTGCATAGAAATTACCTCCCTCTATTTATCTCTTTGCTTTCTAGTTTATTTATCTGTTTAGTTACTTATTTTAGGGATGTTTTAAACCTTTACTATGGAATAATTTCAAATTTATCACCAAGTTGTAAAAATACTACAAAGAATTCTTTTTTAAAAACTAATTATTTTATTTATTATTATTTTTAAATGCGCTACAGAACAGACACATGTGTTCACCAGAAAGAAAGGCAGAGAGGGAAAGTGAGAAATCGAACTGCTGGGTCCAGGACTTGAACCACGGTTGGCCATGAGGGAGCCCAACGCCTTAACCATCATGTCACCCACAGAGTTTTTATATACTATTCTCCCAGCTTTCACAAATGTAACCACGGTGAAATCAATAGATTTATACGAAGTTTTCTAGTCATCACACTAATGTTCTTTCCATGATTTAGTATCTAAGCCGGTGTCCCCAAATAGAATTTAGTTGTCATCACACCATTCTGGGAGTCATGTTTTTTCTTCCATGACCTTGAGAATTTTTTTTAAAGCGTTTTTGGTCTTAGGGTGTGTGCACTCATTAGAGAGAGAGAGAGAGACAGAGACAGTAAAAGGGAAAGTGAGAAATCACTTTCCCCTCTCTGCCCCTGGGGATGGCCACTTGGCAATCCCTTCTCCATTCTTCTCCTGGGATCTCAAGCAAGCACACACACGTGCCTAGTGTGACTTTTAAGCCACCAGGTCCAGGACTCAAACCTCAGTCAACCACATGAGAGTCCAATGATGTGCCATGATATTACCTGCTGGCCCCGACCTTGACAGTTTTGAGAACTGCCTATCAATTTGAGTTTGTATGATGTGTTCTCATGGTAAAATTCAGGTTGTATGTGATTCTCACTTTGGAGTTCTTGGTATTGGGAGTTTGGAAGCTAACCATGAGTCTGTGCTCTTTGTGAAAAGCAAACTCATTTGGGGACAAGACGAAGTGCTTCTGGCTCCACATCTAGAGCTACAGTATAGTTCTTAGTGCAATGAATATAACACTTTTAGTTCACCTCCAGGGTTTTCATGAAGATCGTTCTTAAGGAACGATGAACTGTAAGTGTTATATTGTCTAATGTGCTATTTAAAATAGCTGAGTACCTTGGGGTGCCAATTCTAAATCCCTATCGTCAGTCATCCTTAATTCACCAGGAACACAGCTAAATCATCAGAAACTAAAGCTCAGAGCAGTTTATGGCTCTACAAAAATTCCTATTAGACTGGAGTCACCCATAAATCACTTCATAGCGTATCCGCTCCTTAGGCCACATGTGCCAGTAACCAATCATGGGGCGTCAGTGAGGACTGAGCCTTCAAGAGATTTGCAGGCTGAATTCCATCACTAACTTCTCCAAAATTGATAGGAGAAGGTGAGAACAGCCAAAAAGTTCTTTCAGTCTTTCCATTCGAATGCCTCATGGAAACTGTAGCCGGGCCAGGAATCAGCAAGATTGCAATGTACCACTTTAATCCAGGAACTTGTCCTCTCATTCATTCATTCACTCAAATTAACACATTATGAAATGTTTGTTATGTGCTCAACTCTATCCTGGGCACTGGACATCTTAGGGTGAGTCAAAATAGATAACAAGTTCTTTTCTGGGACCAGCAGATGTGGTAATAGTTATGTCACTGGATTTCCACGTAGTCAACCATGGTTTGAGTACTGGACCTGTTGGCTTGATACTCATGCCAGACGCATGTGCATGCATGCCCAAAATCCCATGAGGAGGAATGAGGAGAAAGAATTATGGAATGGCCATCCCCCCAAAGGTTGATTTCTCACTTTCTGTCTGTCTCTCAGGCATGTGCCCTATAGCAAAAAAATCTCTCTAAAACGAAAAATGGCTTGATTTTTTTTCTGCAAAAAATTTAGTGTAGAAGGAAGATAAACAATGACAGTTCTGTGCACTGAGCATTGTAATAACATTAAGTAAACGATGCTATGAGAACATGTAAGTGTACTTCAAAATTTCCTGGAAAAATAGAGCTAGAGCATGAGTCTACTTTGGTGCAAAAAAATTAATTTTTAAATTTTTAAAAGATTTTTCCTATAGGGTGCATGTGCTTGCTGGAGAGAAAGAGAAGGGAAGTGAGAAATCACCCCTCCGATGAGATGGCCATGCCGCAATCCCTTCTCTTCCATTCTCCTCTCAGAATTTTGGGCACGCAGGGACATACACCTGATGTGATTTTCAAGCTGCTGGGTCTGGGACTTGAACTACAGAGTTGACCATGTGGTATTTAGCTACCATGTCACCTGCTGGCCCACTGTAAAAGTTTTTAAATCCAGGCCTAGTTATATATAAGATATGCACTTCCCACATACTTTTTGAAGACCCTTTGCATAGGAAGGCTTTCTAACATGCAATCCACCACATTGACTGGCCAACAAAAGTGCCATTCTTATCACACCTGGCAACCCCCTCCTCTTATGTGTTAGTGTGTACTGAAACATCTTCATTGACTGCCTTGGTCTGCTTCTTGAGATCTTTCTGGACTCTGATTTGCCCATGGAAAGTTTTAGCCAGCATTGCCATCATGTCATTTACAGTTTGCTTAGCACATTATTGATGTCATTTTCCAGTCTGCTGACAAGACCCCTAGAATAGATTTTGCTGACAACTCCAGGGGTGGCTATCAGGCCACTTATCAGCATTCGGAAGGTTGTCCATCCAGTCCCCTATCTGCGTCTTGAACATAGACGGATGATGGTGGTGAGAGAGAGTGGAGAGAAGAAGCTTAAGATAAGCAATTCAGGCAGCAGAGGTGGGTGAAGGTGGTAGCAAGGGCAGTAGCTGTTGCTTCCTTTTCTTCTTTTTTATACCCCACCTCCCAGCATAAAAGCTGCATCATCCTCTTTCTTACAGGTAAGCTGAAAATGACAAGCTATCACTTAAACTTCTGGCACCTCAATTTATTCTACTATATAAAAAAGGGGAATGCTGAACATTAATGAAAATTTTGTAATTGCTTTATACATTTTGACAGGAAAACAGGGCACCCAGCAGTAAAGCCACCTGTGACTCCATACCCAGGCAAGTGTCGCTTTATCTGGATTTTTCCTATGACGTCATCCCTGATGGGCTATTTTTAAGCACACGAGCACAAATATTTATATTTTTGGCTGCTAGTTTTCTGTCTCACCTCAGTTGCTATTTTAGCAATTGTCCTATAAATGGACAGTGCTGTGATCTCAGAGATGCTGGGAAAGGAGAAGAGAGGGCAGAGACAAGCCAGAGAGTGGCAGAACTGGAAGGAGGACAGGGACTTGAGTGTTACTGGCAACCAGAGGGAGGGAGGAAGTGAGCGGAGCAGACAATACACACACTGGCCCATTTGTGGCAGACAAGTGAGATTCTTTAAGATTATGAACTCTCAAAACATGTGAAACTTGCCTTAATAGCTCTCCAACTGGGAGCTCAGAGTGCTGCATGATTCTTTCATTAATCCCTGAAAGGTCTTGTTTCCCCGGAGCAAAGTCATTCTGAAAAATTGCTGCAGATTCTTCTGGAAAAAGCTGGGAGGAACATTCATAGTATGAACTATGTCGGGGTTGCCTTCTTAGGGGGACCTGACCACCCCTTCAGTCAAGGCGATCTATGTCTATGAACTGGCTTGGATCTAGAAACTGGGTGAAGGCCATGATGGTCCATAGGGTGATGACTCAGTCAAGTCTTGAACTCTCAAACCTAGAGTTTGATTCCATTGATCAGAGCTTGGGTAAGTCATGGTCCATGGCTAGATCTGGCCTGCTACCTACACGTGTATACTTCATAAAGTATGAGTAACTTTTACAACTTTAAATGTTGGGGGGTGGAATCAAAAGGAAAATAATACTTGAAGACAAGTTATTTGGTGACCAATGTTCATAAATAAAGTTTCATTAAATTACAGCCACACTTATTTGGTTATTTGTAGTCTATGGATGATGTTACACTACAGAGTTGAATCCTACAACAGAGACCACATGTAGAGCTTTTGTGGCTTATAAGGTGATGGTCAGCACACTGTAAAGTACAGTGAGGAGGGTTTTGAGTGCCATGTTATCAGTATATTGGGAAATATTTTTAATTACTAGCTCATTCTGTCATGTTGGTGGATTTTGCATGTGTGCTTTGAAGGCACAGAGAATGAATGATTCCTTTTCTGTTTTTTTTTTTTAAGAATTATTTATTTAATTTTATTTATTATTACTTTTAAATTTGCTAGAGGGCATGTGCACTCACCAGAAAGAGAGTGAGAAAGTGAAAAAGCAAACCACCAGGTCTGGGACTCAAACTGTGGTAAGCCATGTGGGAGTCCAGTACCTTAATCACCATGCCATCTGCTGGCTCTGAAGGTCAGATGATTTTATTTTCAATTTAAATGGCATAGCATTGTATTCTTGCACCACGGCTT
This sequence comes from Tupaia belangeri chinensis, assembly GCF_000334495.1. Classification (NCBI taxonomy): domain Eukaryota; kingdom Metazoa; phylum Chordata; class Mammalia; order Scandentia; family Tupaiidae; genus Tupaia; species Tupaia belangeri. Next base: position 2,578,564 of record NW_006159506.1, on the reverse strand, counting down.
TATAGTTTCCAAGTTGCTCATTTGTTATCTAAGCAAGAAGTGCTTCTTACTGATGTTGAGTCCATTAAATCATGCTTGACCATAGCAAAGAAGAAAACATGTCCAGAAAAAAGAAAATTGTTTAAGACTCTTAGCATTTCAGTAAGGGCAGATGTTTGAAGAAGTCAGAACATTGAGCGCCACATCAATAGTCGATTAAAAAACAAGGCAGATCATTTCAAGTGCTTTTCTTTGGTTCTTGATGAGTTGACAAATGTTTATGATACTGCTCAACTATTCTTTACTCCAGGAGACAATGTTTGACTAGCTTGAAGTGACTAAAGAATTAGCTGTGGGACTAGCAGGTGGCATAATGGTTAAGGCTTTGGACTCCCATGGCGCTGACCATGGTACCAGTCCCGGATCTGGCAGCTTGAAACTTACAGTGGGGCTCATATGTGTGCCCAAAATTCTGGGAGGAAAATGGAGGAGAAGAGGGACCAGCAGTTAGCGTAATGGCAATGTCGCTGGACTCCCATGTAGTCAACCATGGTTTGCGTCCTGGACCTGGTGGCTTAAAACTAATGCCGGGGGTGTGTGCGTGCATGCCCAAGATCCCGAGAAGAGAATGTAGGAGAAGGGATTGCGGTGTGGCCATGCCCCCTTGGGGGATGATTTCTCACTTTCTGTCTCTCTCTGTCTCTTTGGTGAGAGTATGCACCCTAGAGCAAAAATCTTTTCAAAAAAAGAATTGGTCCCTGCAAATACTCTGAACAAAACAAATGCAAGTGAGCATATGCTCAAAGAAGTTGAGGAAATAAAATCCCAATTCAGTTTAAACTGAAGTGGAATCTGCTATGATGTGTTGCAACTGAGGGCCGTAAGAATATATATGAAGCTGAAAAAGATTTAGACAAGTTTACAAAGCTGTGAAAATGTAACAATTGTCAAGCCCATGTTTATTTGCTGTGTTACCTGTAAGCAGGTATCTTGCAGGAAAGTGTGGCTCTTTTGTGGTATTAATCCAGGAGTGTCAATGGTGAATTTTATGTATTACTATAGATCTAACTATGGTTAGTCTCACAAACTTTTTTTTTCTCAGAAATAGAAGCTAAGCATAACTCCCTCTATCACGTGAAAGTGTTATGACTTAACAGCAGTAAAGTTTTATTGTAAGGGGACCAGCAGATGGCATAAGGGTTATGTCACTGGACTCCTACGTAGTTGACTGCTGTTTAAGTCCCAGATCCGGCAGCTTAAAACTCATGCCAGGTGCATGTGCGTATTTGCCCAAAATCCAGAGAGGAAACTGGAGGAGAAGGGATTGTGTCATGGCCATCCCCTCTAAGGAGTGATTTCTTGCTTTCTGTCTCTCTGTCTCTCTGATGAGCACAAGCATCCTATAGCAAAAATAAATAAATTAAAAAAAGAAATATTTTAAACTGTGGGCTGAGACTGAATTTTTTCTAACACAGAACTGCCTTCACTATTGTAAAACACAGTATGTCTTTGGAAATAAGCCTTTGCTAGACTTAATAATGTTTAATAACAAATTCAACCTCAAATCACAAGGCAAGTGACATTTGTATATCTGAAACAACTACGGTAAAGTTACTTTGACAACTAATGTTGTTTGAATTGCAATCAATGTCAAGCAGCTTTATTCAGTCTCTGAGCTGTCAGTGGTTAAAACAAAAGTAATATCCGCATTACCACATAAATTTTCAGTAGATATAATCTCAAACTCAAGCTACAGCTGTAACAATGTTTTGTAAACCTCAGTGCAGGTGCAAAAGAAATCTCCATATTTCAAAGACTATTTAACTGTTTAGTCAAGGAACTTGTACTAACTTTTGGTGCAAAAAATTATTTTGAAATCTGTTCAGTTTTCTCATAGCACACACTTTCCTGCAGAAATTATTTTTAAAAATGATTTAATTTTATTTATCATTATTATTTTTTCACTGGCTACATGGCACACACACTCACCACAGAGAGAGAGAGAGAGTGAGAAAGCAAGGCACCAGGCCCAGGACTCAAACCATAATTTGAGTGATTAATTTGCAATGTAATGACTTGCTAAAAGACAAATATAATATAATTCTACAAATATCATTTAGGCAATAAACATGTTCAAATAAAATTATATGAGGGATCTTCAAAATATTCATGGAGGACTGGCCCTGAAGCACAATGGTTAAGCTCTGTGCACAGGCAGTCTGATCCCACGTGGTTAACAGGTTGGAGTCCAGGCCACAGTGGCTTGAAAAACATGCTTGGGGGCCAGCAGATGGTGTAGTGATTACATCACTAGACTCCCACAGGATAGACCATGGTTCGATTCTAGGACCAGTGGCTCGAAATTCATGCTGAGCACATAAGTGTATGTGCCCAAGATCCCAGAAGGAGAATGGAGAAGGGATTGCAATGTGGCCATCCTTTCTAGGGGATGACTTCTCACTTCCCCTCTCACTGTCTTTGTCTCTCTCCAACGAATGCACATACCCTAAAGCAAAAACCTCTACACACATACACACACACACACACACACACACAATTAAAAGTAAAACATGCTTGGTGTATGTGTACACATGCCCAGGATCCTGACAGGATGGAGAAGTGGAGGAAAAGGATTACAGAATGACCAGGTTCAACTGGGGAGCATATTTTCTCTTTCTGGTGCACACGTGTGCTCTGGCATAAAAAAAAGAAAGATAAAAGAGCTTTTAGGGGCCAACAGGTAGCATGTTGGTTAAGGTGCTGGACTCCCACATCGTCTATTATGGTTTGAGTCCTGGGCCTGGTGCCTTGCTTTCTCACTCTCTCTCTCTCTCTCTGTGGTGAGTGTGTGTGCCATGTAGCCAGTGAAAAAATAATAATGATAAATAAAATTAAATCATTTTTAAAAATAATTTCTGCAGGAAAGTGTGTGCTATGAGAAAACTGAACAGATTTCAAAATAATTTTTGCACCAAAATAAATTCATGCTTTAAATTCATTTTTCATGAACGTTTTTCTTTTTGAGAGGTTTTTGCTATAGGGCGTGTGCGTTCGTCCAAAAGACAGAGAGAGACAGAGAGACAGAAAGCGAGAAATCACCCCCTGGAGGGGATGACCATGCTGCAATCCGTTCTCCTCTATTCTCCTCTCGGAATCTTGGGCACGCATGCACATGTGCTCCGTGTGAGTTTAAGCCACCATGTCTGGGTCTTGCACTGCGTTCAGCTACATGGGAGTTCAGCGACATAGTCATTACGCTGTTTAAAGATAGTTTTTAAGGCTATATTTAAAACATTAAAGTCCATTAAAGATCAGCACTAAAGATGATGTTTACAAACAATTCTAAAGTTAGTGATGAAACGCTGACTTTAAATATGAACTAAATGGGGGCCAGCAGGCGCTATGGTGGTTAAGGTGCTGGACTCCCACATGGCCGACTGCAGTTCAAGTCCCGGACCTCATTCCT
>NW_006159506.1:2569296-2575088 GCF_000334495.1 Tupaia belangeri chinensis | reverse complement strand
CTTAATCCTGTGTGCTTGATAACCTTACCCTTCTCTGTTTCTCTATACTATCTTTCAAAAGAGAAAGGGAACTTTTCCAAAGGGACTCTGGGAACTTTTCAGAATGATGAGGGAAATAGTACGGTTAGCTTGATGATGGGCTCGTTCCTTAGAAGACACAGTGGTCTCTGCACAATGAAGGGAAGGAGAGGAAGCAAATAATACACAGAGGGATAGAAGTAGCGAGAGAAAACATCAGGGCCTTGGTGACAATTTCTCTAGCTCTCCTTTGGTCTTTTTCGATATTCACTTTGGAAATTTGCCCTGGACTGTTTCTGAAAACTAGCAATCATCCGGACCAGCAAATGGAATAACAGTTATGTTGCTGGACTCCCACATAGTTGACCATGGTTTGAGCCCTGGAGCCTGCAGCTTAAACTCACTCCGGGCGCATGTGTGTGCATGCCCAAGATCCCAAGAGAAGAATGGAGAAGGGATTGTGGCCATTCCCCTAGAGAATGATTTCTTGCTTTCTGTCTCTCTGTCAAGCACATGCACCCTATAGCAAAATTCTCTCTGTGAAAAAACCAAAAACCAAAAAACAAAACAAAAACAAAACCTAGCAATCATGTCTTAGATGCAGGTAATTCTCTTGACACCTAACAGCTTGTGTTCTCTTTTGGTATTGTTTACCATAGGTCAACAACAGCCTTCAATAGCAGGCACGAGTTCATTCATCATAATTTCTCCTATCTACTCTTCCTTTCTCATTTTCCATCAAAACTCATACCATCGATTGTTCAATCTTTTATATTTATAATGCTTATTTCTATTGTTTATTCTTGTTTACCTTTCTTTGGAGAGAATACCATCAAAAATTTGGATCTCAAGTCCCACTTAGCTACTTTAAAAAAAATTTTTTTAGAGAGAGAGTTTTGCTATAGGGTGTATGCGCTCACTGGAGAGACAGGGAGACCAATCACCAGACTCCTGAGAGTCTTAGTTTCTTCTTCTGTACCGTGTAAAATTTATACTTGACCTGCTTTTCAGTGAGATAAAGTATCTGGGATAAAGTCATTCTTTGGAAAGTATTTAGGTAGAATTCAAAGATGGCCTCCAACATTCCCACCCCCCCACCCCCAGTATACAGAGCCTGTGTAATCCCTTCCACTCGAGTGTGGGTGAATATGATGGGATTTCACTCCTATGATTAGGTTAATTGTCACTTGACTGAGTGAAGCAAGAGGGAGGTTGTCCTGGAGTGGCTTGGCCTAATCAGGAGGACACTTGAAAAAAGAACTGGGTCTTGGGAACCAGCAGTTAGCGTAATGGCTATGTCGCTGGACTCCCACGTAGTTGACCGCGGTTCGCGTCTCGGACCCGGTGGCTTAAATCTCACGCCAGGCGCGTGTGCGTGCATTCCCAAGATCACGAGAGGAGAATGGAGGAGAAGGGATTGTGGCGTGACCATCCCCCCTGGGGGGTGATTTCTCGCTTTCTGTCTCTATGTCTCTGTCTGGCGAGCACACGCGCCCTATAGCGAAAACCTCTCCAAAAAACAAACAAACAAACAAACAAACAAACAAACAAAAAGAACTGGGTCTTATCTGAAGCGAGATGTGAAGCCAACACTAGTTTTCTTGCTAGCTCTGAAGGAGCAAGTTGGCTCGCTGTGAGCTGTCTATGGAGGGGTGAACCTGTGTGTAAGACAAATACGAGTGTGGTTTCTAGAACCCAAGAGTAGTCCACAGCTGAGAGCTAGCAAGAAAATGAGGGCTTCAGGCAGGCAGCTGAACATGAACAAATTCTGCTATTACCTGAAGAAGATTCGAAACAGACTTCCCCAGTCCAGCCTCCAGTTGAGAAAGTCGCCCAGCTGACACCTTTAGACAGTCTTGGGGGTCTGAGTAGAAAGCTCACCCAAGGCTGTGCTGGAATTCTGACCCACAGATAATGTGAGATAAATCAGAACCAGCAGATGGCGTGATGGGTACATCTCTGGACTGGCACGTAGTCTACCGCAGTTCAAGTCCTGGACCTGATGGCTTAAACATCACATGAGCGTGTGTGGTGTGCATGCCCCAAATTCCTAGTGGAGAATGGAAGGGAATGGACCGTGGCATGGCTGTCCCCCTTGGGGAGTGATTTCTCGCTTTCCATCTCTCTTCTCAGGGAACACATGCACCCTATAGCAAAAATCTCTCTCAAAAAAGAAGAAAATGTGAGATAAATAAGTGTTTATTGTTTTGTGCTGCTAAGTTTGTGGTAATTTATGATGTAACAATATAAAAGTAATCCAGTTACCCAGCATTGCCCACCAAGTGGTAAGGGGTGAGGACACTGGCTGTTCTCTTTTTCCATTGTCCCAACACCTATGATGCAGGCCTGGCCAGTCAGATGTACCCACCCAGAATTTTGTATATGGAGGAAGGATCAGTAAGACTCAGGGGCTATTGGAGGGTTCTCCCTAGAGCATAGTGGCAGCCATGACAATTGCCCAGGGGATAGCTGAGGCTGGGACAGCTTTCAGACCAGCCTGAGTGTGAAGTGACATTGGCTATACCTAAGGAACCAGGTCCTTAAGGTCCTGACTGTCCTCCATGCTCTGGTGTTATGTTACTGCAAACTCTTCAGCATATTTCTTTTTATTTTATTTTATTTTATTTTTGTGTGTCTTATCTGGAGAGAGACAGACACAATAAGAGGGAAAGTGAAAAACCACCCTTCATGGGGGATGGCTATGCCGCAATCCCTTCTCCTCCATTCTCCTCCTGGGATCTTGGGCACGCATGCACATGTGCCTGGGGTGAATTTGAAGCCACTGGGTCTGCACCTCGAACTGTGGTTGGTCATGTGGGAGTCCAGCAACGTAACTACTATGCCATCCATTGGTCCCATATGTCTAATGCATTTATTTCTGGTGAAATTAGCCAGAAACAACTTCTTTTGCTTGCCACCAGGAACTCAAGTTATGATCGATCATATAGTAAAAGTGCCTTGTAAGCTGCAGCAAATGCTACAGATGTAGCCTACCACTTGTTTCTGTGTTCACCCTCCTTGCTCCAACATATGACCTTACGCTCTCTGAGCTGTTAACTTTTCTTGGTGTCTTTCTGTATTCTATTCCAGTAAGTAAATGTACCTTTATTCCAACAAATAAATGAAAATAACACAAGAATCTGTGTAGAAACGGAAAGGTCATTAGAAACTGAAAGACAGAATGAGTCAGAATGTTTCAAGGCTGAGTGACCCTTTCCTGGGATTTTGAAGAGCTTGTTTAAGGTTAATGTTCTTGCCTTCAGTTGAACAGGTAGGTCAAAGAGAGGAACCTCTTTTTTTCTGTTTTAAACCATTTAGAAAACAAAAATCTGCTTCTGTGTCTCCAGGGAAGATGATTCCTTGATCAGTCTTCTGAGACAGCTGGAGTCTCAGGAGCATATGTTCTGATGGGTCCGATTTATACTTTCACTTGCAATGAACCAGAACAGAGGTCTGCATGTACCTCTCCAAACCTCCTGCATTCCCCCTGGGAAAGTGAGGAAGAAACGCAATGAAAAGCATCTTCTTTGAAAATGAATCATTGCGAAATACAGTTTAAAAAACAACATGAGGGACTAGCAGTTAGCATAATGGCTATGTCACTGGCCTCCCATGTAGTCGACCACAGTTCGAGTCCCGGACCCGGTGACTTAAACTCACACTGGGTGCATGTGCGTGTGTGCCCAAGATCCCAAGAGGAGAATGGAGGAGAAGGGATTGCGGCGTGACCATCCCCCCTGGGGGGTGATTTCTCGCTTTCTGTCTCTATGTCTCTCTCTGTCTGTCTGGCGAGCGCACACGCTGTATAGCGAAAACCTCTCCAAAAAAAAGGAAAAGAAAAAAGAAGGTGGAAGGGAGAAGAGGTATTAGGCTGTGGTGTGGTTGCTCTGCTGACTAGCTTCCCCAGTACAATGGCATAAGGACTTGATTTAAATTCCTACCTAGAGAAAACACTTCCAACACGACCTCAGTAGAGGAAACTGCCAAACTGGATAAAGATAACAAGCTCAGGTAAGAGTTCACCTGTAGCCCTTGGAAAAGAAATGGTGAACGTACCAGAAAGTTAGCTGCCAAAAGATGATGGGAGAGACAGAGCACATTGATGGTCAAAGTGACAGCTGTCAACAGAAGCAGAGCCATGGCAGGAAAGCTGCCCCCTGAGCTCACTGGCATCAGACCCACCCTGAGGATGGGAAATCTATAGAAGATTGGTTTGGGGAGCTGCTCCAGGCCTGGCTATGGGCAAGATGTACTGTCCTGGAGGAACCTGCTGCCCTGAAGCTCCTTATGCTAATTCAACATTAATGGTACATCCTTCAGAGCAGGAGAGCACAGCTGGGGACTTGGAGGGTTGGAGTCCCAGGACATCTGCATGGAGGCAGATATCCCAGGACATCTGCACGGAGGCACAGCTTTGGCTGGAAATAAGGATTGAATACCAAATGAAGTCACGAATGCACCTGCAATCAATCTCCTTGGATTGATATGAGGTCAAAGCTTATGCTTGAGCCCCTTCAGAGTACATTTATGAACACCGCCTGTGATGTAGGGAGACCTCATAACTTATAAATGTCCTGTAAACATGGTGCTTCTGGTAAAGTATAATTGAAATTTAGTATTTTGATGCTCAAAAGTTAACAACAATAAAATATACAGGTGTCCTTCTGTATCTGCAGGGGATTGATTCCGGGACTCTATGGATACCAACATTTAAGGATGCGTAAGTCTCTTATAAAATGATACAGTATTGGGGCCAGCAGATGGCATAGTGGCATAGCGGTCACATCGCTGTACTCACACATGGCTGACTATGGTGAGAGTGCTGAGTCCCGTGGCTTAAAACTCATGCCAGGTGTGTGTGCATGCACATGTGTGCCCAAGATTTTAGGAGGAGAATGGAGGAGCAGGGAATGCAGCATGGTCATCTTGCCTGGGGAGGTAATTTCTCACTTTTCCTCTCACTATCTCTGTCTCTTTATCTCTGGTGAAATCTCTGTCTCTTTATCCCTGGTGAACACACACTCCCTAAGGCAAACAAACAAACAAACCAACAGCTCTAAAAAATGTGTAGTAGTATTTGCATATCACTTACACACATCCTCTTGTGTATTTTATGTATTTAAAAGTTTATTGATTTATTTCATGGAGAGAGAGAGAGAGAAACAGAGAGGGAGAGACAAAGAGATAGGCATCCCCAACAGGGCCTTCCAGCTCCGATCCATCCCCAGGCTCGGCCAGCCCAGATCACAAGCACACGTGTGCCTTGTGTATTCAGGGAGGTCCCGGTATGTGAACCCAGGACCTTTCTCTCATGAGTCGAATTGTGTTACTGCTGCCCCACCATCTGGGCTGCTCTACTTTACATCATCTCTAGAGTACTTACAGGTAATCATAGCATCAGATGTAAGCGAAGAGGAAAATACAAACTTCTTTAGCGTGTCTCTTTTAGGAAGCCAACTCTGAACAACTGCTATGGCCTGGATGTGGAGCTCATGGTGCAGAGGGCTGACTGTCTATTCCCTGCTTCATGTAGAAAAAAACATGACTATAAACGAGGCTCTTCAGGTTGAGAAACATTGACAGCCAACTTGTACACCTGGTTCACTTTGTTCATGTTACTGGAAAGTTAGAGCTGCAACTTCTAATAATTTTTTTAAAGAATCATTTAACTGCATTTATTTAGTTGTTTGTATATTTGTTTATTTATTTATTTTAATTTGACCAGAAAGTGACAGAATGTGTGTGTGTGTGTGTGTGTGTGTGTGTGTGTGTGT
>NW_006159506.1:2551927-2569182 GCF_000334495.1 Tupaia belangeri chinensis | reverse complement strand
AGACAGGAGAAAGGGAGAGAGAGAGAGAGAGAGAGAAAGTGAGGAAGCAAGCTGTCAGGTCGAGGATTCAAGCCATGGTTGGCCATATGGGAATCTAGCACCCCTAACCACCACGCCACCTGCCAGCCCTGGGAGTTTCAACTTTTAAACCAAAATCTCAAGGTTTCATAAGAGAACAAGGGATGCTTAGCTTACAGTTACTTTGATTTATTGCTGGAACCTGATGTGATCGACACCAGGGACTTCCCATGTGGACATTTCAGTTTGCTGCTGTGGCCAAGGTTTTGGAGTGGTTGAGAGACGGTGATCCATAAAGCCTCAGTGGAAGCCCTCCTCCTACCAGGGAGTGATGAATTGGCCAGGAATTAAATACGGACAAGACTGTGATTGAACAAGCAGAGAAGCAACAGCAGCAAAGTCTCTGTACCATTATTCAGTGCCATTATTGTGTTGGTCCTTATGCATTATATCTTCTTTTTTCATAAAAAAGATAGTGATGCCATTTTCTTTTCTTTAATTTTACTTATTTATTGTTTTTCTTCAATTTGAGCAGAGAGACACAGGCAGAGACAGAGAGAGAGAGAGAGAGAGAAAGAAAGGGAGAATGAGAAAGCAAGCCACCAGGTCCAGGATTTGAGCTTCGGTTGGCCATGTGGGAGTCCAGTGCCTTAACCACTATGCCACCCGCCAGCCCCACATTATATCTTTTAATCTTCCCATCAGTATGATAGGTTTTATTATCGCATTTTACAAGTGAATAGTAACCTATGTACGGCCACATAGTTAATGAGTGGTCAAATGATAATGATCATGAAAATGGCACTATTGATTAGATCTTACCTGACCTGTGCTTTTCGGTATATAGATTGCATTTGATCGTTATAGTATGTAGGTGATATAGATCTTGCTAGTATTATTTTCATTCTTTGTAGGAATACCTGAACTGAAAACTGCTTTTAAAAAGCCTTATTAAAATAGTAAGTTAACATTTCTCCTTCATATCCATTGCAGGAACAGCCATTTTTTGCTGTGTGACATTAAGAACACAGCGAAAACTTTCATTAAGTCTTGTTTCCTTGTATACTTAAGAATACAGGGATGAATGCATCGGTCATCTGAAACTGCTTAGTAGTGTTAGGGTTCAATAAATATTAACCACCTGAATATTACTATTATTACTAGACTTTCAAATATGCATGTGTTTATTCCCTGGGACCTAGTCTACAAATCAAACAGATTTTTGGTTTTTAGAGGTTTTTGCCTCAGGGTGTGTGCACTCACTGGAGAGAGAGAGAAAGAGAGAGACAGTGAGAGGGAAAGTGAAAAATCACCCCCCTCCCAAAAAGGGTGGCCATGCCACAATTCATTCTCCCCCATCCTCCTCTTGAGATCTTGGGCATGCACCCACATGCACCTGGCATGAATTTCAAGCCACTAGGTCCAGGACTTAAACCGCTGTTGGCCATGTAGAAGTCCAGGGACATAACCGCTATGCCATCTACTGGCCCTCTAAAGGACAGGGCCTGTGGCCTAGTGGTTGAAGGAGCCAGATCCCACATAGCCAATGGCAGTACAAATTCTGGCCCCAGTGGCTTGAAAAATACATTAGATGCCTGTGCATGTGTGTGCCAAAAATACCAACAGGATGAGAGGATGAAGGAGAGGAACTTTGGCATGACCACACCCCACTGGTGGGTGCTTTTTCCCTTTCCCTGTCTCTGTCTCTCTCTGGAAAGAACACATTTTCTCTGGCAATTAAAAAATAAATAAATAAGTTGATCATATACTCGAAAGAGTACTACGGTATAACCAATAACAAATTGGTTTGAAGATATATTGAGTATTGATTGATTACATCCCTTATTTAAAAGAATATTTTCTGCTTAATATATGGACTCAAGAAATACATAGTGTGTCATACGTGCCTTTTACGGTGCAAAACATCAGAGATAAGCTAACGAACCAAATCTGGTCTCTATTTTCAAGATCTTACAGTCCAATGGGCAGTCACTTATGTGGATAATTGCAGCAGGGCAGCAAAAGCATTGGGACCCAGCTGTTCCACTTCTAAGAAGACATACATCTTTCTAAAGACTTGTATGGGAAAGTTCATAACAGCTTTATTTTTAATGGCTCAAATAGAAGTGGACCCAAAAGTCTAACAACAGTAAAATAGATAAGCAGATTATGGTACATCTAGCACACTGAAAGCAATACAAATGATAAAAAAAAAAATGGATGCAAAGTTATGGATGAACTTCTAGACACCATGATCACACCAAGACAAAAAGCCAGAGAACTGGCACGCATCTTTTATCATATAATTTATGCAAAATTCTGTAACAGGCAACACTAATCTACAGGGAAAGAAATCAGAACAGTGATTACCTGGGATTGGAGACAGACAGGGATTGACTGGCCAGGGGCATGCAGATCTTTCTTTTGAGAAGGTGGGTAGGTTTATTGCTCTGGTTTGATCATTATACGCTGTATCCATGTTTTTAAAAACCACATGGTATTCCACAAAGGTGCACAACCACCACGTGTAAATTAGAAATCATATTAAAGTTATTTTAAGAATGCTAAACAATTAGATTCACAGCAATGGCAATGGCTTAAATAAGTTGCAGTCTATGGAGGAAGTGATACAGCTACCACCAGCCTGGGTGATTCAAAGCTTGGCTCTGCAATTTACTAGCTCCTGATCTTGGACAAGTTGTTTAACCTGGATGGGAACATTAAACAAGTTAACACCGTAGAGTGTGCATAGGAAAGATGGGATCAGTGACGTGTAGACTATACAAACTACAGGATGTTAAGAAGAAAGAGATTGGAGTGAGAGGTTAATTCTATTAAATATATGAGTTAGGGAAATGTATTTTCTATACTAACACCTCACGAAGAAATTTGTCAGTTCTAATTGATTCAGGTCTGAAGAATAATCATAGTTCATCCTATAGGAATAAATTTTTAGTACTCTGACATTCTTAGTAAAAGTTGACTTAAAAGGTATTTGAATTATAGAATGACAAAGATTCTGCCCAGAAGTTAAAAACATTTCACACACCTTATGTTCTCTATAGCAGAATTATTCTTGATCCATCTGAGCTGGAGGAGTGAATATTTTCAACCCTTTTAGTAAGTGGGTATCTGATTAACCCTTTCACAAAGTTGTCACACACACACATGTATTTTTTATGAACATTTCTTTTTATATTTCTTTTTAATTTATCATTTATATAATCATTGCACATCTTTGTAGGGTACACAATAGTCTTTATTTATTTTTAGTTTTTTTCCATAGGGTGCTTATGCTTGCCAGAGAGAGACAGAGAGAAGAAAGTGAGAAATGGCCCACAGGGGGGATGGCCATGTCACAATCCCTACTCCTTCACTCTCCTCTGAGATTTTGGGCATGTACACACACACTCTCAGTGTGATTTTCAAACCTCAGGATATGGGAGTTGAACTATGGTTGGCTACATGGGAACCCAGCACCTTAACTGCCATACCACCTGCTGGCCCCAGAATAGTCTTTAGAAGCATGTTTAGAGTGTATAAGAAACAAACCAAGGATATTAACATATTTATCACCTTCAACATTGAATGTTGTATTATGTTGTGAACATTCAGAACCTGCTCCACTGGTTATTCTGGAAGCATGTACTGAATTGTCTATGATGTTCTTTACTGTGAAATATTGTTTTAAAAAAAGAAATTGATTAAATCAGGCAACAAAAAGTCTCATAAAATAATGATGGATTTTTGAAAGCAAAGATAATCTTACTATAGCCAATGAAAGAATATTTTGTAATTTCTATGTAGAGGATTGCCAGCAATAAATTTGCTAGTTGGTTCTAGTAGTTTTTTTTTTTAATTATTTAATATAACTTTGGATTTAACATGTTAGACCAGCCATCTTCAGTCGAACTTAGGTATGCTCTTATATTTTCCATCTTCTTTCTCTGTGCTATAATTACAATAATTTTTTAAAAAATTAACATTTAAAAATATATTTTATTTTATTTTAATTTCTTTTATACATTCAATCACTATATATCACTTAGCTTGTAAAATAAATTTTCCAGTATAAATAAATTTCACACCAGTCCAGTTGGGGCTGCTATATACGTTATCATCAACAGACAATCATCCATTTCTGTGTGCCCTAAATGTCTTGCCTCTCTAGTTTTCTCCTTAATGTCTTTACTCACACTCTCCTCCTTCTTCCACCCTCTTCCCACATGGTATCTGGTATCTATAACCATTTTCCACGTTTCTATATCCTCTAATCTTTCAGTTTCAGTCATAGAGTGATTTTCTCTGTCTTTTAGTTCCCTGTTATTTTGTTTTTTGTATTTTAATTTTAAGATGTTGTACTTGGTTCTCTTTAATCTACTAGGTCACTTTTTAAAAATTTCCTGTTTGCTACAGTTATTTTACATTATTACAAATGGAGGGAGATTAAATCTTGAATATTTTTTCATAGTCCTCATCATTTATAAAAATAAAAATAATCCCCCAAATATAATTTTAATATTCAAATAATTTTTTAAAACAATTCTGCTTTACAATAAAGAAACTAAAGAAGAAAAAAAAAAAAAGAAAAGAAATCATCAAGAAGACCAATAGATGGGACCAACAGTTAGTGTAATGGTTACATTGCTGGACTCTCATGTAGTTGATCACGGTTCGAGTCCCCAACCTGATGGCTTAAAACTCATTCTGGGCATGTGTGCATGCATGCCCAAAATCCTAAGAGGAGAATGGAGGAGAATAGATTGCAGTATGGCCATCCCCACTGGGGGATGATTTCTTGCTTTCTGTCTCTCTGTCATTCTCTGTCTCTGGTGAGTACCCATACCCTATAGCAAAGATCTCTCTAAAAAAAAAAAAAAAAAAAAGACCAATAGATATTTAAAAAACAGGGAAAAATATTTGAAACTCATATCAAGAAGCTCAAACTTAAGAGTAAAGACTGGTTTTCTTAATATATTGACAACTCTATATTATTATTGATTAATGTGTAAAAAAATAAATGTCCCCAAACTGAGCAGCTTAGATCAACACACATTTATTGTCGCTCAGTTTTTGTGAGTGGGGAATCCAAAGGCTGCTTAATTGGGTGGTTCTGGCTCATGGTCTCTGGTGACATTGGCAAAGGCTCTAGTCACCCCGAGGCTTTCCTGAGCCTGCAGAACCCACTTCAAAGTCATTCATGTGACTCCTGGCAGTAGGTCTCTTTCCCCATTGGCTGTTTGCTGGAGGCCTTGGTATCTCATCCTTGGCATTCTCCTTGGCTGCTATGATGCGGCAGTGGCTTCCCTCAGAGCAAGTGATCTGAGAAAGAGCTACCCTGACAAAAGCCTAATATCTTCTTTTTTTTTTTTAAAGTTTATTTATTATTTTTTTTCCCTTGAGCAAGAGAAACAGATAGAGAAAGGTAGACCCACTTGCAGTCTTAGTCAGTCCCATATCATGGGCACATACATGCCTGGTGTACTCAGCGATGTCTCCAGGCATGGACCTGGAATATTCTCATGTGAGTTAGCCTCACAGAGCATCGTGCTTTATTACTGCACCATGGTCCAGCCTCAGAAGCCAAATATTTTTTATATCTAACCTTAATGAAATACCATCACTTCCACTCTACTTTATTAGTCACACAGACCAACTGTGGCCCAGTGTGGGAGGGGGCTATTGAAGGCTATGAATACTAAGAGGTGAGGATCCTCTGGGGTCATCTTGGAGACTGCTGCTACAACTCCTCTGGTTCCAATAAGAAACAAAATCTGGGACCAGCAGTTAGCGCAATGGCTATGTCGTTGGACTCCCATGTAGTTGACCACAGTTCGAGTCCTGGGCCCTGTGGCTTAAACTCATGCAGGGCACATGTGCGTGCATGCCCAAGATCCTGAGAGTAGAATGGAGGAAAAGGGACTGTGGCGTGGTCAGCCCCCCTGGGGGGTGATTTCTCTCTATCTCTCTGGCAAGCACACACGTCCTATAGCAAAAACCTCTCAAAATAAGGGAAAAAAAAAAAAAGAAAAGAAACAAAATCTAACCCAAAGCAGAAAATGGACTAAAGGGATTAAAAGTCTGCTTGTAGAAAATACACACACAGGGGGACCAGCAGTTAGCGTAATGACTATGTCACTGGACTCCCACATAGTCGACTGCGGTTCGCGTCCCAGACCCGGTGGCTTAAATCTCACACCGGGCGTATGTGCGTGTGTACCCAAGATCCCGAGAGGAGAACGGAGGAGAAGGGATTGCAGTGTGGCCATCCCCCTGGGGGGTGATTTCTCTCTTTCTGTCTCTCTCTGTCTGTCTGGCAAGCGCACGTGCCCTATAGCGAAAACCTCTCAAAAAAAAAAAAAAAGAAAGAAAGAAAATACACACACACATATTTATTTATTTATATACATACACATACATCTTTAAAAAGATACACAGCCTCGCTCAAAATAACAATAATGTAAGGTGAAATTATATTAGGTACCATTCCTGTCTACAAAATGTGTAAAGATAAAACAGTTATCACTCACTGTGTTGCTGAGTGTTTGGGAAAACAGAGCCTCATATTTTGTTAGTGAGGGCAGACACTGGTAACACCTCCATGAAGAATAATTTGGCAATAACTATCAAAAGTAAAAATAGACATAGATTTTGATCCAATAATTCCACATCTAGGAATTTATTCCAAGTGTATATTCTGGCATATGTGCAAACGAATTTCTGTATGAAGATACTTACTGCAATGTTGACTTGCAATAGCGAAAGATTGGAAACCATCTGAATTTCCATCAATAGGGAACTGATTAAATTATTGTAAAATACATAATGTAGAATTCTATGCATTGCTTAAAAAGGAATGAAGCAGCCCTCCTTACACCAATTTAGACTTTTCTCTAAAATGTACTGAAAGATGTAAAAGCAAGGTGCTGAACAGTACAGATCATTTGTGGAAAAAATATGTATATGCGTATACACGAACAGAATATCTTTAGAAGTATGTGGAAGAGATTGGGACTGACAGCTGCTTTTCTAGAGGGGAACTGGTTGGCTTGGGTATTGGATTTGAGAGAGATTTCTTTTTATACATTCGCTATTGTGCATTTTTAATTGTATGGTATGCACATGTATTAACCACTCAAAGATCATTTTAAAGACAAAAGTTTAAAAAGTATGTCATGGGAGCCAGCAAGTGGTATAGTAGTTAAGGCGCTGGACTCCCACATGGTTAACCATGGTTCAAATCCCATACTTGGTGGCCTGAAACTCAGGCTGGGTGCATGTGCATGCATTCCCAAAATCCTGAGAGGAGAATGGAGGAGAAGGGATTGCTGCATGGCCATTCACCTGGGAGTTGGTTTTTTCTTTCTCTCTTTGCTTGTGGAGAGTTCATGGGCCCCACGGTAAAAATCTCTTTAAAAAAATAAAAGTACATTATAATAACATGAACTGATGGTACCCTAAATTATACTGGTGTCAAGAGAAATGAAGAGAAGTGGAAATGGGAGAAAATCGCGAGTAATGCATTGAAGAGTGAAGGAAGGAAGAGTCCATTCACTCCTGCTAAAGGCACCCGAATGAATGGGAGGTAGGAAACCTAAGACTATCACTTTGATAAGTACATTTATGTATTTGATACCATGACTGAATTTTATAGGAAAAAATAATTTTTAAAAGACCAAGGACATGTGCACATGCAAGAGAGAGAAAGAGAAAGTTCTTTCAGTAGGGCCTGATAACACTACAATCGTCCTCCTCAGTTCTTGATCCTGGCCTGAACCTGAGTACTCTGTGAAACCTTGGGTTCTGGGAATTGATCCCTGTAGGCCATCTAAATCTGACTTCCTCTGCTCTATGCAGAAGAGTTGTTTTACAGGGCTGGCCTGAAAAACTATATTTTTAAAAAAGTCAAGGTTATTCTTTTCTGTACTTTTACAAAAAACATTTTGTAATTAGGGAGTACTTTTTTGGGGGAGGGGAGAGGTTTTTGCTATAGGGCGCGTGCACTCGCCAGACAGACAGAGAGAGACAGAGAGACAGAAAGCGAGAAATCACCCCCCAGGGGGGATGGCCATGCCACAATCTCTTCTCCTCCATTCTCCTCTTGGGATCTTGGGCATGCATGCACACGCGCCTGGTGTGAGTTTAAGTCACCAGGTCTGGTACTCGAACCACGGATGATTACATGGGAGTCCAGCAACATAGCCATTATGCCAACTGCTATTCCCAGGGAGTACATTTTAATTTTCCTTTTATCTCTTACATGACCAAATGTGGTGTCGGACTTGTTACAGATGCCCAACACTTACTTACCTGTTAGATACATATCTAAAAATAAAGCTTCTAAAAATATGCTTTATCTTTCAGAAGGTGGATTTGAGATTTGCCCAAATGCAGATCAAAGAGACTGAAAATGTTAATACTTCATCACCTCCTTACTCAAGAGCAAGGAGCACATGTGGGGAGAAGTTTCTGCAGCAGATTGCTAATTGGAATAGAAGGTTCAAAACACAAGAAGATTTATTTTAATATCTTTTGGAAAATGGAGGGCCAGACTGTGGCACAGCAGCAAAGTAAGGCACTCTGTGGGGCAACCCCACGTGGGGTGGTTCACAATTCAAGTCTGGGGACCATTCTGAGTACACCAGGCACTTGCTTACGGAAGGTCTGGGGCTGGCTGGGGCTCAGGGTGGTGCATGGTGCCAGGACCCTGTTGGGAGTACTTCCCTGCCCCCCTCCCTCCCTCCCTCTCCCTCCTTCCCTCTCCCTCTCCCTTCTTCCCTCTCCCTTCCTCCCTCTCCCTCTCCCCTCCCTCCCTCTCTCTCTCTCTCTCTCTCTCTCTCTCCCATTCTTGTCCTTGCCCACGGAAGAAAGAAATATACTTTAAATATTATTAAAAAGGAAAAAAAGAAGAGTAAGTTCAGCCACCAGAGGGCTCTCATCTTTCCATTTAATAGTAGGTCTAGAATTAAACATGAGTTAAAGAAAAAAAACGCAGAATAGACTGCATATATATATGTCCCCCTTTCCTCATTAAATTTTACTACCGTTGTGAGGACATGCTACCAAGTCATCTCCATACAAGACGAGGGGATAGAAACTCAGTAAACGGGCTTTAAATACTCCATCCCCAAATGTCAGCGAGGGCCCCCTCATCTTCGGTTAGTTGCAAAGTGAATTTATCTCTAGTGCTTCGTAATGCAAGGACTGCTTGGGAGGCCTTCCCATATGTTGGGTGAGAAGGAGGAGGGTGTTGCAACGAGCTGCTTCCCTTTCAGGAAGCCTCTGACGTGCGTCTGTCGAAATTTCAGTGCTTTACAGAGACTTGGAGGTTTCTGAAAATCTAAGATTGCTGGAGTCTGTGGCATTTACAGTTTTTCCTTGTCTCTCCCCATTTTTATACTGTTTGAACTTCGAGGCGGGGAAGGAAAGGAATGTTGGAACATGTGGTTGAAGATGCTCTTGTTGAGTTTGTGGAGTCATGCAGACAAGAAGTGAGTTTCTCTTCCATTAACATCTTCTAACTGCTTGTGCTCCCGTGACGCCTGTGTGCTCTGTGACTGAGCACTGAATCAGCCAGGCTTGTGAATGAGGACCTGTAAATATCCTCCATTGGATTAACAGAGCCTTTTGAGTTCAGAGAGCAGAGAAGGACGTGGATGTTTATTGAGGCCAACATTGGGCTCTGGGCCCATTGTTTTCATCACCCATCCTCACAGTAACTCTCAGGCAAAGTAGTTCAAATAGGAAGAGACAAATCTCTGAAAGGTTCAGTGAGTCACTCAAGATGGCAGATGCCATGGAAATGGGACTACCTGAATTTAGAGTGCCTACAAAGCGTGCGTCCTTCTGTTATGACACTTCAGTAGCCTCCATAACGTGAAGCTCTCCGGGCCTTTTAGGAGATCAAGGGACGCAGTAGCTTGTTGACTGTGCTTGAAGGCAGTATGTCCTCTGTCTCTTGCAGTGTTTACTGGGAATGTCGTTTGATGGTTGTTGTAATGGGGCTCCCTCCAACACATGGCAGGAAGAGGAGGGTGGTTCCCACCAGCCGCCATGATCCACAGTGTGGGGGCAGTGATAAGACCCTTGCAGGCAGATTTCTAGTAACTTCCATGGCTCAGCTGTGGCTGCTCCTCTCACTCTAGCTACTAATGGTCTCTGACCCTGGAATGTCACAGGTGAACACAGGTGGGGCCTACAGGCTGCCAGATTGGGGACTGCATGCCTTGCTGTGGATTTCCTGTAGCGATCGCTCACACTGAGCTTGTGTGATGATAGGCCATACTTTCAGAAAGATGGCACATGTGGTCAAGGGGACATATGCTTATGGATCCCTGGTTCCTCTATCTCTTTCCATACAAATCACATCATAAACAATGTCATGTAAGCAGGATGGTAGGTAGCGTGACTTTGGCCATGAAATCGATAGCCAAGTACAATGATTAGTTGTGAGACAGGAACTTTAATTCACAAATACATACAATTTGGGGGCCAGCAGGTGGCATGGTGGTTAAAGGTGCTGGATTCCCACATGGCCAACCACAGTTTGGGTCCCAGACCTGGTGGCTTGCTTTCTCTCTTTCTGTTTCTTTCTCTCTCTCTCTCTCTGGTCAAATGGAAAAATAATAACAAATGGAATTAAATAAGTAAATAATTATTTTTTTAAAAAGAGGGAGAAAAATAAATAAAATCTGGGTCCAGAAGATGGTGTAATGGTTACATCCCTGGACTCCCACATAGTCAGCCACAGTTTGAGTCCCAGACCCAGTGGCTTAAAACTCATGCTGGGTATGTGTGCATGTGCTCTCATAGTCCCAAGAGAAGACTGGAGAAGAAGGGACTACAGCATGGCCAACCCCCAAGAAGGTAATTTCTTACTTTTTGTCTCTCTGTTTCTCTCTGTCTCTCCAGCCAGAGCACATGCCCTATAACAAAAATCTCTCTTAAAAATAGATAAGTAAAATTTAAAAAAAATCTACAGTGTTGGAAAACAGTGGCTGGAGTCAGTAGGAGGCATAGTGGTTAAGGTGCTGAGCTCCCACATGGCCGACTGCAGTTTGAGTCCCAGACCCAGCAGCCTGAAACTCACACCAGCTGTATGTGCATACATGCCCAAAATCTCAAAAAAAGGGATTGCAGTGTAGCCATCTATGCTGGGGGGTGATTTCTCAGTTTCTCTCTCCCTGTGTCTCCGGTGAGTGCATGTGCCCTATAGAAAAAAAAACCTTTCTAAAACAAAATAAGAAATGAGAAAAAAGAAAGAAAACAGTGGCCTCTAGGAGCTCATTCAAGAGACTATGCCTGAGTCCACAGCCTTGTGAGCATTACTGGATACAAGAAGCTGTGCCAAACCTTTACAGGACAGACCAAGCCCTTGCGGACCAACCTCTACGGTGGACCATTTCAGAACACCAAGTCCCCTTACTGCCCAAATCTACTTCTAAGAGCAACATTCATACATCAGGGTCTTCTTTCTGAAATCTGTTCTTTTGAACGGGCTCTCCTGAGGGAGCACAGGCTGCTGTCTCCTTCATTGGATGATGTGAGATTTGGGGAGACTCCTGAATGAAGAGAAAACAGAGATCTTGGCAAGCAGGAGCTGAAGGATTATTATAGGCCTGTGAGTCACAGGGACAACAGGCAAATGGTGGAGAGAGGTGTGAGTGAGCGAGGGCGGGTGCAGAGTGGAGAGCAGGCCAACAGAGAGGAAGCGAGGCTGGGGGAGCAAAGGAAGAGGAGTACACAGTCGTTCCTTGGATATCTGTGGGGGATTGGCTCCAGAACCCCCACAAACACCAAAATCCACAGATGCTCACGTCCCTTATATAAAATGAATGGTATTTGCATATAACCTACGCACATCCTCCTGTGACTTTAAATCATCTCTAGACGGTATCATACCTGATAACAATGTGAGTGCTGTGCAAAGTCAAGGCTATTCTTTTCTGTACTATCATAAAAGCTTTTTGTAATTAGAAAGTACATTTTTAGTTTTCCTTGTATCTTTTGCATGACCTAGAATAGTGCCTGACTTGTTACAGATGTCTATTAACTATTAGGTCAAGGTCTACACATTAAACTTTGAAAAACATGCTTTATCTGGATAGTTACATTGTATTTTTTCATTTGTATTATTTTTTATTGCTGTCTTGTTTTTTTCTTCGCTAAAGTTTATTCATTTAAGAGTCTAGAGGGATCTACCCTGAGCTTCAATCAGTCAGTCTTGGGTCATGGTGTCTCCAGAGCTCGCCTGATGCAAATCTGGAGCCTTTCCCTGTGAGTCAGTCTTGCAGAGCATTGCATATGATGCCACTGTCTGGCCCCTGTTGCTATTTCTTATTGTTATTTTTATTTATTTATTTTTCTGAATATCTTCCATCTGAGGTTGGTTGAGTTCTCAGATGCAGAACCCATGAATATGGAGGGCTGACTATTAGTCCTAGTTCTTCAGAAAAAGAGCAATGATAGAATGTGTATTTATATAGAAAGAGATTTCTTTTTAAGCAATCTGCAGGTCAGCACGCCAGAGACCCAGGGAAGAGCCAACATTGCACTTCTAGTCTGAGGCCGACCGCTGGCAGAATTTCACAAGGGGCTGTCCCCATACACCAGCACTCTGGGCTCTTACCTCTAGGAAAGGACACTGAGCTCTGCAGTAGACATCAGAAAGCCCAGAAAGCTCCTCAGAGGCCTCCTCGAGGCCTGGAGCCTGGCCATTCACTCTGCTTTATGGTCACCTCTGTCACAGCACCCCGAGGGACCAGGCAGATGGTCACGCTATCCAATTTGCTGAAGGCAAGTGATACTCAAGACAACCCGAAGACTTCAGCTGCTGCTCTATCCATGGACAATTCAAGGAGAATTTCTATACCTCAGGAATCAAGGTAGCTTCCATCCTTGGCTGAATACTGGAAAGACCTGGAAACGCTTTTAAACTCCCAGTACCTGGGGCCATCAGGTGGTGTGGTGGTTAAGGCACTGGACTCTTACATGGCCAACTGTGGTTTGAGCTCTGGACCTGGTAGCTTGAAAATCACACTGGAGATACATGTGTGTGTGTGTATGTCTCTGTGCCCCCAAAATCCTAGGAGGAGAATGGAAAAGAAAGGATTGGCCCCAGCCCATAGCCCAGACCTACTCAGCATCTCTGGAGAAGAGATCGGGACAAGTCTGTTTATAAGCTCCCGAGGTGACTCCAAATATGCAGACAAGGCTGGGACCAGCAGTTAGTGTAATGGCTATGTTGCTGGACTATGTAGTCAACCGTGGTTCACGTCCCGCATGCCAGGCGCGTGTGCGTGCGTGCCCAAGATCCCAAGAGGAGAACGGAGGAGAAGGGATTGCAACGTGGCTATTCCCCCTGGGGGGGTGATTTCTCGCTTTCTGTATCTCTGTCTCACTCTGTCTGGCAAGTGCATGTGCCCTATAGTAAAAACCTCTCAAACAAACAAACAAACAAACAAACAAAAAATGCAGACAAGGCTGAATGGCTCTACCATGTATGCATTAGCAGCCACTTGTATTGCCTTCATTTCCCATTCCCCTCAGCATCTGTTTAACCCACTTTTATGTCCGTATAACTTGCTAGGGCTCAAGAAAGAGGGTGTTGGGAACCAGCAGTTAGCGTAATGGCTGTCGATGGACTCCCACGTAGTCGACCGCGGTTCACGTCCCGGACCCGGTGGCTTAAAACTCACGCCGGGCGCGTGTGCGTGCGTGCCCAAGATCCCGAGAGGAGAATGGAGGAGAAGGGATTGCGGCGTAGCCATCCCCCCGGGGGGGGGATTTCTTGCTTTCTGTCTCTATGTCTCTCTCTCTCTGTCTGGCGAGTGCACATGCCCTATAGCGAAAACCCCTCCAAAAAAAAAAAAAAAAAGAAAAAAAGAGAGAGAGTGTTGCCACAATAATGTGTTTCCCCCTGCCCCGTCCCCAAGCCTGCACCCTTCCCACATTGCTTTAGAAGGTTCGGAATCAAAGTGCTTCATGTTTTGACCTTGAGGAGTCAGAGGAAGTGTTGGCCTTCCAGATCTCAGGAGTGAAACAGCAGGATTTGGCGACAGCTGTGTGGCATAAAGGAAGGGGGACAGGCACCAGGGGCAGCCAACCCGTGAGCTTTGTTCTTGGGTAATTCTGTCATGGGAAAAACCACCCACCTCTCAGAGCCTCTGTTTCTTTATCCTTAGCATTAAGATGATGGTGTGTATCTCTCTGGGCTGTGGCGAGGCTAGAGATAATAAGCAGAAAATGCCCATCCCACAGTGGGTGTGTGTCTTATTGGTGGCTGTTTAAATTAGGACAGAAATATGAGAAGAGTTAAAAACTGGAATCTGCCACCAGTGACCTCTGACCTCAACCTTTGATTAAACAGAGATAATGTGTTGAGTGAAATAATGTCCTTATTAGCCTTTCAATATTTACAATATTTACAACTTCCTGGGACCTCAGAATGTGACCTTCTTTGGAAATAAGATAGGTCTTTGAAGATACAATCAGTTAAGGATCCTAAAATGAGTCGTGTAAGACTTAGGGTGGGTCTTATATCCAATGGCTGGTGCCTTTATAAGAGAAAGATAAGGGATTTAGACACAGATTCCCTGTAGAGTAAGAGGCACAGAGACACCCAGGGATAAATGCCTAGTAAAGATGGAGGCAGAGACTGGAGTGATGCAGGCACAAAAAAGTATTACCAGACACCCACAAGGAAGTTTCCTCCCTAGAGCCTTTAGGAGGAGCATGGTACTTTGGATACCTTGATTTGATCTTATTTAATTTTATTTTTAATTCAAAACTTTTTCTTAAAGTTTATAGTATTTATTCCACAAGTAAGAGAGAGAGAGAGACAGAGATATAGCATCCCCAGCAGGGTCCTGACACCATGATCCACCCCCAGTCTCAACCAGCCCTAAATCATGGGCACATGTGAGCCTGGTATACTCAAGAGGGTCTCCAATCACAAACCAAGAACCCTTTCGTATGGGTCTGCCCCGCAAAATGTCACGTTCTAACACCGTGCCACCAGCCAGCTCTCAGGACACTGTGATTGTAATCTGCTAGCCTCCAGAGCTGTGACACGTTACATTTATTTTATTTTGAAGCCAACCAGTTTGTAGTACTTTTGTTATAATTCTAGGAAACTAATAAAAGATAATAATAGCTATACTATTTCTAGGTTATTGCAACTATAATGAATTTATATTGCAAGTATAATTAAATTTAGTAATGGTGAAATTTTAGCTAAATTTTCATTGGGATCTTGGGTGAGCAGCCTAGTCTGATGGTAGTCTGTGCTAGGAACCAAGCCCACTAGGACTTGGAAGGTCTTTCAAGGGTGACGGTGTGAGTGAAATAACAGGTGCTGAGTGTCGGAGGGGCAAGGTGAGAGACATAAGTCTACAAATCAGCATCAAAGAGATGCCAGCCTCGGGCACCTCCATCCACCAACCAGGGAAGAAGGGCCAGCAGCCATTTGTTCTCCGTACACACAACCCCTTGTAACATGCACGTAGACACAGAGTCCACAAATAGTTCAGCATTTCATTGGCTTTCATTTTGGGGATTCCCCTGGAATCGTGTTTACAATCCCTTCTCCAGGAAGCAGCCACAGAACCAAGATTTATGTGCATGTGGTATTTTCATTAAGCCCGCTAGAATGAACAAATAAGTTTCCCTTTATCATTGCTAATACAGTCATGCAAATAATCCCTGTCTTCCATGCCCAGGGTTTCAAGTGACTCCCAAGTGAGCTGAGCAAAGTTCAACTGTGAGTTGGAAGGACATTTTGCAACATTTCTTTCCTTTCTCTGGATTTCAAGATTATGCAGGAAGTCATACTGAACAGGGAAACGAGGATGGTGTTGGGGCTAACAGCTCTTTTGGTCTTTCCTCTTAGTTTGGTGAAATGTGAGGGCAATGAAAGGTTGAGATGGAAGAGAAAATAGTAGTTGAGCCAGTGTAACCTATTCTACAATAAGGAGGATTTTTATGTAACTGTGTGATTTTTATTTTTTGGGTTGCTAGGTAGGACACATGCACTCACCAGAGGGAGACAGAGAGAAAGAAAGAGAGAGGGCTTGTGAGAAATCACCACCTCCACCCCTCTGGGGGAGGAAGGCAGCGGTGAATGGCCATGCTGCAATCCCTTTTTCATTCTCCTCTTGAGATTTTGGGCATGCACACACATGTGCTCTGTGTGATTTTCTAGCCGCCAGGTCTGGGACTCAAACCTTACAGCCAGCCTTGTGGTATCCAGCACTTTAACCTTCACACCACCTGCTGGCCCAATCATGTGATTTGTTTTTAAATGGCAAAGTTGATTTACCACATGCCCGTAAGTGACAACATAAATACGCTTTAGATTGTAGTTAGAAAATGTTTGATGTGAAATAAAACCCACCTCAAATAGATTTGAGAGTTTTCGAAATCACGTACCAGATTTCTGGCAAGGTGGAAGTCACATATTATTTTTCTAACTCTACGTCATCTAATTTCATCCTTTGAATCTTAATAAAATTTAGTGTTGAGTGAAAACTAATCCCTAAAGTGTAACCAAATATACTGCTCAGGCTAGCCTTAAGCCTCAGAGGAAGGTTCTGTAAGCTCTTGTAGTGGAAGCGGTCTTTTTCTTCTTCCTGTCAGCATTTTAGAGGAGCAGATCCTCAGAGCAGCTGCTCACCAAGTGGGCTAGGAAAACTAGGCTGGGTTCTGCCCTCCCCGAAGTGCTGTGGGATGAAGGATGCAAACCACAAACCCTAATGCAGATGGTCCAGGCAGGTGTCCACCTGCCCCTTCCCTCCCACAATGGCATGCATGTGACCAGGGCCATACACACAAAAGACACTTTATAATTATTTGTGGAACGAATGACTCAATTCTACAGTACGTAGAGTGCAGGGTTGTTCAACTGACTAAATGAAGTTGAACCCTATAATTATTAATGGAATAAGAAATTAATTATTTCTAAAAAATAGCCTTAAAAATTATTTTAAAACATTTCTTTATCTATTTATTCATTGTGATTTTCAAGCTACTGGGTTCAGGACTTGAACCACGGTCATCCATGTGGGACTTCAGCACCTTAATGACCATTTTAATCAAAGTCACCTGCTGGCTTTGATTAGTTCTTAATCATGCTATTATTAGATTAAGAAATTCGGGAACCAGCAGTTAGTGTAATGGCTATGTCGCTGGACTTCCACGTAGTCGACCACGGTTCGCATCCCGGACCCGGTGGTTTAAAA
>NW_006159506.1:2528850-2548905 GCF_000334495.1 Tupaia belangeri chinensis | reverse complement strand
AAAAAAAAAATTCACGCCGGGCGCGTGTGCGTGCATGCCCAAGATCCTGAGAGGAGAGTGGAGGAGAAGGGATTGCGGCGTGGTCATCCCTCCTGGGGGGTGATTTCTTGCTTTCTGTCTCTATGTCTCTCTCTGTCTGTCTGGCGAGCGCATGCGCCCTACAGCGAAAATCTCTCAAAAAAAAAATCCATAGAATAGATACATTTTTAAAAATGGAACAGAATAATAACAAGACAAAAAAATAAAAGGGTTTAGCACACATGTTATAGAAGAACATGATTTTAGAACACTTTTGCTTTGTCAATGCATGGGCACACATGTGTGTTCTATGTTCTGTGTGTGCTTCTACTGGGTCATGAATTAAAATGCATTTCTGAGAGTACCAGTCAAGGAAGGTTGAAAGCTGTTGATGGAGAGGAAAGTATTAGGGCATGCGGGTCAGATAAATCTGGATTTGAATTCTGATGACACCATTATGTCACTAAGCATGTGTCTGGGCACCAATGATGTGTTTAAAGTCTCTTATACACTGTGTACCATGCTCTGTGTGGGGGAGACAATCATGAATAAGACATACTCTTTGCCCCCAAAGAAGTACACAGTATGCCCTCTGTCTCTATTCAACACTTGGGGATCTCTGTGGCAGATTAATAAGAAGAAATCTTAGGAATGCTCAGTGGTGCCATGGGCTGTTCAACAGTCAATGGAATCCAAACATTTTTAACAATTCTGTCTCCTCTCTTTTTAAGTGTGGTGACAACCCGGCACTAACTTCTCTCCCCGGTCATAAAGCAAGTTTAAATTTCTGTAGTGTCAGCCAAGCACTCAAGCTGGCTACTCAGAGTGGCATGTCACAGCTGTCTCCTCTGTTCACTCCCCCAAGGGCGTGCACAATCTAGTTTGACCCAGCGGCCACCAAGATTATGGTCTAGCTCTATTTTGGGATACTGGGACCATTGATTAGCTCTCTTGGGGTAGAGAGCCAAGACACATACCCAGACATCTCTTAGCAACTCGCAGGGTGAAAAATCGTCAACAAGGCAAGGCCTGTCCTTGGAGTCTGCAGCTCTGTTATCGGTCATTTCTGTACCATTCCTTTTCTCCAGTATCCCATTTCCTGTGTTCCAAGCATACACCCTCCCATATGAAAACTTGTATCCAAATATCACTTATTTATCCTTTTTTAAAGTTTATTCAGTTCATGAATGAGATAGTGAGAGAGAAACACAGATGGAGTAGCCCCAACAAGGTCCTGACACCGTAACCGCCCAGTCCCAGCTGGCTCAGATGGAGGACACACACCTACCCAGCATATCTAGGGAGGTCTCGGGACACAAACTCAGAACCTTTCCACACTCACAGAGTGTCACATTTTACCACTGAGTTACTGTGCATCCCCTAAATAGCCTACATTGATATGGACCGTATGAGTTTAAGTTAAGTTACTTCTCTCAAAAGTAGTTACATGTTAAGGGAACCAGCAGTTAGCGTAATGGCTATGTCGCTGGACTCCCACGTAGTCGACCGCGGTTCGCGTCTCGGACCCGGTGGCTTAAATCTCACGCCGGGCGCGTGTGCGTGTGTGCCCAAGATCCCGAGAGGAGAATGGAGGAGAAGGGATTGCGGCGTGACCATCCCCCCTGGGGGGTGATTTCTCGCTTTCTGTCTCTATGTCTCTCTCTGTCTGTCTGGCGAGCGCACGCGCCCTATAGCAAAAACCTCTCAAAAAAAAAAAAAAAGTAGTTACATGTTAAGTTTGTCACTCTATGTAAAATGGCTTTTCTTTGTTTTTTTTTTTAAGCAAGATATTTGGGATGGTAGTAAGCAAAGGCCCTCCCATGGCCCCTGAATAATCAGTTAAAGTGGGGAGAGGCTGAAGAAGTCTTGGCAATGATGATGTAAGAGAATCAGACTAGACCAGGCCTTAATGAAAGCACATGCTATCAGGAAGGGGTGGGCAGACTGCTAAGGTAAATTCTGATATAAACAAGATTTTTCTTCAGTGCCTCCTCTTCCCACTGAAGGATCAAGTGCCCAGACCTGGATCCTACTACTCCATAGGATTTCCTTTGTGTAATCAGGGCTATTTCTCTATATTTTTAAGTTTATTTATTTATTTTTTCTATGTGTGAAAGAGAGTCACCCCCAGTAGGGCCTTGATGCTATGATTCACTCCTAGCCTCAGCCAGCCCTGGGTCATGGGCACATGCATGTCCTGCATACTCAGGGAGGTCTTCGGACACCATCCGAGAACCTTGCCATGTGGGTCAGCCTTACAGAGAGTAACTTCAGCTGTACACCTTCAGCTCTCCACTGAGGGCTCTCTGTCCACCCTGGTGCTCTCCCTGAATGCAGTTTTTATCCTTCAGATCATTCCTCATCTTCTCCTTTTCACCTAAACTTATTTGTCCTGTGTCCCAGTCGATCAGGGTTCTTTCTGCTGTAGGTCACGTGAAACTGTAATTTGCTCATCAGTGTTTATACAACTCTGTTATTTATGCTGGAGAGAGTATCTAAAATGAAATAATAACTCCAGTGTTGGGAATTGAAGCCTCTGGAGAAGCCTACCGTAGAGGGTATTTGGTGAAGCTTGTGAGATTAAGAAGTTGTAAGAAATCTCAAATCAGGTTGCACTAAAGTATTCCCTAAAAGTGCAGTTAGGCTTGTGGGGGTGTATGGATAAGTGGATACAGCCTTGGGCCTCAGGCATTTGCAGTCAAGAAGGGTTAGATGGGGGATGGGAGGCCAGGCACTCACATCCACCACTTTTAAATTATCTTATTTAACATGGCAGATGCTACCATCCACTTAATTTTATAGATAAGGAACCAATGCGCAGGTAAGTAAATTATTTCCCCCACGTCAATACAGATAAGAGAGCTGTAGAGTCAGAATTTGAATTCAGATCTAGACTGCTTCTAAAGCATCTGTTTATTTGAGCACTCCATACCTTCGCAGAAGTAGAAGCCAAGGAGAATATTAAGAAGACAGTGATTAGAACACTGCATGGAACTGATGTGGATTACTATAGAAGTTCAGGAAAGACTGCCGGCCAAACACCCTAGAGGGTAAGCAAAGCTTTTTAAGAGAACTGGTAAGTGGCATTCCAGACAGGTCTAAAGCTGTAAAGAATGATTTATTCCATAGTAGTAGGGAGCAGACAAACCTTTTCAGGTTGCGTGACCAGTTTAAGCGAAAGCTTGGGAGTAAGAATAAAATATGCTGGAGGCCCAGCTGTTGTAGCATAGTAGTAATGCAAGTGATCTGCAGTGGTGGAAACCACATGGTAGACCAGGGTTCGAATCTTGGCTCAGCTTGAAAACCTGCCTGATGGGTACCTAGGATCTTGAGAATCCAGAGGGCCGGGGAAAGGAGACTGCTGCATGACAAGACTCTGTGGAGGGTGCTTCTCTATCTTTTGTGCTCATATATGTGCCATCATTAAAAGAAAAATGTGGGACCAGCAGATGGCGTAATGATTATGTCACTGGATTCCCATGTAGTCCACCACAGTTCAAGTCCTGGACCCAGAGACTTAAAGCTCACACTGGGTGCATACGCATGTGTGCTGAAAATCCCAAGAGGAGAATGGAGGGGAGAGATTGTGATGTGACCATACCCCCGGGGAGGGGGGGGTGATTTCTCACTTTCTCTCTGTCTCTCCAGCATACACAGTCTATAGTAAAATCTCTTCAAAAAGAAAAGAAATGTGCCTTGGGCCCCAAAGAGGAAGACCTGATAAGGAAATGAAAATTATTCCTTGTGGGGCCACCTTCTCTTTGACCTGATCTTAGTTCAGCTGAGGGCAGGAGTGACAAAAGCAGGAGGGATTTTCCCTCTCTGGGGACAGCTCAGCAAACTCATTTTCCCCAGCCTTACCTGGAGCCACAGCCTCATCCCCAGGGCGAAGGACTTTTTCTCAGCAGTCCCTGATGTGCGGTCGCTTGGCGTCTCCAGGAGGAAGGGCAGGGAGCCAGGTGGTTCACCCTGCCTGTTTTGGGATCCTAGCCAGTCTCAAATTTACATAACACAGCATAATCCACAGAAACAGGATGAAGGCGGAAGGTTTTTTTTTTTTTTTTTTTTTTTTTTTTTTCTGCTCCAAGACACGGAAACCTTTATTTTCTCCCTACACCACAAACCGGTGCTGTTAAATAATATTGGATAATTGCACCTGTCGTACTCCCCATATTGTGCTGAGGAAAAATAATTGCTGGTTTTCTGCTTTGCCGTTTAGCTGTGACTCCGTCATTTGACTCGGAGCATGTCATTTTCTCCCATTTTAGACTGTGTACAGTCAAACTGTGTGAAAGGACTCACAGATAGCAGCCCTGCGTGTGTGAGTGGGCGCAGGTCTCATTCAGCACAGATTTCTAATTTATACAGCATTGAAAATCCACAGCTATAAATAAACAGCTCTGTCTTTGCTGCCTACTCAAATACTTTATTAAAAAAAAAAAAAAAAAAAAAAAAAAAAAAAGGGCACATCCAATTGCAGGAGAAAGGAAAAACAAGACTGTCTAGATGTGGTTTCTGGTTTCTGAATCCTGGGCCTGGGAGGGGGGATGCCCAACCTTGGGGTAGGCTCAGGGCTCAGCCCAGAGGCTTTCTGGAAGGCCTAACCTTGCCACCCCTTCCCAAGCCTCCTCTGAATCCCCAATGTGGGTGCAAAGTGTTTGGGTATCCTGGTACATGCAAGTGGCTTCCTGTTATGACAAGTATTACAGAGAGTAGGTGTAGAGAAACTGAAAATAGTTAGAGAAATGTAGGGCCCTTTGGGGGGAGGATGGGATTAATGTATTGTTTAGGCAACAAGATAAATCTTCTGTGCAAATTCATTCTGGTTTCACGTGTGAGACAGCAACACCAGAGCAGAAGCATGAGCAGGGGCGGGTCTATCAGAGGTTGGCGGAGTTGTCCTGCCCCTTGGTATACTTGTAGGTGGGGTAGTTTTCACCCAGTTTTGTTTATCCTTGTTTTTTAAATAAAGGTTTTCAATTACCGTTACTGCTTTGCTCTATGATAAAGAGGAAGAAATGCGATCTTGGGAATCAATTATCCCTGTGACCTTAGCTCTGTCATCTCCCTGCTCTGAACCCAAAGGTATGCTAGAATCTAGTTGTATAGATATAGATGAGAACCAAGTGGTTGTCGAAATTTTCCAACTCTGCTTTCTGAGACATGTTGGTAGCATGACAGAGGCCACAGAGGGAGTGTTTACACCAAGGAAATGGGCAAACATCATCAATTAGGGCTTTACGTTTTTCCCAGGGATTTAGTTTTAAACATGTACCACTATCAGAACTCAATTTGCTTGTTTATAAAATGAGGACATACATTTTTACCTGTAATGTTTCTGTGAGGCTCAGTCGAGTGAAAATGATTCTAACTTATGTGACACTGTACAAATATTATTGCCAGTATTATCATTTGGTTTCTATTGTTGTCATTTTCTAAGTACTAAAGGCTGAACACAGCCCTACATAGATAGCAAAACTATATGCTTTTTAATGAATGTTGAATCGGTTTTCATTATAGGTGTTATCTATCTATCTATATACATGGAACCAAAGGTATATAGATAGATAGATGATAGATAGATAGATAGATAGATAGATATAGATAGATGGATAGCTAGATAGCTAGATAGGTATTAATTACCAGAGGGTATATGTGCTTTCCAGAGGCAGATAGAAACAGAGAGGAATGGAGGGGAGAAAGTGCCTCCCTCCTAGTGGAGTGTGGTCATACAGTAATCTTTTTTTCTCCATTTCTATGTCTTGTTGGGATTTGGGGCTCACATGTACCTGGTGTGTTTTTCAAGTCACCAGGGCTGTGATTTGAACCATGGTTGGCCACTTGGGATACAGCTCCCTTAACTACTAGACTATAGGGCTGGCCCGGGTTATTTACCCTTAAGGTTTAGTAGCACTTGGAAGCATTTTTGTGTTAAAGCAGGTGTTCAAAAGGTCCTGGGGCCAGCAGATGGCATGATGGTTAAGTCACTGGACTCCCACATGGTTGACTGCAGTTCAAGTCTTGGACCTGGTGGCTTAAACTCAAGCCAGGCACATGTTGCATGCCTAAGATCCCAAGAGGAAAATGGAAGAGAGGGGATTGCTGCATGGCCACCCCGCAGGGGGTGATTTCTTGCTTTCTGTCTCTCTGTCTCTCTCTCTTTCTGGCGAGTGCATGTGCCTTATAGCAAAAATCTCACTAAAAAATGAGAAAAAAGATCCTGAGGTATTTCTGGTGCTGGAATAGACACTGTACAATGACCTGCCATGCTTCAATTAAGGTTAATTTTGTCCCAGGGACAGTAAAGCCACAAAGAGAAATCTATAAGCTCCCTCCAACCAAGAGCTTACCATGACTCTGAGAAGTATGCAACCCCAGTCACCCTAGGGGCGTGGAAAATCTGGGCAATCCCCTACGGACTTCATATGTAGGGAATTTCCACATTGACAACTGGTTCTGGGCTCCTGGGGAGACCAGGTGCCAGAGTAGTTAAAAGGCAGCAGCATGTGCGGGGAAAGAAGTGGTGTTCCCCACTCAAAGCAGAAATGACTAGAGGCTCAAGGTAACAGAATAGCAGAGAATGGGTAGGGAGAAAGCAGGTTTCTGGGTGCTTGTCTTAGTCTTTGCTTAGCCTGCCTGCCCTATTGGAGTGGTCTGCCCTCTTTCTAATGCTTCACGACTCCTCTTGATGTCCATTTCTACTCAACTTCTGGACAATGTTCGTTTGAGCAGTCCAAGTGCAATTTACTCTAGGGTCCACACCCCAACCCATAGGAGTCTAGTACAGACACACTAACAGACTAGAAAGAGTGCCTACAAGTAAAGGGCCACTCATGAATCCTTGTTAATCACCTGACAATCAGCTTTGGTAAACCATATACTCACCCAGCCAAGTTCTTTGTACAAAATCAATCCCTAGCAGTTCTGGTATTCAGATCATTTCCCATTCAATGTCTTCCCCAAGTAAAAGTGCATTTATTTGATAAAAAAATGTTCAAGTGGAAGTGAGTTTGATAATGGCACTATGCTCAACATTTATACTTGCCTTAAATGCTTGCTCCCAAAATGAACAGCTCTCCTAATATCTTATATAACTTATTTCCTCATTGTCCCTGTTTGCTATCACACCAGGTAGACTGACAACTTCCTACAATGTAAATCAATGGAAAAAATGTAAATGAGCAACACATAAAAATAACTAGCTTATACTAAAATACTGTTTAAGAAAGTCTAGGATTGTTCAAAAATGGCCCAGACCTGGGAATTAGGCGATCTGAAAGACAGAGCCATTGTCTTGGCTTTGGCTCTGACTAGCCCTTTGGCTGCATGCCAGTTACTTGTCATCTAGGTCCTCAACATGTTTCTCTATGAAATCAAGAATTTGAATGATCCTAAACTGCCCACTTTCTATGTCCGTATTCACTAACCCCACATTTTCATGAGTTTCTTTGACTGTTGAACAGATCTTGGCTAGAGATCATGCTCCACAGAGGTCAGATGAAGGTTACAAGTTCTGAAGCAGCAGCAGTTGTTTTGACATACCCACTCACCCTTTCATGGCACAAAGAGTCCTTAACTGAAGCTACCTCTCTAGCCCTCTTATTAAATGTAAATACCACTTCCTGTTCTATCTCCATAGGTTGCTCAAATCCCCTCACCAGAAAATTAAGATTCAAAAGATGAGAAAAAAAAGCTCTCATGTCTTCCCCCTTGGTTCTTGGCAAAAGATGTGCGATCACTTTCTTTTCTTCTGTAGCTGAATCATGTCACCTGTACAAATAAGAACAGACAGAGGGCTCAGGCTTTGGGGTTTTCTAAGGGGTATTGTATGGGCAGAGTCAATCTGACTTGGGGCAGCAGAAATCGGAGCATATTTGTCCCAATGTGAGAAAGGGTACTTTAAGGAGTTCCTCAAAACAGCCACCACTACTACAAGGGTAAGAAACTGTCCTTACAGTTGGCTGGTGAGCCAGTGCTGCTGTTTGCCTTTAGGTAGCTTTGCATAGCCAACAGGAGGCACTGGTTGCCAATGCTTTTGGTGAGTGTGTTTGCAGGTCATACAAAATCCATCACAAACTTCGAGAACACAAATGGAGATGAAGAGACCACATCAAATTAGAGAGGAAACAGAGGAGTCAATGTTTACCTAATTGGGGTCACTCTATGACCTCTCACCAATCAATTTATCTGCCTGGGTGGAAAAGTACTGCCACATTGATTAGTTTTTAGTAAGCTCATTATGAAGGCTTCATTCTACTGAAAGTACAGTAATAGATTTCTAAAATGATTTCCATTTAGCCAAAAGCGATTATCTCCATATTTAATGATTATAAATATTTTTTTTTGAGAAGTTTTTGCTATAGGACACGAGCACTTGCCAGACAGACAGAGAGAGACAGAGAGACAGAAAGTGAGAAATCACCCCCCGGGGAGGTGGCCACGCCACAATCCCTTCTCCTCTCAGGATCTTGGGCATGCACGCACACAGGCCCGGCATGAGTTTAAGCCACTGGGTCTGGTACTCGAACCACAGTCGACTACATGGGAGTTCAGCAATGTAGCCATTACACTGTTAGTCCCAATTATAAATCTTTGTATATGTTTACTGTAACTTTTACTTAGGAAATGTTTCTCAAACTCGGTGTCTTCTCTTCCATTTCAAAAGTTAGGGTCCTAATAGTTCTGGTCCTGAGTTACCACGGCAATCCCATGTCTGACGCTTCAAACCCTGCCACCTCTGTCAATTTTATCCATAACAGCAAACATTAAATGACTTCTAATTTCATTTTGCTGAACTCCCCTTTTCCAAGCTACAGTGACTTGTGACTGGAAGTCCCACCTGTAACCTTTCCATGACACTGAACTCTAGGATGACTGTCTGACCACACATTCCCTGAGAACACCTCTGTGTTCATATTTGTCACCACTTTCCAGGTCAGGACTTTTCCTTTTTCCACTCACCAATCTAGACTATCCTGGTTACTATGGCAAAGCTTCCTATTTCTAGTTTTTTTGTCCATGTGTATGTGTAATCATAGATATGTTTTTGTATCCGTGGTGTTATTTTACTTATTTATTTTTAGAGACAGTCCTGCTCTGTCTCAATCTTCTTGATTCAGCTCCTAGTAGCTGGAACAACAATTGTGTGTCATGTTTGGCTCCCAGTGAAGCCTACTATTTCTCCAGATTTATAGGTTTTCCATTAGTTTCACTTATGCTTCCAACTATTTTCCATTGTTATTAATTGCCAGAGAATGTGTACTCTTACCAGAGAGAGAGAGAGAGACAGAGAGAGACAGAGAGAGAGAGAGATGCCACTTCCCATTGGAGGCTATAATCCTTTTTCCTCCATATCTCCACCCCATTCTAATTTCGGGCATGCATGCACACATGCCTGGTGGATTTTTTAAGGTGGTGGAGTTGAGATTTGAACCATAATTGGCCATGTGGGATCTGGCTCCCAGTGCATTGTGCTTAGCCACTGCATTACAAAGCTGCCCCAACTTATTTCCTTTTTTGATGTGAATTCTCTCCTCCCCAGGTAAGTCTCCTCTACTTTATTTATATCTATAAGTGCAAGCACTATACCTCTTCTTTTTTATAGCATGTACTTTGAACCTTTAATGAATTATTTTTCAACTAAATAATAAAACTAATCCCTTCATGTTCAAGATTTAGTCGACAAAAACTTTTTAAATTTGTTCCCCCTGCAGTCACTGTGAAGGCTCCTAAAGCTTCCTTTGTATTGGTTACCAACCCCACACCCAAGCTCTTCAAATCTGTGATAACAATTGCACTTTTCAGCCCCAGGTGCCAAGGTTTTGAGATTCTCTTTTTATTTTTTTTGGAGAGGTTTTTTTCACTATAGGGCGCATGCGCTCGCCAGACAGAGAGAGACAGAGAGACAGAAAGTGAGAAATCACCCCCCAGGGGGGATGGTCACACTGCAATCCCTTCTCCTCCATTCTCCTCTTGGGATCTTGGGCACGCACGCACACGCGCCCGGTGTGAGTTTTAAGCCACCGGGTCCAGGACGCGAACCGCAGTTGACTACGTGGGAGTCCAGCGACATAGCCATTACGCTAACTGCTGGTTCCCAAGACTCCCTTCTTGATCTAAGAAACATAGCAGAACAGGAAGCCACCCAGGAGCAGGAGTGGTGTGTGACGTTCTACCAGGGGAAGGCAGCTCGTGGTTCCTTCCTCTGGATCGGAGTTTCCTACATCCAAAGCCAAGTACCCGTGTGGAGCATGAAGGAATTCCCACATACCCACCAATATAGATGAGAAGGTACTGTCCCTAAACGGGTCTCTGTGTGACATTCCAATAGTCACCTACTCTGCAGAGGCTTCCATGGTGCGAACGCTTCAGAAATCATGTTTCCTTTTTGCTTCCCGTAGGTGAAGGCAGGGACTGAGTCTTAGTCTTGAATTCTTAGGGAGCAAAGCAGTTTCTAGTCTTCTCTGAGTTTTTAAATTCTATCTCTGACCATGTTTCTAAAGGGCATGGCTTGAGATAAGTCAACTGTCGCCTTAGCCATGGCTCCTACATCTCACCTAAACCAAATTCACAGAAGGTTTCAAACTCTGATTAGGATGTCATTTGTTATCACTCTTCTTGACTGAGGGCGGTTCTGCCCAGTGGAGATCTCCTGATCGGGAGCTAGGGATATAGGTTCATCCTTGACTTATTTTTAGCCCTTCCTTTTTTTTTTTCTTGCCAGAGAGCACACAGGCTTTTGTGAGCGAGAGAAAGCACCTCCCAATGAAGTGTGATCATGCCATGAACCCATCTGCCTTTCTCCATCCTGTCAGGAAACTGACCACACCTGCACACGCACCTGGTGTATTTCAGCCTCCGGGGCAGGATTAGAACTGCGGTTGGCCGTGGGGATCAGTTCCCAATGCACAGTGCTTAGCCTCTGAACTACAGGACTGACACTATTTTAGTCCTTGGTCAGGTGGCACCATGGGTTAGAGATAATTTAGTCCAAATGGTTGATGATCATCTGTTGAAGATCCAAATGTTTTTCTGCTTTTTGGCTGTTACGGCACATAAACTATTGTTGAGTTCATATCGCTATAAGGACCAAGTATAATGATATATTTTATTATTTCAATCGTCATAACCGCAGATAAGTAAAAGTACAGAATTTTTACAGACTTATACCTGTGTATCTACAACCACAAAACACCTGGTGTACTTTAAATAGAAAATTCGAAGAACATTTTGCTTACTATCGGGGATTGTCTTGGAAGAGGATAAGAAGGCAGATGGTTGGGGGGATATGAGGCGTTAGAGGAGGGGTGTCAGAGCACTGACGAGCTTGAGTCCACAATGCAGAAGGGTTAGGAAGGAGATGGCACCAAGGGAGGAACCTGGAGGAACCTGGAGGAACCCTGCGAGAGAACAAACTGAGTAAAAAGGAGACTCAGTAACCCAGAGCAGGCTCTCTTTGAGTTTAAGGAGATAAAGATAGGGGAAGAAAGGCAACCGGGAGAATTTTTGTTATTAAGTGTTGCCCCAGTGGATCATGCTTTACGCATACATGTAGAACCATCTCACACTGGTATTCTTTTCTTAGGATGTGGTCAAGAATAATGTGTGGGGCAGATTTTATCTAATTTCTTCATGGATAAAACTAAGGAAATAGACTGATGGCCTCTAACTTCGAATCTCCTTTCAAAAAAACCTGGTAGGGGACCAGCAGTTAGCCTAATGGCTATGTTGCTGGACTCCCACGTAGTTGACCACGGTTCGCGTCCCAGACCCGGTGGCTTAAAACTCACGCCGGGCGCGTGTGCGTGCGTGCCCAAGATCCCGAGAGGAGAATGGAGGGGAAGGGATTGCAGCGTGACCATCCCCCCTGGGGGGTGATTTCTCGCTTTCTGTCTCTCTGTCTCTCTCTGCTGTCTGGCGAGCACACACGCCCTATAGTGAAAAAATCTCTCCAAAAAAAAAAAAAAAAAACAAACAAACAAAACCGAAAAACCTGGTAAATAATATTAATGCAAAGTTTTGGTATTGTTCTGTCCAAGGCACCATCACAAAGCTATTGCACTGGACCAACTGGCATTTTAAGCTTATGGACTGTCCCTCAGAGAAAAAAGATCTATGTCTTGGATCCTGGCAAAGGAGACCCCGCTCCCCAGCATGTGTTCATTAGATGCACCAGGGAAGGGATCATGGGTCCTTAGTAAGCTGACCATCTTTTAACTGACCCCCACATGTCAGAGGCCTTGCCATTTTAGCCTGTAGGTGCTTAGCCCCTTTCTGTGCCTGATATTTCTGGTAGGTTGGTTTTTTCTTCCTGGGGGACTTGTGTCCTGCTGTCAGCATTCTTGTGTCCTATCATCAAAGGGGAAAAAAAAAGAAGAAAAGAAAGAGAAAGAAAGAAAATTAAGTACTTAGGTAGCAGAGAAAAGGACCTTTGATGAGATGCCCTGACAGCTCCGTTTCCTCATTCACAGTGGATGGGAATCT
The DNA here is from genome assembly GCF_000334495.1 of Tupaia belangeri chinensis. Classification (NCBI taxonomy): domain Eukaryota; kingdom Metazoa; phylum Chordata; class Mammalia; order Scandentia; family Tupaiidae; genus Tupaia; species Tupaia belangeri. The sequence continues at coordinate 2,536,404 of NW_006159506.1, read as the reverse complement.
GCCTGGGACGTGTCTAGATGTTCAGACGTGATGCAACATTAAGCGTACAATGATTTGCTGAAGAGTTTTTTTTCCTCCCTGTCTGCTTCTATCATTGTTCAAAATTGATGTTTTACCTAATTCTGCTTGAAAACTAAAAAATAAATTTTGGGGGGTATGCGGCTAGACCCTATAACTGACTCAGTGCTTATCCAACACTGTTTCATGACATATAAAAGGGAGAGAAGGGCAGGGAGGGAGAAAGTGAGAGTTAAGATGGGGGGCTCTGTATATCCTCTTGAGAATGCTGTGAGCTTCAACATCTTCTTTTATTTAGAATTATGTATTTTAATTTTTATTTATTCATTTATTTTAATTTGACTAGAGAGAGACACAGAAGAGAGAGAGAGAGAGAGAGAGAGAGAGAGTAAGCAAGCCACCAAGTCTAGGACTCAAACCATGGCCAGCCATGTCGGAGTGTCCAGTGTCTTAACTACCATGCTACCTGCTGGCCCCAACATCTTCTTGAAGTCCTTTCTGGGGCCATGATGGCATTTGCCTCCCTGATACACAGTCCCCTGCAACTGATGCCCCAGGATGATCTCATCATACGTTCCACGTTTCCATTTGACCCGTGGTATCATTCCTCATACTGTCTTTCTTGAGTTCTCATCATAGTCACCCATGGACATGACACATGGAGGGAGAGAGTTGATATTCGGTGACTATGGCCATCACTGCCAACATCTTCCCCAGAACAGCACTAGACTCGGAAGAACACCACATAGCACATGGATGCTTGCAGACATAATCTATCCTGGGAAGGCTCCAGAGTCCTGAGATGATAAAGCCTTATCCTCGAACCAGCAGCCTCAGTATTGTAACCAAACCATAAGAGAATCAAAGAGACTCCGTGCTTGGCCTGAGAGTCCATCTTAATATATTCAACCTTAGGAAAATTAGTCTTTCACTTCTGACTTTCCCTTCTCTCACAGAATCTTACAGAACCTAATCTTTTACCTCCCTCACAACAGGGTTAGCCTAATGCTTATTGAATGCAAGTTAATAATAATCTTTTGAGTTTTTGCAGATACTGAGTTATGGAGGTAAGGAGGGGAAGATGCCACCAACCCCCTCCCATATGACCAGTTGAAGGAGATTTTATTAGCTCAAGTGTTGCAAAGCTACCCCTAGACCTTCACTGTTTATAAACCAGGATCTAAAAATTATCTTGACTGACTCCATCTTGCCTTTGCTACCTTTTAAAAAATTATTTAACTTATTATTATTATATTTTAATTTAATGAGAGGAGAGAGAGAGAGAGAGAGAGAGAGAGAGAACACTGCCAGGTCCGGGACTCAAACTGCAGTGGGCCATGTAGGAGTCCAGTGCCCTAACCACCTCACCACTTACCAGCCCCGCCTTTGCTTCTTTATTAATCATTGCTTATTTTTAAGCCCCTTGTAGAGATCAGAAACTGGTCAATCTGCCTTGCCCTTTGTGCTCAGGACAAAAATTACACCTCAAGCAGTAATAGCCTCCCTGACTGTCTCAGGTCTCCTTGTGGTCCTGCCTGAAGACAATAAACAGGCCTCTTCATGATTCTGCCCAAGACAATGAATAACCTGGCCTTTGCTTCCAGATGTACACTCTCACTGACCCCGTACCCCTTACTTATATATAAATTTTGTGTCCTATCTAGTACAGTAGAGATGGTTATGGATTCCAGCCCACTCTCTCCCTGGTGCTGGCTTCAGTGCTTAAATTCTTTCCTATTCACCAACTCTGATTGGCTTTTGTCCACGTGACAAGTAGCATGGACTTGACTATAGGTCTTCTGGGATGTGGGCATCCCTGCCCTTTCCACCAACAGCATCTCTGCAGCAAGCGCCAGAAGAGCAGAGTTCCAGGTTGCATCCTGCATCTATGGAGCAAGGATCTACATTTTTAACAAGATCCCTAGGTTCCCCAAGATCCTCATTTCATAAGGATTTAGAGGCACAAATATATTTGAGAAGTCTTACTCTATAACAGCAATTTTTGACTTTGCAAATTAATAGAACTGGAATGCTTTAAAAAATGCCATGTCAAGTCCCTGTCTCCAGAGATAAGGACTCAGCTGGTCTGGGGTGGACCTGAGGATTACGACTTGTAAAACTTTTCTAGTGTTTCTAAGATAGAAAGTCAAGGTAGAAAATTACTCTAGAAAGATAGCTGGCCCACATAATTGGTCTTGACTGACATTTTGCCTGATATTCTGAACCATTTGGTGCTTGGCTGGCCAACTCCAACAGGGCCATACTGTGTCTCAGGATTTCAGAAGCGGAGATTCAGATTGCTGCACTGACAAATTCTATTTTGCTCGGTAAGTTCTTGAGGAAATGTACCAACTCTGTCAATTTGCATTCAGTTAGGTGGTTGTTACTTTTAATTGCTGTCAGCTGGGAAACTGGTAATTTATGTACAAAGTCAAAGGGGAGGATGGGAATATTCACACAGAGAAAAAAGGTAGTGATTTTTGCTGAGGGAGAAAGAGATTAACAACAATGGCGACTAACTCTGTATGCCAGGCCCTGCTCTTGACACCTGATGCTTAGCAAGTCATGTAAGGTCTTCCATGATTCTAGGAAGAGGCTACTAGCATTGTCTCCATGGTGACAAGAGGGAGTTGGAACACAGAGACTGTGAGTGCTTTGCCAGTCTTACTGCTCTCCAGGTGGCAGGGCCAAAGCTGGAACCCAGGCAACCTGGTACCAGAACTTTCTTAACCTGCCTCCAACTTCCTCTCCTTTGAATCTAAAGACAGGCTGGCCCCATAGCCTTGTGATTAAGAAAATTGGATCCCACATGGCTGGTTGCAGTTAAAATCCCAATCCCAACAGCTTGAAAAATATGGTGGGGTCATGTTTTTCTGTGCCCCAAATCCTGTCAGGATAGAGAAATGGAAGAAAAGGGAATGCAGCATGATCATGTCCGATGGCAGCAGGGTGGTGCTTTCTCTCTTTCCTACACCCTGTCTCTTTGTCTCTCTCTGGCAAGTACACATGCCCTCTGGCAATTAAAACTAAAATAAAAATGATATTTCTGCTCTTATTCTACATGGCTTAGGCAGTAAAAGGAGGAGAGAAAGTAGGGTTAGTCTTGAATCTAGTCAGATGACATGGATACTATGTTTCTGAAAGTCCAGAACAGAAGATTGAGACTTAGAGGTAGGGGACCCTTGACAATTGACTATCCAAGCCTAGACAGTGTTGAACTATGTGGGCGCGGCATAGCAGGCATCAACCAGGACCATCCTAGGCAAACCGGGCTGCATGGCCACCTACTTAGTGACCATCCTGTCCCTGAAGAGTTGAAGTGCATGGCCGTGGGTTATGGCTGGTTGGTGGCCATGTGCAGTACATACCCGATCTTTCTTGATGCTTGTTCCAATGCTCTCTCCCTTGGCATGTTCTATCTGTCCTACCACAATCAACCACTGTCAACCACTCTTCCATGGTATACCATATTGCCGCCCTCCCAGACTCCTTAAACTCTTCATACTCTACTGTAATCTATAACCACTAGAGTCATTTATCTGCTATTCCTGAATACCTTTGCAAGAAGTCCCTCTTCATGCTAGAGAGAAGAATCTGTGAATACCCCACCATCTGCGGACCCAGGGTCTGGTATAAAAACAAATCCCTAAAGAAGTCATTAAAAAGCAGTAGCGGGGGACCAGAAGTTGGCATAATGGCTATGTTGCTGGACTCCCATGTGATCAACCACAGTTCGAGTCCTGGTCCTGGTGGCTTAAACTCATGCTAGTCACGTGTGCGTGTGCCCAAGATCCTGAGAGGAGAATGGAGGAGAAGGCATTGTGGTGTGGCCATCCCTCCTGGGGAGTGATTTCTCACTTTCTGTCTCTCTGTCTTTCTGGCGAGTGCATACGCCCTATGGCAAAAATCTCTCAAAAAAACCCCAAAAAACAACCCCTCACTGTATAAGTACTATATCCGGTTTTTCACTACAATTAAATCCCAATGAGCAAACAAGCTGGCATCAACATATGGCACTCTTGCTTATGTTGTGCATATGCCAAGGTTCATGTGGATAATAGACGTTGTTGTGGCTACTTGTCTCTCTCCCCTCCCTCTAGATTTTTAACTCCTTAAGAAGAAAATGGGTAAAACAACCCATTATAACATCAGAACAGGATCGTGAATTGGTTAAATCCCAAGCAGATATTTATTGATTACACATGGCAGAATGAGAATGAAAAATGAAATCAGATTCCTTAAAATCGCAATGCAGTGAACTCTTCAAAAATGTTGAAAATGGGGACCAGCATGTGGCTTGGTGGTTAAGGTGCTGGATCTCACATGGCCAGCTTTGTGGTTCAAGTCTCAGACCCAGTGGGTTGAGAATCTCATTGGGCACGAATATATGCATGCCCAAAATCTTAAGAGAAGAATGGAAGAGAAAGATTGCAGTATGGCCATCCTCTCTGGGGGAGGGTTTCTCACTTCCTCTCTCTCTCTCTCGCTCTGTCAAGCACACGTGCCCTATAGCAAATGCTACATGAGGGATGGCCATGCCACAGTCCCTTCTCCTCCATTCTCCTCTCGGGATCTTGGGCATGCACGCACATGCGCCCGGCATGAGTTTAAGCCACCGGGTCCAGGCCTCAAACTGCCGTCGACTACATGGGAGTCCAGCAACATAGCCATTACGTTAACTGCTGGTCCCCACAATGAGGCTTTTTATAAAGGTCTTTGTGTTGAATATAGTGATTTTCATAATAATACATAAAGCAAAAATTTTAGTTTTTAACTCAATGGAAATTTAATATTTGCTACACAGTAACAATTTAAAAATTAACCCACTGAGTGTAATGCCATTGACTAAACAGTTATTATTCTTGAAGGTCTAAGTAATTAAGTTTTTTTCTTCCTATAGTTGCCAAATATTACAAGGATTATTTTCTTAAATCAATCATTTCTGTTTTCTTTCCTTCATTTTTTCCCTCTCCCTTCCTCCCTCCCTTTCTTCCTCCCTTTCTTTCTTCCTTCCTTCCTTTTCTTTCTTCCCTTCCCTTCCCTTCCCTTTCCTTTCTCCCTCCCTCCCTCCCCCCCCTCTTTTCTCTCTCTCTCTCTCTCTCTCTCTCTCTCTCTTTCTTTCTTTCTTTCTTTCTTTTTCTTTTTTCGATATAGATTTAGAGAAGGAATCTGTTCTCTTTACCCAGAACTTTAAGGAGCCAAAACTAGTTAGAATTAGATATAACACATCTGAAATGTCGACATTTTTTTCCTTCTGGATAATTGCCAATGATTTGGAATTTTTATCTAGGGAGTGCTTTTTAGTATTCCATTTTTAAGTGTTTGCTTTCAAAGAGGATATTGTCTTTGAGAGTTCTTGAACCAGTCAGATGCTCTGGGAGTAGTATGACAAGTCTAAGTTGCATGCTTGTCTCTCTGGGGTCTCAGCCTTCTCTCTCAAATACGCACTTTGGTACTGAACCTTCTGAAACTGCCGGGTGTTTTGCATACCCAGGCTTATGTTTTCACACCAGTTCATAGATTGGGCGGAAGATGCCACTTCTGCCATTTCTATTTTGATGGAACAGAATGGCATGTGGGCGAGGATGTGGGGACTGTGTGCGACTCTGCCTTTCTCATTTACAAAACCAGCACAGAGCTTGCTGCATTTCTTGACTGGGGAAAAAAAGTCATGTGTATTTTGAAATCTGACTTTCTGGTAGTTACTTTTCCAACAGAAAACATTTTGGGGATAAGGAAGAGGGGAATGAGGAGGAGAATTAAATCTTCCCTCTTTTTAAAACCAACTAAAGGACTGACTCCATAGCACAATGGTTAAACCCTGTACATGGGAAACTGGATCCCACAAGGCTGACTGCAGTTCGATTCCTAGCCCAGGAGGCTTGAAGAACATGCTGGGAGCATGTGAGTGTGCATCTGAAATCCTGACAAGATGCAGAAATGGAGGAGAAGGAATTGCGGTGTGGCTATGCCTCATTGGTGGATATATATATATATTTTTTTCTCTCTCCTTTCTCTCTCTCTGTCTGCCTCTCTCTCTCTGGCAAGCACATACACCCACTGGCAGTAGACAAAATCAACTATATTAAGATTATATTTTTCTCATGAAGAAACAAGTTGGTTCTACTCGTTTATAAGTAGAAAGCCTAGCTTATTGACATTCACAGTGCCCAAGGCCTGTCTACACAAGAATCTCAACCTCAAGTATAGGCTGGGCTTTTATCTGGCAGATGCTTTAGTAAAGGTTGAGAAGCAATGCCATGGAGGAGGAATGGGAACTCCTCTGACAGCACACCACTAAGACGGGAAGAGCTACCAGAGGCATCTGGACTCATTTCCTTCATAAAGAAAACCTTGACATTGTAACCACTTGTGTCTCTCTCAAGCCCTGGAAGGAGTGTGTGTGTATGATCCTGCTCCCATTTTTTTTATCCTAGGGATGATAATACCTTGTTTTCTGGACTCTGACCTTTCTAAACAAGATTATCCCTTCTCCCAATAGGGCATGTGTGCTTGCCAGGGAGAGAAGAAGAGCTAAATCACTCCCCCATGGTCATGGTCATGTGTAATCCTTTTTCTTCCATCTTTCTATCCAATCAGGATTTAGGGCATGCCTATACACACATGCCCAGAGTGCTTCTTTTCAAGTGCTGGGGCTGGGATTTGAACCACTGTTGGCCATGTGGGATCTAGTTTCTTCCACACAGTGCTGAACTATTGCACTATGGAGGCCAACCTTAAACAGATTTATTTTTTGCTTAATGTTAAATGAAGTGTTGTCTGAGGAAGGAGGGAAGATAATTTGATGGACTCTTTTCAGGGAGTGCTAACTTCCCCCAGGCCTTTTGATAAAAAGTTAATGTATTTCTTTTCTATTAGTGTGAGGCAGAGAAGGAGAAAGAGACAGAGAGAAAACACCTCTAGCAGGATCTTGTTGCCATGATCCACCCCAGTCTTAGCCGGCTCCAGATCATGGGTATGTACAAGCCTAGTGTACTCAGGAAGGCTTCTGGATGCAAATATGGAATCTTCCCATGTGGGTCTACCTCACAGAGCATCATGTTTGACCTCTGCACCACTGTCCACAAACCCTACCTGGACTCTTCCTTCTCCTCCTTTGGTAGGACCTGTGTGCATCCTTTGGATAAAGGCATGAAGTATCATTGCTTTCCATTATGAACTAGTTTCTCCCTTTGTTTCCAAGAGCAGTGGAGAGAAGGTAAGAAGGAAATGTCTCTGTAGATCAGAGAGAAATATACTGACCCCATTTCCAGTGGCTGAGCTTCTCTCCAAGAAGGTAGAGGCCAGCACTAAAGACGTAGCTGAGACAGAAGAATGCCATTAGCACCACTGGGCTGAGCTTCTCAAACACAGGGTACACCCACTGACCTGTCTCAGAGTGGAGCCACAGGATCCTGCAGAGAACAAATCATGGTGTTAGGACTGTAGGAGACAAACAGGACATTTCTCCTCAGAACCAATGGGGTCCTGAGTCCAGACAGGAAAAGAAACTGTAAAGGATGATTGTCAACAGTT
>NW_006159506.1:2479729-2528560 GCF_000334495.1 Tupaia belangeri chinensis | reverse complement strand
TCCGCCATGAACCTACAGAAGTGAGTCTTTCCTGGTTAATTGACTTGATTCATTAAGTCATCCTGTTTTATTGGCCAGGCTGGGCTACACTATCTAATCCATTAACATTCAATGTTGATGAAAGACTCTATGGAACACAGAACACATTATTAGCCAAGAGGAGTGTGTGAAAATGTGACTTGTGCCTTTCCTTGGGACACATGAGACATTGAACCTCTTCAGATGGCATCCACTTGGCTGGCTTTCAGTCAGAGAAGTGCAGTTTACATTTTTGTTTGTTTGTACGTAAGAGACAGACACAGCTTTCCATCAACTCCGTAAGTCTGGTGGGATAGGAAGGACAGAGATGGAGCAGAGGTTGTTCTAACAATATGCGTGGGGTTTAATTGTTAGCTTTGATTTCAGCGCATGCACACAGCCATGGATCAAGTGTTGAGTAGGGATGGAAGGGTTTACAGAGAAGCTCAGATACTGCTCAATAAGGGTACAGTATAAGTCATTTCTGTAAAGCCAAGAGGAGAAAATAAATGTGAGGAGGGGAACTGTGCTATCCGAACAAAGCTGAAAAAAAAAATGCAGACTACTGGAAACCAACTGCACTGGACAATGTCAAAGTCTGAAATAACTTTTAAAAGTTAAATGTGGGGAACAAAAATAATTACATATGGAGAAGATGCTGTATCAGCTCCAATGTGCAATGGATTGAAAGTACAGACTCTGGAACCAGACTTCGATAGGTGGCAGCTGTGTGACCAAGAGCAATGTATTTAACTCCTCAGACCCCTCATGTGTAAAGTGAAGACCCAAACAGCAACACCTTATGGGGCTGTTGTGAGGATGAAGGTAGTTAACATATAAATACAACATGTAATGCTTTAATGAGAGGTCAAAAGCTTCTATCTCCACTGACAGTTGGCACAGTAGGAGTGTTCTCAGAACGTCTCTTTGAGAGTTCTGATCTCACATAACAGGATGAACTGAGTTCTGCTTCAGAAACAATGTGCAAATTGGGATACCGTATGTTGTCAAAAGGGTTCCGTTGGAAGAACAAAACTCTGTCCTTCACTAAAGTTGCAGAAGCCCAAGTGTGATCTCTGTTTTTTTCAAATATTGGAAGTTTATGAAATGTTTTGCAGAAGAGATAAGGGCTGGTATTCAGGGCCAGGACTAGGCTGAGGCAAGGGAGGAACCTCTTGTGGAAAATTTAAGGGATCGCCTCTGTGTGACAGAGAATATAATCAACAGCATGAAAAGATAACAAATTTATGGAACAAAATATTTGCAAATTATATATGTATCTAATAGGGGATTAATATACAGAATATATAAAAACTTCTATAACTCAACAACAAAACACTCAAATAGCCTGATCAAAAATGAAAAAAAGGCTTGAGAAGAGGCCACAGTTGGAGTTCCTGACCCTGCTGGCCTGAAGCACACAGGGTGCACATGTGAGTATCCAGAACCCAAAGAACTGGAGGACTTAACCCCATGGATGAGTCTCTCCCCACTCCTCTGGTATGCATGTGTTCTATGGGAATGGAGAACAACAACAACAAAAAAATAACTCTAAAAACTAAGAACCAAAATGAACAATGGACTTGTATAGACATTCCACAGAGAGGATATATAAATATCTCTAATAATTAGAGATTGCAAGTGAAAACCACAATGAAATACCACCTCCTCCTCATTAGAATGGCTACTATCAAAGAAAGCAGAAATAACAAATGTTAGCAAGGATAGAGAATTGGAACTCCTGTGCACTGTTGGTGAGAATGGAGCAGGTACATCTGCTATGAAAAACTGTATCAAAGTTTCTCCAGAAAACTTAAATAGAATTATCATATGATCCAGCAAGTCTACCTCTGGGTATATACCCCAAAGAATTGAAGACAGGAACTTAAAGAGGTATTTACACTCCCATATTCACAGTAGCATTACTCACAATCGCCCAAAGGTGGAAGCAATCTAAATGTCCATTGATGGATGGATGGATAAAGTGCAGCAAATACATACACATTAAAGAAAGAAAATTCGGACAGACTATACAGCACACATGCACCTAGAGGACATTGTGGTAAAGAAAATAAGGTTGTCTCAAAAGCGTAAGTGCTACATTCCCCTGACAAGAGGAACCTAGACTATCAAATTCATATGAGCAGGAAGTATTAGACTGGTGATGCCAGGGTTGCTGGGAACTAGAAAGAAGGCAGTGGTGGGTTAGTGTTGAATGACTACAGAGTTTCAGTTTGAGAAGATGAAGAAATTCTGGAGATGGATGGTGGCTATGGTTGCATGATAGTGTGAGTGCAATTAATGCCACTGAACTACACATTTCAAAAGGCTTAAAACGGTAAATTTCACATGACATGTATTTTTTTTTTTTTTGGAGAGATTTTCACTGTAGGGCGCGTGCGCTAGCCAGACAGACAGAGAGAGACATAGAGACAGAAAGCGAGAAATCACCCCCCAGGGGGGATGGTCACGCCGCAATCCCTTCTCCTCCATTCTCCTCTTGGGATCTTGGGCATGCACGCACACGCGCCCGGCGTGAGTTTTAAGCCACCGGGTCCAGGACACGAACCGCGGTCGACTACGTGGGAGTCCAGCGACATAGCCATTACGCTAACTGCTGGTTCCCACATGACATGTATTTAACCACAATGAACACATTTGCCCCCCGTGTAGGGTCAGAACCTGTCTCAGGTTGTTTCTGCTGGGTCACTGGGCTCTCCCAGGCCTATCAGGATACTCGTTTCACCCTAGTTATTACCGTGATTCCTAAATTGGAATCCTTTTGAAGTTGATTTAGTTCTTCCATCAGTGAGAGACACACACACAGAGATTCCCCAACAGGGTCTTGAGGCTGCCATCTGCCCAGCCCCAGCTACCAGCTCAGCACTCAGCATGTGAGGTGTACTAAGGGAGGTGTCTGGATGCTAACCTGGGACCTTTCCACATGAGTTAGCCTTGTAGAGCATCATGATTCACTGCCACAGCACCATCAGGCCCTGAGGTGCTGAAATTCTTTTAAGACATGCATCCTTTTGGTGAGTTTATAGGCATATTCATAGTGCATCTTGCCTGCAAGGCTGCTTTTGTTCTTTTCTTTCTTTCCTTTTTTTTAAAACAAAACACTTTATTTGGTTCATCCAGAAAACATTGGCAAAATAAATTTCAGTTGTAATTTCATATGTATTGAAAACACAGGTGATATTTATCACAATAACTTACAGATACAAATTCATGATACACTAGTCTCACGGAAGATTGTAAACATTTTGCATGGCTGTTTCTTATCACAAGACACAGAAAATACAAGAGGCAGAAAAGAAATACGTCAAAGCAGCCCCAGGGTAGGGGCGTGGGGTCAATGAGGAGGTTCGGATGCCCTCCATGAGTTGCATGAAATAGCTCACTTTGTTTACGTAGTTGAAATGAGGGCTTCCTAATTCCCATATGCACATTTATATAAGATGGTCTACAAACAAGAACATCCCCCTTGAGGCCTAGAAAGTTTCTGTTTACTTCATTTCTGTTTCCTTCAGCATAAAGCTCGTCATGGAAAGTTCCCGAGGTAAGCAAATGAATTGGGTGTTTTCACAAAGAAAGTGTAAAGAAAGTTACAGGTGTGTTAACTGACGGTGGGAAAAGTAATGGGCAAGATGGCAGTAATGGAACGAAGGGCTCTTGGCAGAGGGGTGGGACACTGTCAGCTCACATCCTTCTCTATGGCTTGTCTGAAGATGAGGAAGGAGGGAAGGAAGGGGAGGGGAAAAGGAAGGAAAGAAAGGAGGGATGAAGGAAAGAAGAAAAGGAGGGATGGAGGGAAGGAAGAAAGAAAGGAGAGGGGGGAAAGGGGAAGGGAGGGAGAGGAGAGAAAAGGAAGAAGGGGAGAAAAATAAAAAAAGGAAAAGGAAGAAGGAAGGAAGAGATGAGAAGGGAAAAAAGGGGATAAGGAGAGAAGAAGATAGGGAAGGAAGGAGGAGCCAGCAGGGCCAGAGGGAAGGAGGAAGCAGGCTGCTGTGCACTCCGCACATCCCGTCTCAGACAATGCTGGCTCCTTGCTCAGTCTCGCCCCAGTGTTTGATCCCATGAAAGCCTTATAAATGTTTCTCCAGTGTGCCCTTTTTAGGACCTCAGTCATCTGGGTTAGTGCCATCATCCATGGCTGGCTTTTTTGGCTCCTTCAATCCACATTCTTCACTGCTGGCCACCTTTCAAAAGTCCTATCTAGTCAGGGCATCCTCCCCTTGCTCTCAGGATCCTCACTGCTTTAGCAAAATCTCTGAGCTCCCCCATCCCACCGGCTGGCCCTGCTCTGCCCAGACATCCAGCCTCAAATATGCAGTCCATGTCTGATGAACCTCTTTCTGCTTCTTGAACAATGGCACCCTGCAGTCTCTGGGTCTCCACCCTTCCTGGTCTCTGCTTGGAACACCTGTGACCTTTTCGTTTCCTGCAACACACGTTCTCTTGCCTGGTGCCTGGATGAATCTTTCTAATGCTTTAAGGCTCCACTTAAAAGCCTTAAAAACTTTCTAGAACAGTTTTCCTGAAGATCTTCCCCCAAACCCCATGGGGTCAGGTTCTCATGCCATGTGCTGCCCCTTCCAGGGAGCTACCCCTGGCTATACACTTCCTTAGTAGCTATCTCTGCAAGGACAAAGACCACCTCTGTTTGCATGTCAGCTTCCCAGGTGCCCAGGACACTGCTAGTTCTTTAGATTTTTAAATAAATAGTTGTGTGCAGTGGCTCTGCCAGGACACATGGCTCTCTCTGTCATCCATTGCAGCTGCCAGACCCACTGAGTCCATATAACCTCTAAAAATGGTACCCAAGACCCAGTAGCCTTCCAGGCTTGGGCTAATCTAAACCTTACTTTATTAATACAGGGAAAAAAAACCAATGGTACTGCTCCTCAGTTCAACAGCAATGATATAAATATGCTTCTTGAGCTGTCTGCTGTGTGAGTCTGTGTGAGCCAGCTGAGAGGGCACCAAACAGGAACCCAAAATTAATATCTTACAGCCTCCTCATCCTAAATCTTGTAGTGTCAAAATGGCTATCATGACATTTGTACCTTCTGTGTCTTATCAGTAGGGACAGAGTGGTTTTTTGAACTCTGTGGGCTAGAGATTAGTATTGGGTCATCGAGAAAGTCATAACGTGTTTTTCTATACAGAAATGCATCATGACTTTCCCAACAACCCAATAGCTAGCGGAGTTCTGTAGGTTTTAGGCCTACAGTTCTTTTTCTCTTTCCTTTTTTTCTCTTTTTTTTCTTTTTTTAAAGATTTTCCAGAGGGAGGGACTGGCAGGTGGCATGATGGTTAAAGACACTGGACTCCCACATTGGCGACCACAGTTTGAGTCTCAGATCTTGCAGCTTAGTTTCTCACCTTTTCTCTCCCTCTCTCTTTTGGTCTCACTCTGGTAAAATCCAACATAATAATAATGATAAATAAAATAAAGAAAAATACTTCTAAAAAATTTTTTTAAAAATATTTTTCAGAGGGTGTATATGCTTGCCGGAGAGAGAGTGAGACAGAGAGAAAGGGATAAAGCATCTCCTAATAGGGACTAGTCATGCCGTAATCCCTTTTCCTCCATTCTCCATCCCATCAGAATTTGGGGCATGCATTCACATGCACCCAGCATATTTTTCAAGTCATTGGGGGTGGGATTCAACTGTGCTCAGCCATGTGGGATCCAGCTCCCTTAACCACCAGGTGGTGGGGCTGACCCTCAGGCATGTCATTTCTGTTTTTAAGAATTATTTATTTTACTTTATTTTATTTATTTGTATTATTTTTAAATTTGACCAGAAGGACACACACACACACACACACACACACACGGGGGGGGTGGGGAGAGAGAGAGAGAGAGAGAGAGAGAGAGAACAAGCCACCAGGTCCAGGACTTGACTCATAGCCAGCCATGTGAGTCCAGCACCTTAACTACCATGCCACCTGCCAGCCCCAGGCATGTAATATTAATGTACTGATGCTCAAGTCACACCTGTCTAGCTCAGAAGAACATATAAAATAAAAGTAGGGAAGAGAAAGTGTGAAGCAAGTGTTAGACAGCAGTTTACCAAGAAGTTGATAATACCAGCAGTGAAAATCAAATCCTCATGGCATTTAAAAGTGATACCTCTTGCTGAAATACCTTCTTCCACTAGAGACCATGAGCTTCTTGCATCCTCCTAGTTTCTGCCACCTGATCATTCTCTGCTCCCTTTGCTGGCCCCCTTCTCCTCTTGTGCGTTAGATGGGGCATTTTCTAAGGATTCACTTCCTCCTACTCTCCTCTTCCCCTCTCCTCTCTCTTTCCAGCAAGCTCATCTCCATCAGAGGGTTCCATTACCTAACCCCCTTGCCCCCCCTTTATGACACCGCCAGGTCTGTAGTTCTCAACATTGGCTGAAGAGTATAACTTTTTGGGGGCTTTAAAACTTCCCATGCCCAGGGACCAGCAGTTAGTGTAATGGCTATGTCACTGGACTCCCACGTAGTCGACCACAATTCGAGTCCCGGACCCAGTGGCTTAAACTCACGCTGGGCGTGTGTGCGTGTGTGCCCAAGATTCCAAGAGGAGAATGGAGGAAGAAGGGATTGCAGCGTGGCCATCGCCCCTGGGGGAGTGATTTCTCGCTTTCTGTCTCTCTGTCTCTCTCTGTCTTTCTGGCGAGCGCACACGCCCTATAGCAAAAACCTCTCGGGGGGAAAAACAAAACAAAACAAAAACCTTCCCATACCCAGAACGTATCCTGAACCAATTAAACCAGATGGTCCTTTTGGAATGGGACCTAGATATGGGATTTTAAACAGACTTTAGTACTTATATCCAAAAATCTTTCTTTCATAATTCATCTTCATCTATTAATGGAATCACCATCTTTCCAGTCTACCAGCTTAATCCTTAATTGTTCCTCTTCATTTGCCCACTGCATGTCAATGAATCCCCCACACCGCTTCTGTTGTTCCAGTGTGTTGGAGGTGTGTCCCTCATTGCTGATCGCCCAGGGGTTACTGTCTTCAGGCTCTTGTCATTCCTAATGTTCACACGCATTTTGGTTGAACAGGAGTTGAAGAGTCAACAGAAAAGATAAGAGGCATAGATCACCTTTTTCTCTCTTAGCCCTGCACCTCCAACCCTCTTCAGTTTGAACCTGGCTGGGCTGGATCACAATGTTGATAACAAGAATATGTTGGGTGGCCTCTGATATTTACTTTCATATAGCAATTTACTCGAGGGCTAAGAGTCCTTCTGTGAGAAATGGGCCTGGGATCCAATCCCCACTGAGATTCCATGTTATAAAACTATGGGTGGTCCCAAATGAAGGTTGTATTTCGGGAAAGGGTAACAGCGGTTCTGGGGGGAATTCACTAGTGGAAGGAGGATACTGTTGATACGAGGTGAGGTATCTAGTCAGGTATCTGGTCCTGAGTTTCAGCTCAGTCCATTCCTTGGCAGTTTTCAGTGTATTTTGGGGGTAAGTCATATATGTGTAAAGGCAGCATGAATCTAAGGATTCTTATATGTGAGGGCCCAGAAAGCTTTACTGAGGGACCTCACTTGAGTGAGCATGAAATAGAAGAAAAAAATCTTCTCTCTTGCCATGTGGGAACTGCTATTGGAAAGTGACTCTTCAAATATCTTCCCCAGAGCCAGGTATAGCTGCATACCTGCGGGACAATTGTGTTTAACACTCAACACCTTTCACGGAGCAGAAACACTAGCATCAGCAGGTTTCTGGTCTACCAAGAGCAGGGTGATGCTGTGTACGCCTGGCTGGCTAGGTAGTTGCTACAACCAGTGGCATCGTTCTGTTACCAATAGAAAAGGCTAATGGCAGAGTTGGCTTCGTCAGCAGTGGGAGGAGCATGCTAAACCTCAACTGCCCAGTGAGATGTTGAGTCCAGGAGCTGGGAATCATGGCTCTGCCCTGTGTGGGAGAGCATTACTCAGGACAGAATATGACATGGGTTGCATTGTGTACAGCATGGACATGTGTGAGCACTCAGCAGATTATTGCGTGGCTTTAGGGATGGAGGGTTGGAAGATTGACCCACCTACAGCCAAGCAGATGGGTGCTGCAAGCACCCACGTGGGCTGCCCCTGGAACTGTGAAATAACTGTAGGTGAAGAATAAGGCAATATGATTAAACTTACTATCCTGGCTGACTTATTTTTATATTGTTTTATTTTGTTTCTCATCTTGTCATTCTAATTCATTTTAAGTGCTGTTGTCTAGACTGACTTTTCTTTCTAAAATGTCTTAAAGATTTTACTTATTTATTTATCTTGAGAGTTAGAGGAAGACAGGCACCCCCAACAAGTTCCTTATGCTATGATCCGTTCCATTCACAGTCAGCTTGGATCATGGGTACGTGCATGTGTGCCCAGTGAGTACAGAGAGGTCCAGGATGCAAATCCAGGACCTTCCCATATGGGTCAAGCTGTGTTACTGCTGTTCTAGTCCCTAACCCAAGATCAACTTTTTAAAGTATAATTCTCTGGCCAAGCGGTTAATACTTTTTTTCTTTCTTTCTTTCTTTTTTTTTTTTTTTTGAGAGATTTTTGCTATAGGGTGTGCACACTCACCAGAGACACAGAGACAGACAAAAAGTGAGAAATCACCCTCCAGGGGGCATGGCCATGCTGCAATCCTTTCTCCTCCACTCTCTTCTCAGGATATGGGGCATGCAGGCACAGGCACCCAGCATGTGTTTTAAGCACCTGAATCAGGACTCAAACAGTGGTTGACTACATGGGAATCCAGTGACATAACCATTACATCATCCACTGGTCCCAGTACTTCTTACTCTTGCCTCTGCTCCATAGAAACTAGCAAACAACAACAGCAACAGTAAGTGCCCCGTTGTCAACAACATCTAACCTTCTCTAACCTGCCATCTACAAGACGGCCTTCATGAGAGGCCAGAGTTATCTCCTATTCACTTCTTCCACTCATAAGGCCAGATAAAGAGGAGTTCTGGCATTGCTCTCACGTGTTCCACACCCTCTTGTCCTTGGGATGTACTCCTATTACTTAACGCTTCCATTTGTTGTCTCTGTGACAATGCTGGTCTTTTAGGGCCCAGACCAGATGCATGCCTTCCGGACACCCTGACTGTGTTGCTTAGCTGAATGTACCCACCTCTTCCTTCTCTGTGGCTCCTTGTATGTTGTTGAATGACATTTTATCATTTTCTAGCTTGTGTTCTTATAATTCGTATGCCTGGCTCATCTTCCCTCACTCGGTATACACCCCCTTTGCCTAATATGACTTTGCTTTTCCTAGTAGGGCATCCCATGTTAGGGGAAATATTTGTGCAATAAAAGAATGAATAAAAACCAGCAGAAAGAATGTTTCTGCTTTCTTGTTCCTCACCACACCCTCTGAGAGCTAGGTGAGGTGTTTTGGGGTGAGAGAGAAGAGAGGAGTGAGCGAGTTACCCTATTTGTAGGTGACTAATGCTTTCCAAAGGAAATGAGAGATTTGCAGTCATTACTACTTTGCAAAGCTTTATTTTCCCACTTAGGGGCCAGCCCTCCAATTTTGCAATCTGAAAAATAACAAAAAGCAAGCACCACCTGGAAGGCAGTCCCCACGGTCTCAGTGGCTATTTTTAGGTTATTGTAACATGGTTTCGGCTGTGAAATGCTTCTCCAGCTCAGAGCTATTGCTGTGTTTTCCACTCACGTTTGTTTCTCATGCTCTCTCTGACCCGGGCTTCCATTTTTTACCTCACTCCTGCTATGCCATTTACCCATTTGACCATCCAAATTGGCACACCTAACAGCTACCCCATCAGTACTTTCCTAAAACATCTCCATGGAGAGCCACAGTTTGTGGAACTTTCTGATGGCCATCTGTGGCCATAAGGGCCTGTGGGCCTCAGCATGTGGCATGAGGGTGGAGACAGCAGGTGGCAGAGAGTGTGAGCTCCCCTAACAAGGAATGAACAGAGACAGGGAAGCTTCCGTTATTGCAGCAGCATAAAATGCTCTCGTATAAGCGTGTCGCATTTGCTCTAGCAAGAATGAGCCAAATGGACCAACGTGCTGATTTCATACTTCTCATGACTGATAACAAAACCAAACCCCAAACTACCTTGGCGCCTCACTGGGGTCCACCCCGTCCCAGTCCTTTGGTGATGGGTCTCCATCCCTTTACTCCCCCCCTGCTACGTTACCATCATGGTAAGGTCCAGTCCAAGCACAGAGCTGGGAACAACATTACCAATTTCTGTTTGTTTAAGTTTTTGCCATAGGGCACATGAGCTCTCTATGGCAAAAACTTGAGAGAGAGAGAAAGTGAGAAATGACCTCAGAGGGGAGATGGGGCCCATGCTGCAAACCCTTCTCCTCCTTTCTCCTCCTGGGATTTTTGGGCACGCATGTACATGTGCCAAGTGTGATTTTCAAGCCATCAGTCTGTGTCTTAAGCTGAGACCAGCCATGTCAGAGTCTAGTGGCTTACTTAACCACTGTGTTTCCTGATGGCCCATCACAAATGTTCTTAGAGTACAAAGACTAGTGTTTTTTTTTTTTTA
This sequence comes from Tupaia belangeri chinensis, assembly GCF_000334495.1. Classification (NCBI taxonomy): domain Eukaryota; kingdom Metazoa; phylum Chordata; class Mammalia; order Scandentia; family Tupaiidae; genus Tupaia; species Tupaia belangeri. The sequence continues at coordinate 2,517,991 of NW_006159506.1, read as the reverse complement.
ATTGCTGTTGGTTTCTTTTATTTATTTATTTATTTTCATGGGAGAGGCAGGAAAAGAGAAAGAGAGCACTCCAATTTGGTCTTCACTATAATCTCCCCCCACCCCCAGGCTCTGTCAGCTCTGGATCGTGGACACACACATGCCCAGTGTACTCAGGGAGGTCTCCAGACATGAACCAAGACATTCCCACATGGGTCATCTTCACAGCTCACCATGTTTTACCATTGCTCCACTGTCTGACCCCCAAGCTTTCATTTTTCTTTTTTTGCATGCCCACCCCTCCAGCATTTAGCAGAGTGGTTTTTGCATATCTCAAGAGCTGAAAAATACCTGGCATGTGAATACACTGGAAAGAGCATTGGATTTAGAAATATCCAAATATTCTGGGTAATAGGCCAGTTTATTATTTTTTTTCCTCCAGCCCCGTGACCTTAGACACGTCATTTAAACCTCTGGAGCTTCAGATTTCCAAGGCTGGATCTCTGAATCACTGTCTGCCACCCACCCTCCATGGTTCTATTTGTAGAATGGCCGATGTCGTCATCAGTTGGCCAACATCACATCTCCTGAGTTATCCTACTGCCGTTAATTGGTCTCTCTGCCTCACTCCTCTTCGGTTTAATCTCTCCACTGCCACCAGAATCATCTTTCTCAGCACTTTTCTTATACCAGCTACCTTATTGCATTCCTCTGCTTAAAACCTTTCCCCAGAAAAGCCCTCAGTTTAAAAATCCAAACTCACTATTGTGGATTCATGATCTGGCTTTTCCTTATCCTTCAACTCAGCCATGTCCTCAGTTCCTCCAGCCCTGAAGACACTGTTCCATCCGTCGAATGGACTTTTTCATGTCTCTTTGGACTTACTCCTGTTCAGTATTTGGGTTTCAGCTTAGATAACTCTTCCCTTTAAGAAGTCAGCCCTGAACATCCTTCATGTACCCACAATTCCCTAGGCTCACCCACTCCATGGCAGTCTTACCACCCTGTCTTCCCACTCTCTGTTTATGCTTCTCTTACTTCTCCCGAGAGGCAGAGTGTTTTGAACATCACTGTGTCCTCAGTACCTTGGCACAGTGCCCCGTACTGATGTGCAGCCGAGTAGACAGGATGCCCTTGTTCCTGCCCACCTCGTGACCTCCTTTCCTCAACCTCCTGATTCCCTGCATCATTGGACCTCATGCCCAGGTACTGACAAACCCAGCCTTTCTGGCCACTGCTTTTCATCTTTGTGGCTCAGTGGCCTTTTAGTCTCCAAAGAAGAAAAGAGCAAAGGTTGGCTATGTGAACTGATGATCAACTCCCTAGTCCTTCGGTAGAAAAAGTGAGTAGGTCGAAGGTGCTAACTTATATGAACTCCAAAAATTATAGTTGGCAAGAAACCAGAAGGTAAAAGTCTACCAAAAGATTAAAGTCTACCGAAAAATAAATAAGTAAATAAAGCATATGAATTGATGCACGTAACCACCAAACTTCCATCTTGTACTTCAACACATAAAATGGAAAGAAATATCTTTATGTGTATATGTTCTTAACCTAACCCAAATCCTAGATACTCTGTCTCTGGGGATTTATATTGTTGAGTTAAGCCAGAGATGGTAAATACATGGTATATATCCTACTAATGTCCATTTCATCCTATTGAAAGGCATTGCTTGGGGCCAGAAGGTGGTGCCTGTGGTGGGGCACCCTGCTTTGTAGGGCTGTCCCCATGTGGCGGGTCCTGAATTTGTATCTGGAGGGCCTCCCTGAGTATATCAGGCACATGTGTTCCTGTGGTCCAGGGCTGGCTGGGGCTGGGGTTGGATCATGGCATTGGGTCCTTGTTGAGTTACTGTCTCTCTTTCTCTCTTGATCATGGAGTAAATGGATGAATACATTTACATTTTTTTAAAAGACATTGACACAACTCTTTTTTGGTCAGGGCCTCAGAATCTTTCTCAACACAGTGTTCCAGATACCAGCTACCAGTAGGTTCCCAGTTCAAGCTTTGTTTTTTTAAAGCATCCTTTGTTAAAGTGCAGAGTCTATAGGCTGGAGAAGAGTGCAGAACACTGAGCCTCAGGACAGATTTATTGACCAAGTGCTTTCTTTGAGACAGGAACAGCTAGAAAGACTTTAGGCCCTCGGGGAAAGAGGGGGCAGAGTATGAAACAAGATGGTGCAGCACAAGTGGAGGAAGGGCCAGGGAGGAGCCAACATCTGAGTTCTGGGCACCGTGTTTATTTGCACTAAGACAAAGACTGGCAAAGTCCAGGCAGGCACTGGTCAGCCCCATGTCCTTTGGGATGTGTTCTCTCTCTTGGCTTCCACTCTGGACAGAGCACTTCCCCATGTATAGGGATTGGGGTGGCAGTGTGTGTGGGGGTGATGCTAACACTGTCACCCTGAACAGCTCATGTAAATATAGACTGGAGAAGATATGATATCTAGCAGCTTCCAATCTGTAGTCCCTGAGCTGGGCATGCCCTGGAACAGAACCATGGTGCTAAATAAGACAGCAATAGACGGGAAAGGGGGCTTCCCAGTCACTAGGTGAAGGCCAAAACACATTCCCTCATTACAGAGCACTGGGCAGCATTTCTGAGAATTAGTGTCACCAGGTGGTTAAATAATGAAATCTAGGCCAGTTACTGAATTCATTTCCCATGCCTCCAGCTAGGCTGTTCTCCAGGCTCCTATAAGGGGCAAGAGTCCAAATGCCCTCTAGAAATACTCATGCCAGATGTTGATGTAACAAGCCTCTAATGATGCAGGCAACCAAAATGGACAAGCCTACCATGCTCCATCCCTTAGATGCCTTTTTACATAGAATCTATTTGAATGCCTCAGATCTTTCAGTCATCTAAACATTTTAATTGCAAGAGCTACCAAAGATCAACAGTTTCTTGGGAAAACAGCACACGCAGCTTTGCAAGGACTAATTCTTCAGGAGAGGATGAGAAATGGTGACTTGCTGTGTGTGTGCACACACCTGCTTGTGCCCGTGCACGTGAGGCTTCCCTCCGTATTAACATCAAACCATCCAAAGCTTTCTTCCCTGGAAATGTAATGGAGTTAAATATTCATTAAACCAAGACAAAGGGACTCCAACAAAGCAGGACACTTTTCTGGAATATTCTTCAGAGCCTTGAATGACAAACCTAAGTTGACTTTCTCTGAACAATTCTTACCTGATGATGTAAGCCAGGCCACTGATACCCAATATGGTGAATCCTGTCTTCCTTGAAGGATAGCGATGTGGCGTGAGGAAGACTTCAGCCAATGACAAGGGAAATATGAGGGTGTGCTGTAGGAGAAAAGAAGGTAATTCATCACGGGAGGGAGCCCAGATTGCCCACACGACCCATTCTTCTCTCTTCCCTCTCCAGTCTACACATTTACACACTGTCAGATAACACTTCCTGAAGCCTGCCTTAGGTCATGTTCTCTAGATCCCCAAGGGCTTACTGTGGCTCGCTATGGCCTATCTTGCCAGTCTTTCTATTTGGCTACCAAGTTCTGCTTTTCTTTTTTCATTCCCAGAGAGGATGTGTGCTTGCCAAAGAGTGGGACGAAGGGAGGGAAAAGGGAGAGGGAGAAAGCATCCTGAAATGGGGCATGTTCCATGCCCTTCTTGAGTCCCTTCTCCTCTGTTTCTCTATCTTGTCAGGGTTTTGGGCATACACATGTGCCTAGTGTTTTTTTCAAGCTTCTGGAGCTAGGATTCAAACCATGGTCCACCATATGAAACTCGCTCCCTTAACCACCTGGCCCAGCCAAGGTTCTTTGGAATGTGCAATCACCCTTTCTGGTCCTGCTAAATGGCCACTGCTCCCCTTTCCTACCACATGTACACACACATACACATACACATACTTGCACTCATGCACACACACACACACACACACACACACACACACACACGCTCCTCTTCCACTAGAACAAGGCTACCTTTGTCATGTTCCTTTATATTCAGCATACTTGCTTCCACTTCCAGACTCTTGTCTATGCCCCTTTCCCTGTTAGACTGTTCTTCTCTCCCTGTATTCACATCCTCTAGGTTCTTTGCAACCAATGCAATCTGTGATGATGCTGAGTTTTCTCTGGCTAATTTCTCTCACTAATTCTACTGCTTTTGTCTCCTGAGCCATGTAGTCTAGCACTTAGAGTGTATATCTGTAAGCGCTCGGAGACCAAGAACACATCCTCCTGTCTCATTTCCCATTGCACCATCTAACTGAGCTCAGTCCTGCTGAGGGTGGTAGGTTTTGTGGGTGTGCATGAGCCTCTCTCTGAAATCCTCTCTGTGTTCCCCCTTCTTCTCTGCATCACCTCCCTCCTTATAGCCATCTGCTTTCTCACATACTCCAAACTCTTAAAACTAGACTTGAAAAAATGATAGAATCAAGGAAATTCACCTTCAGGAATAGTGTTATTTTCAGAAGTAGAGATGGCTAGGGCTCGCTCCCCTCTTGGTTAAGGAAACTCAACAGGGAAAGGTCACTGGAATCCATGTGCAATGCCCTTTCATTAACTGAAAACGTGTATACAGCCTTCTTCCTGCCCTGTGCTTTTTAGTGACAGCTACTGGAGTTGGTATTTTCTATTTTTTGTAGTTAAGACTCTCATTTCTCCTTCATTTCTGCTCCCCAATTTCCTCACCTCTTAGAGGCCTCTTGCACCATAGTCTTCACCTTCAAGCTCTGTCCCACTCCTGTTCCTGAGCCCCAAGGCAGCTGAGTTGGCACCTCATCAGACGCATGCCCCAATACCTCTCTGCCCAGTGATGTGATGCCCTGGGCCCTGGCAACCTTTGCTGTCACTCACATGAGGCTAGTGCTCAACGGGGTCCTCAGGAAGCAGCAGCTTCTTCCTTGCCAGCTGACGGAGCTAGGGTACAGTCAGGAGATCAAGATGCTCCTCAGATAGGCAGGGGTGGGGTAAGAAGGACCAAATCTTTGACATCAGTATAGGATGTCACTGGGTGGGGAGGGCCCAGTCAAGGTTGAAGTCAGGTGGTACAGAGCTACTGGGCATCTTAAGGGTCCTGGGTACCCCTCCCCACAGTTAGGTAACAAACCCCAGAGAAATAGAATTACAGACAAGCCAAAGCAGTACATATTAGCCCGAGGCTGGTCCTGAACACGCTGACTGGTTGCACTCCCAAATGGGAGGACTTCCAGGCCCTCTATGATACCTAGTGTCTTTTTGTCTTTCTTTTTTTTAAAATTTTGTGTTGTTTCATGAGTGAGAGAGACAGAGAGGAAGAGATAGAGAGACAAACCTCCAACATGGTCTTGACGTTTCGGTCACCAGCTCTAGCCGTCCTGGATCATGGCACCTGTGTGCCTGCTGTGTGTACTCGGGAATGTCTCTGGACATAAACCCAGACTTTCCCATGTGGGCCAGCCTCTCGGAGAGAAGTGTTTTACCATCCAGCCACCCCCATCTTTCTTTGGCCTGACTTTAGGCTGGAGCTTCTGAGTCTCTCGCCAGTAAAAGAGCATGCTGTTCAAGGCACACACCTTTGAATCTCAGCTTGGACTAGTTCTTAAATCGCTCTGAACTCCAGCTTTCTGAGCTGAATGGGGATAATAAATAGTGCATATCTCCTAAGTGGTGCTGCTATGAGGGCTGAGAGAAGTGTGTGTGAAGGACTCTGTCCTTAGCCCCTGAGAGCTTTCAGCGAGCATTAGCTGTGATTGTCATTATTATCAGTGAGACTCAGCCTTCATCTCACTGGTGGGCCCAGATGGGCTGAAAGCAAAGGTCTGGGATAGCCACAGCTGCAGGTGCTTGGAGGTACCCTGGCCTGGGGTCTTCAAGAAGCTGTGCCATACAAGCTACTGCAGCATGGCAGCAGGCCCTGCCCCACAGCCTTTCTGTGACTCTCTCCTTAGCCCACAAGTGGTACCTACGCTCCCTGCCACAACCAAGGCCACCTTGGAACCCTGACAATGCTCAGTGACAGACATCAATTCTCTCTCCATCCAGAGGCCACCTAGGGAGGCAAGAGATGGAGCCTTCTGCCCAGCACAGCCATCTGCCTCTCTGCCTGCCTTCACTCTGGGGTAGCCAGGAAGACCCAACCTCTATGATGAACCATTAACAGGCCCATTATACCAGCCATTGATCTGACAGATTTTATTAACTGGCCCACAATCAGCAGCTCCCATTCTCGTCATTAAATGATCATTGGGAATGAAATTCCTGGAGCATTATGTAGTGTGTTCCCTTGAGGAGTAAATGAGTTCATGGTGATTAATGCTTTTACAACCAGCAGCTCAGGATGCCTGACTGGCCACCTCTTCAAGGATCCTGCCCTTTGTAAGTGCCATTCAATTGGATTTCCGAATGAATTCTCCCTGATGGCTTCTGGAAAATTTACTTTGGTGATGTCGTTAGTGACGGGCCATATACTGTGGCTTCATACTCGCTGAAAGGTCTTTAAAAGAATCACATTTCCTAATTGGGGCTAGGGGGAGGCATGAAGAAAGGAAGAGGACACATTTTGTGAGCTGTGAGGATCCAAGCATGACGCAATAAACCCCTTGGTATTTCAAATGTATGGGTGTCTCCCCTTGTGGTAGCATAAATTATATAACCTTTGTCAGACAGCACATAGAAAAAAAAAAAAAAGGAAAATATTCAGTAAGAGAAAAATAAAATATGCTTTCCATTTCCAAAAAAATCTAATAATTAGGCTGGGATTGACACAAATTAGAATGCTGCCAAAAATTACTGAAAACAGTGACTCATTCTGTATTTCAATTAACAGTTTCTCAGTTTCCCTTATAAACAGTGAAGCTGACAAAAATTAATTATCTCAGAGGGGGTAAAATATTTCTTTCCAAAGTAAACAAAACATCATGGGCTAAAACAATAGCGCGTGTAAACAGAAGGGAGGGAGTGAAGCTACCCTTCCTTGTCTAGTAAGTCTTTATTTTGATAGATGTTCTTTTAAATGTCTCTTTCCAAATGCACTGGTGATAAGGCCAGTGTTGTTATTGTCTTTTCCCATCCTTTATCTCTCCCTCCTGTCCTCTGTATAATACTGACTTGATTCTGAATATCTTGGAGACAGAACTAGAAGCATAGAATATTGATTTATGTATTCGTATATATGCACTTTAGATTCTCTGGGTGCAAAATAGTCTTGTGGGTAAGTACTAAAATGTACTAGCCTGTAGAAAATTCTTACAAGATTTGGGAACCAGCAGTTAGCGTAATGGCTATATTGCTGGACTCCCACGTAGTCGACCGTGGTTCGCATCCCAGACCCGGTGGCTTGAAACTCACGCTGGGCATGTGTGCGTGCGTGCCCAAGATCCCGAGAGGAGAATGGAGGAGAAGAGATTGCGGCATGACCATCCCCTCTGGGGGGTGATTTCTCGCTTTCTGTCTCTATGTCTCTCTCTGTCTGTCTGGCAAGCGCACGCGCCCTATAGCGAAAACCTCTCAAAAAAAAAAAAAAAAGATTGCATGACCGACAACATGGAAAATCATAAAGACTTGAGCATTTGTTTCTACACACCCCATGCCAGAGAGAGGTTAGCTATTACAAGCAATGTCCTGCATATGAGGCTAATTTACAATGCAATGCCTTTTGCCTGACTCTTGAGAAACTTAATTATTGAGAACACCCAGCGCCCACAGTTCTCCACCATCACCATGGAGGCCCCAAAGTGTGAAGTCACAAAGCCAGGCTAGTCACCCTCTTAGTCTAAGGTCCTTGGGGGCCAAAAGTACCTACTTTTCTCCAATGAATGAAATTCAGGGAGCCTACACATTTTAGAAATCAGATAATATTTAAAAAATATGACCTCTGCTTCTTTCTTCTGTTTTAGTCCCCTGCCAGACTATGTCTTGTGCTGAACTGAGTTGACCAAGATAGATCAACCAGGTTCTACCCTTTCAGACTGATCATCAAGAGGTTTTCCCTTTTGAAGGTTGTTTCTAAAAAGGAGCTTATATAATGTTGCCCATTCAATATATGCCTCAATGTTCCCCATTTCCTCTGTTCAGGCAACATGTGAATCTGAGAATCAATTCCCGAGATCGACTCTTCCCAAACTGAGATCCTTTTTCCCAAGTATTTAAAATGAAGTTTTTGGTTTGTTTATGTATATATATTCATTTTTACTGGTCATTTTTTTTCTGTTTAATTAACTAATTATTATTATTATTATTACATTCAATCACTAATATTTTAAATGAATTTTTTAGTGCCCTAGCAAGATCTTTCCATTTTAGGCACATTAAGAGGATTTTATTATAATCAAAATGTCAATTCTACCCAAATTAATCTACAAATTTAATGCAATCCCAATAAAATTAACAGTGATATTCTTTACAGATTTAGAAAAAAACAGTCATAGAATTCATAAAGACCCATATTGCCAAAGCAATGCTGTAAAAGAAGAGCCAAGTAGGAGGTATCGCACTCCCTAACCCCAAAATATATTACAGAACTGCAATAATCAAAACAGCATGGTATTGATATTGGCACAAAAACAGTCATATGGACCAATGGAACAGAATAATAGAGAGCCCAGAAGTAAACTCCCAAACATACTGCCAACTGATTTTTTGAGTCAATCCAGTGGGGAAAAGAAAATATCTTTAGCAAATGGTGTGGAAAAACTGGGTATCCACCTGCAGAAAGATGGAACTGGGCCCTTTTCGCTATTGACAAAAATCAATTCAGAATGGGTCAAAGATCTAATCCTAAGGCCTCAAACTATAAAATTACCGGTGAGTAACACAGGGAAACTCTTCACGACATCAGAGCAGGCAAAGACTTCTTAAGTAAGCACCCCGAAGCAGAGGCAAGAATCCCAAAAATAGACAGGTGAGATTATATCAGGTTAAAAAGCTTCTGCTCAGCAAAAGAAACAATAGAGTGAACCAGCAACCCTCCAAATGAGAGAATATATTTGCAAACTATGCTTCAGACAAGGGACTGATAACCAGAATATACAGGGAGCTCAAGTGGCTTACCCCCCCCCTTTAAAAAGATAAACCCAATTAAAAGATGAGCAAATGGGCTAAATTATCTAAGAGAGAGTTTAAATGAGATAACTTTCTAAAGAAGACATATGAGCAGCCAAAAAGCATATGAAAAAATGCTCAGGATTTCTTATCAGAAGGGAGATGCAAATCAAAACCACAATGAAATACCACCTAATCCCAGTCAGAATGGCAAAGATTAAAAAAAAAAAAAAAGAAAGATAAGCGTTAGCGAGGCCGTGCTGAAAAGAAAACACTCCTCCACCTTTGGTGAGAATGTAAATTAGTACAACCACTGTGGAGAACAATATGGAAGTTCCACAAAGACCTACGAATAGAACTACCATATGATCCAGCAATTCCACTCCTGGGTATCTACCTAAAGGATAGGAGAATGCTCAGTTGGAAACGCGCTTGCAGCATTATTTATCATCGCTAAGACATGGAACTAACCTAAATGTCCACAAACAGATGAAGGGATTGAAAAAGTGTGGCACATATACACTATGGAATACTACTTAGCCATTAAAAACGAGATCCTAATATTTGATAGAAAGTGGAAAAATATGGAAGATTTACTGCTGAGTGAAGCAAGCCAGACTATGAAAAAGAGACATCGTATGTCCCTACTTACTATATACCAAATCTCCTCACTTCAAGTCAGAAATGGAAATATTGGAGGATATGAAAGCATGGAGAGCAGTTGTAGATACTGGAGATAGTGTGGGAAGAGGGTGTGATGTGGAGGAGGATGAGAAGAAGGCAATCAGGGAGAAAATAGGGAGCCAAGGCCTTTAAGGGTCACAGAAATGGAGGATTGTCTGTTGATGATCATGTGTACGATAATACCTTTAACTGGACTGATGTGCAGTGTATTCAAGCTGGAAAAAATCATTTTACAAGCTGTGGTGATGTACAGTGATTGAATGTGTAAGATAAATTAAAAAATAAAAATGAAAGACAGAAGTAAATAAACTAAAGGCATTTGGAAAAAGTAGGAAAAAAGGATTTTTTAAATTAACTTATGGCATATTGAAAAGATTTATTTTTACTTAAAAAAAATGGAATCCTTCACAAAATCTCCTCAGGGACAAACACATGATCAAAACATCAATTAAAACTTAAATGTAAATACAGCAGATACAGAAATGGAGGCAAAACAAACCTTAATAGAACACCATAATAACTAGGCTGAATTAGGTTCCTTAAGCTTGAAAACTGCATGCAGTAATGACATGCAGTAATAGTTGTTTTGCAAATCCTAGTAAGGCAATCCTTGGTTTTGATTTTACCTAGTGAAAACTTTTCTCTCATCCCCTTAATAACTTCTCCCTCTGCAGTTTCTGCCTCTAATGCCCTACAAAAGAGGAACCATGGGGATGATCTCTGACATGTTCCTGGGAATATTTTGCTTCCAGGAGCAGGGGCCACCTGTATTTTCTACGTTCTTCAAAATATTAAAGGTGCAGTTTGGGGTCAGCATGTGGTGTGGTGGTTAAGGAGCTGGAGTCCATGTGGGCAACCACGATTCAAGTCTTGGACCCAGTGGCTTGAAAATCACACCAGGCTTGTGTGTACATGCCCAAAATCCCAGGAGGAGAATGGAGAAGGGATTATACCATGGCCATCCGCAGTGTGTGTGTGTGGGGGGGGTGATTTCCTACTTTCCCTCTCTGTCTCTCTCTGGTGAGTGAACGCACCTTATGACGGGAAACCTTTTGGTTTACATAAATCTGATGTATGGAAATCTAGAAATGTACACAGAGGACATAGAGCTCATACCTCTAGGAGACTTAAAAAAAAATAAAACAAACTCTTGCATCTTAGCTAAATTCTGGAGTCTTTCCCATCTCACATACTAAAGTTTTAAAGGAAAATTGGATTTGTAAAAATTCCCTTTCCACTGTCTAGAAACTAGAGTGCACCAACTCCAGGGCACTGTAATTAAAGAGTTAATGTTACAATGCCTGGGGACTAGGGAGATACACCACCCACAGATAGGCCAGTGCTTCTCTTTGATCTTCACACTTTACCTAGGTGGACTGACACAGGTCACCCCGCCTACAAACAGCAGTTAAAAACCGACCGCCTTATTTACCGCAAAGGGTAGTAATGTTTGCAATTTACTATGAAATGTATCAAAAAAAGATGAAATAATAGACAGATGGATGGACTTATGACTAAGCAAAACCAGTAAATTAGGAATAGAGGAATCTAAGTGGTAGGTGACACAGACGTTCACATGTGAAATTCTTTCACCCTTCCTTTATTTTGGAAATTTTTCATAATAAAGCATTGGGGCGAAGAGAAAATAGTCTTGACTGATCTACAAAGAGAAATGAGTGCTCCACTGGGCCCAAGAAGAAAAGCATACCATTAGTTATGAGCTCTGACATGAACTGAACAGGTGGGTTGAAAGGATCTTCAAAGTGACTTTTTGCCCACTACGCTGTTGTCTTTCATGTTAATATGTAGTTAGACCAGCAACTCAAAGCATCATTCTCTACCAGGAGGCTTGTTGGCTCTTTGGATTCTGCCCAGTTAAGGATAAGAGAAAAGAACTGGGAACTTAGAGCTCCACAACCAGAATGCATCTGCCTCTTCGTCGTGTCTTCTTCTTCTCTCCTTCTCTCTCTCCCTCCACTTCTCCCAAGAATTTAATTTCCTTCTTCTAGTTGAGCTCTCCTTGGCAATAACAACACCCTGGACATCTTCTGGAATAGCTGGCTCATTCCTTTACTCTTCAGGTCCAATCTTCCCATCACCTTACTAGCTTTTCCTTATTTGGGTGCACACAATCAGGTACATATTTCGGCATGTTGAAATCAGATCACTTTTCTCAAACAAGTTTCACATCCCCTACTCAAAAGCCACCTGTGTTTGGGACCAGCAGATGGCAGAGTGGTTACGTCGCTGGACTCCCACATAGTTGACCCTAGTTTGAGTATGGACCTGGTAGCTTAAAACTCATGCGGTACGTGTGTGCGTGCGAGCCTGAAATCTTGAGAGAAGAATGGAGGAGAATGGATTGTGGTGTGGCCATTCTGCCTGGGGGGTGATTTCTTGCTTTCTGACTCTCTGTCTTTTTCTGTCTCTCTGGTGAGCACATGCACCCTGTAGCAAAAATCTCTCTGAAAGACAAAACAAAACCTTCTGTGGCTCTCTGTCCCCTCTGCTACTGTCTAAATTCCTTCCCAACCTCATCTTTCTCTCATTTTCAATCACAACAGGCTCCATCCCTTCTATTCAAACTGGTCTTTTTATTATCCTTTGTGTTTCAATCTGTTTCCTTCCCTAGAAATAGTCTCAGTTTTTTCATTTTCTTAACTCTTTAATTTTTCTCTCCCCATATACCTTTGAGATACCTTACCAAAAAAAGCTCATAATTAACATAAGAGGATACAAAAGAAAAAGTAAGACTCTCCTAGCAGAGAACACAACGCCAACCAGGAGCCTTACATGTTCAAATTTAGCAATAGGATTCTAGACCGCCAAAGTCAAAAGAGAGAAATGGAATGTGCATGGTTTCTTTGTCTTTCTTAGGTTATAGTGCACATGTGCACCCCAGAGGAAGGGGGGGGAGTGAGAAATCACCCCCAGGAAGATGACCACAGTACAATCCTGTCTCCTCTTGCAACTTTGGGCATGCGCAAACACAAACCTGGCACCATCTTCAAGCCGCCAGGTTCTGGACTCCAAACGCATACTTAGCCATGCGGGATCCAGTGTCCCAAGCTCCAGGCCACATGCTAGTCCCCATAGCTCCTCTTTTTAAGAAAAAATAAAGTGTTTTCTCTTGTAATTAGGTCTGAAGGAAATGTTCCCCATTACATTTCATTTAGGATGCACTAAGCATTATGGTGATCTTAACAGTGTCCCCAGAACAAACAGTTCAGACTTCTAGATTTCACAGACGAATAATATCTGAAGGCAAAATAATAAAACACAGTCTAGTGAAGGGGATCCTGTCAGTAAGGAGATAATATTGTATAATTACGTAGCCCACTGTGATCATAGCAGTAGATGAATCCCAGAAGTACCAATTTCCCCAGAGGTATTTTGTTTTTTTCTAATTGTGAGTCAGTATTTTATTCTTTGTTTAAAGCCTGGTGTGCAAGATACTATACACTGTTGATGACGCAGAGATCTAAATACTTAGAGAAATAAAAGGTATCAGTATACCATTGACATTTTATTGCCAACAAGAAGGTTTTCTAAGGGAGTCATCCTGCCTCTCAGGGCTGTGCAACTGCAGCCTTTCTGCCTCCCTGAGGTCACGTTACATTATACCTGCCTTTCCTGGGATGCTGACTCTCCTGTCCATACTCAAATCTGTGCTCTGCACCAGACTCCAGTGCTCAATGATACTGTTTTTCTTTTTATATTGATAAATTTCATGTGATACTTTTCTGTTTTCACTGAGATTATAAATTCTTTTTTTTTTTTTAGAAAAAGAGATTTTTGCTATAGGGCACTTGTGCTCACCAGAGAGACAGAAAGTGAGAAATCCCCTCCCTGCCAGGGGAGATGACCACTCTGCAATCTCTTCTCCATTCTCCTCTTAAGATTCTGGGCATGCATGCACACGCATCCAACATAGTTTCAAGCTGCAAGGTCCAGGACTCAAATCATGGTCAGCCACATGGGAGTCTATTGTACCATCTGCTGGTCCCAAGATTAGAAATTATTTGAGGGCAAAACTCTCCTCTGCTATTTTTCAGGATTCTCCTCCAGCTTCTGCTTATAAAATTTTAAAATTGTTTTTTCCTTTCTTTTTCTTTGCTTCCTTCCTTCTTTTTCTCCCTCCCTCTGTCCCTTCCTTCCTTCCTTTCTTCCTCTCTCCCTTTATGAGAGAGAGAAAAAGAAAAGAAAACAAAACAAAACATCCTCATCAGGATCTCATTAAGCCGTTCTCATCCTCTTCCCAGCCTTCCAGCTCCTCAGAATCTGAGGTACCTGGCCCATTTTCAGGTTGGTGGAGGATCTGAACCCCCAGTTGGACATATGGCTTTCAGCCTTACAAAGCTTTTGAATTAGCACTGTGCCATGGCGGCTCGACCTTGACTGGGTCCTGACATGGCCTGCAGAAAGCTGGTGACTGCTGACTGGTCCTCTTCCTTTGTTTCTCCACTCCTCCCAGCCTCACCCCCTAATTACTCTCCTGCTTGAAGACCTAAGTTCTCTCTCACCATGGAGCCAACCTCACATGTCTTCCCATCTCTTCTGGCCGTCTCACTTTACAGGGCTCAGGGACTCTTGGCTGAATCCCCAAACTTTGGCAGGTGCACCTCCTCGGAGAGGTTGTGCTCATTCCTATCACAACATCGCACGAGGCTATTGGCCCGATACTGGCCAAGGCCTTCCAGAGACAGACAGAACTCCAGGCTTTGGGCCCATATTCTCTCCAGGGCCTAGCCTAGTGCTTAACCGGCACTGGCGACTTAGTGGTGGCATTAACGCATGAGCCAATGAGACAATCACACAGGGCAGAAGACAAAGAGGAGAGCTTCACCTTGCCAAAAAACCCACAACCCAGACCAGTTTTCTGGGCAACTGCGGCCACACAGCAAACCATATCTGGCACAACAGGGTTGCAGACTCAATGCCACTTCCAGCTGCTCACCTTTGCCTTTTCTCATAGCTGTATGGGGCACCCCAAGTCCTAGAATTGGGTGTTGAGGAGTCACGGGGAAGCCCAGGAGCAACTGCGGCTCCTGGAAGAGTTTTGGGTGCCCATGTGATGGTAGCTGAATTACAGACTCAAGGGTGGGACACGGCCAGGTGGGAGTGGGCAGCCCTGCAGGAGCTGGAAGGGGCATGGCCAGCAGAGGCTGTCTTTGAACATCCTGGACTCACTGCTCTGTGGCCCTCTTTTCTGAGGCTGGGCCAGTGGAAAACCCAACAGGCTTCGCAGGGTACCTGCTCCAAACCCCTCCTCTTCATCATCCCTAGTCCGCCCTTCCTCCACGTCTCTTGGATCCATACGCTGTGCTTGGAGACTTGTTTTGAAGACAGAGACAGATGGGCAGCTCTCTAGAAAGCTGCTCCAAGTTGGAGGAAGGAGATTGTTCTTTTCAAGAAAGAGGAAGTTTAGGAAGCACGGGGATGGCTCTTGCTTTAGAGGTTCTGTGTCTCGGGGCATCAACCCCTCCTCCCCAACATCTTATCTAGATGTCAGAAAGACCTCAGAACGTCAGGCAGCTGGTTTCCCTGGGTGATCCGAGTGACTCAGGAAAGCAAACATCCCGTACGCTTAAACTCCAGGACAAAGTTCCAAACCCTCCATGTGACTGATCCCAGGATGGGCCCGTTTCTGCACTTTGTCCTCCCAGCCTCTGGGTTTTCCTTGCTGATCCATCAGGGTGTTCTCAAGGGACTTGCCAGTTGCTCTGCCAGAATGACTATTGCGGGTTGGCAGGTGGTATGGTAGTTAAGGCTCTGGATTCCCACATGGCCAACCACAGTTCAGGCCCTGGACCTGGAAGCTTGCTTTCTCTCTCTCTCTCTCTCTCTTGCTGGTCAAATTGAATAACAATAATAAATAAAATTAAAAAATTCTTTTAAAAAATGGCTGCTGCTGGCAGGTGATTTTCCTAACTGCGTGTGATCAGTTAATTTAGGATTCGTCTGTGTGTGCTTGTGGTAGGGGCCACATGAACTTAGCACTGGGGCCACTCGCCTATGGAGAAAAAGATGGCTGAGGGAAGGGCACCTACAGGTAAAAAAGAAGAAGAAGAAGAAGAAAAAAAGATGTTTTCCTGGGAAATAGCCTCATGCGATAGCCATCGAACATCTTGTGACACTACAGTTCTCTCAGCACTCCAGGCCATTGAAAAGTACATGTGACAGAGATTTTGAAACAGAGAAATATTAATGAATTTCAGCTTATATATATTGTAAACCTACTGTGTTTCCCTGGGGCCAGGCTAGTCCTAGATTATTATGTAGTGGGAGCTCTGAAAGTGTTAGACAACGGGAAGTAGCATTAGTTCAAGCTCCTGGAGTCCACAGTGAAAGTGAATTAGTCCAGAGCTGGCAGGTGGTGTAGTGATTAAGGTGCTAGGCTTCTATGTAGCAGACCTCGGTTCAAGTCCTGGACCTGGCAGTTTGAAAATTATGCTGATGCATGTGGGCCTAAAATTCTGAGAGAAGAATGGAGGAGAAGGGATTTCAGTAAGCCCCCCGACCCCCCAAGGTGAATTCTCACTTTCCCTCTCTCTCTGCTGAGCATACGTACATAGCCTATAGCAAAAATTTAAAGAGGAAAGAAAAAAAAAGAAGAAAAAAAAGAGAGTAAGTCCTTGCAAAGAGCTACTTCCCTCTTGTAAGGATCACTAGGTCCAAGTTTTTCTGTCCTAAAAGACAACAATTTTTCTTCAACAGCTTTTGTTTCCTTCTAAGCTGTGTCTGATTATCTCGTAGTGAGCCATTCAACGGTGTTTTGTTTCCAAACAAACACTTGTTTTAATATTTTTATGAAAAACAGATACCTAGAGAACACAGACTACTTTTTCAACTATGAACTTTTTTTTTTGGTTTTGCTTGCTTAGAATCCAAAAACAAAGCAAACAAAATGAAAAGGCTATCCACAGGATATCAAACCGAAGCTATCCAGGAGGAGAGTCGATAAATACGTTTGGCACTTAGAGGAGTCTAGCTAGACACAGAGTTTTGGGAGCCATCAGAGTGTAGATGTAATTTTTTAAACTGGCAGGAGATGAGATGACTCAAAGTGAGAGGAATAGAGGATTTAGGAATGAACACTTTTTTTTTTTCCTTTTTGGAGACACTTTTGCTATGGGGCATGTGCACTCGCCAGAAAGACAGAAAGAGACAGAGAGACAGAAAGTGAGAAATCATTCCCCAGAGGGATGGCCACACCGCAATCTCTTCTCCTCCATTGTCCTCTCAGGATCTTGGGCACACACGCACATGCACCCAGCGTGAGTTTAAGCCACTGGGTCTGGGACTTGAACCGTGGTCACCTACATGGGAGTCCAGCAATGTAGCCATTACGCCAACTGCTGATCCCAGGAGTGAACACTTTCAAAAGGCAACAGTAAAGTCAGGTTTGCCACCCTTTCCACACTGACGTGTTATAGCAGGTGATGATGGTGTTTTGTGTTGGGGGACCATCCTGTGTGCAGTGGGAGGTTGAACAGTGTCCTTGGCTTCCACCACATAGATGCTCGTAGCCCATACTCCACTCCCACCCCAGTTGTGAAGATCAAAACTCCAGACATTGCCACGTGATCCCTGCAAAGCACAAGTCTTTGGCAAACGATTGTCCAGAGTCATTATAAAGTCTGGAGGTAAGGCAAAGGGGGAAAGAAAATAATTCGCCAAAGATGTGATCCAGTGTGTCCCACATTGAGGCAGTTGTTCAGACATCAGCACCAAGGGCCCGCCATGGTGACATAGGGGTGATGCAATGGTCTGTGACTCTGGACCCACCTGGGAAGGTCCTGGGTTTGTATCCTGAGGTCTCATTGTCACATTGCAGGCATGCGTGTGCCCGTGACTCTGGTTGGCTGGGGCTGGGGGTGGATCATGGCGTGAAGACTCTGTGGTAGGTGCCTCTTCCCCCTCCTCCACTATCTTTCTTTCAAACAGTTAATTAATAAACTTAAAAATTAAACCAAAAAAACCCCCCAAAAACCTGAGGACTAACTCTACTGGGTTTAGAGGCAAGAAGTCTGTTGGTGAGTACGAGGAGCTTGATGCTCGAGCTCCCAAGCTGTCTGTCCTTCCATACAGGCTATGTCCTCCTGCATTTCCTCTCCTGGACCTTCATATTTCAGTCTCTCCATAGTGTTCTTAGACGTAGACTCTGGAGCCTGAGCACTGGGGAAGATGTCTCCAGGACTATTGTTGCCACCTGACTTACAATCTTAGAAGGCAGGCAGAAATCTCAATAGGTTCATACATGTAACATTTGGGAACCTACAGGCAGGACAAATGGGTGACAAGTCTGCTTGCTCAGAACCTTCTGCTGATCTGAGAACACAAGCCTGGGGCATTGAGACAAACTTCCCGTGACCAAGAAACTCGGCTCACTTCCTTTTCACGGTCTTAGGGAAAACAAAAACAAAATTCTCAAAAGGTCACAAAATTCCTTCTTACCACAGATAAATAATATATGGCTTTTCAGAGTTCCTATATGTATTTGGGGAAAGATGCCAAGATGCCAAAAACTCACAAGTTGTATTATTCCTAATCTATTCATACTAGGAGAACTCCCTGGAATATCCCTCTGAAATGATTGTGTACTTATTGTTTTCCAAGCTCAGAGGGGGAAAAAATGGTTTTTGTTTTGTTTTGTTTCATTTTGTTTTGTTTCGTTTTGTTTTAGAGTGTGTGTTTGTGCTTCAAATCTGTTTTAGCTTTCAAATCTGAATGTTCACTGATAAACCTGTTTCTAGTGAGAGGAATAGAGGATTTAGGAATGAACACTTTTTTTTTTTCCTTTTTGGAGACACTTTTGCTATGGGGCATGTGCACTCGCCAGAAAGACAGAAAGAGACAGAGAGACAGAAAGTGAGAAATCATTCCCCAGAGGGATGGCCACACCGCAATCTCTTCTCCTCCATTGTCCTCTCAGGATCTTGGGCACACACGCACATGCACCCAGCGTGAGTTTAAGCCACTGGGTCTGGGACTTGAACCGTGGTCACCTACATGGGAGTCCAGCAATGTAGCCATTACGCCAACTGCTGATCCCAGGAGTGAACACTTTCAAAAGGCAACAGTAAAGTCAGGTTTGCCACCCTTTCCACACTGACGTGTTATAGCAGGTGATGATGGTGTTTTGTGTTGGGGGACCATCCTGTGTGCAGTGGGAGGTTGAACAGTGTCCTTGGCTTCCACCACATAGATGCTCGTAGCCCATACTCCACTCCCACCCCAGTTGTGAAGATCAAAACTCCAGACATTGCCACGTGATCCCTGCAAAGCACAATCGACCTCAGTTGAGAATTCTTGATTTGAAGAATAGGCAAAAGAAGAGTCTTTTGCAAACGATTTTCCAGAGTCATTATAAAGTCTGGAGGTAAGGCAAAGGGGGAAAGAAAATAATTCGCCAAAGATGTGATCCAGTGTGTCCCACATTGAGGCAGTTGTTCAGACATCAGCACCAAGGGCCCGCCATGGTGACATAGGGGTGATGCAATGGTCTGTGACTCTGGACCCACCTGGGAAGGTCCTGGGTTTGTATCCTGAGGTCTCATTGTCACATTGCAGGCATGCGTGTGCCCGTGACTCTGGTTGGCTGGGGCTGGGGGTGGATCATGGCGTGAAGACTCTGTGGTAGGTGCCTCTTCCCCCTCCTCCACTATCTTTCTTTCAAACAGTTAATTAATAAACTTAAAAATTAAACCAAAAAAACCCCCCAAAAACCTGAGGACTAACTCTACTGGGTTTAGAGGCAAGAAGTCTGTTGGTGAGTACGAGGAGCTTGATGCTCGAGCTCCCAAGCTGTCTGTCCTTCCATACAGGCTATGTCCTCCTGCATTTCCTCTCCTGGACCTTCATATTTCAGTCTCTCCATAGTGTTCTTAGACGTAGACTCTGGAGCCTGAGCACTGGGGAAGATGTCTCCAGGACTATTGTTGCCACCTGACTTACAATCTTAGAAGGCAGGCAGAAATCTCAATAGGTTCATACATGTAACATTTGGGAACCTACAGGCAGGACAAATGGGTGACAAGTCTGCTTGCTCAGAACCTTCTGCTGATCTGAGAACACAAGCCTGGGGCATTGAGACAAACTTCCCGTGACCAAGAAACTCGGCTCACTTCCTTTTCACGGTCTTAGGGAAAACAAAAACAAAATTCTCAAAAGGTCACAAAATTCCTTCTTACCACAGATAAATAATATATGGCTTTTCAGAGTTCCTATATGTATTTGGGGAAAGATGCCAAGATGCCAAAAACTCACAAGTTGTATTATTCCTAATCTATTCATACTAGGAGAACTCCCTGGAATATCCCTCTGAAATGATTGTGTACTTATTGTTTTCCAAGCTCAGAGGGGGAAAAAATGGTTTTTGTTTTGTTTTGTTTCATTTTGTTTTGTTTCGTTTTGTTTTAGAGTGTGTGTTTGTGCTTCAAATCTGTTTTAGCTTTCAAATCTGAATGTTCACTGATAAACCTGTTTCTACTAAGAAAGTGAAATGCTGAAAACTCCCTTGCACTTCTGAGCTTATATTTTAATTTTATTTATTAATTTTTAGAGAGTTTTTTTTGTTTGTTTGTTTTACTATAGGACTTATGTGCTCACTGGAGAGACAGAGAGAGACAGAAAGATGAAAAGTAAGAAATCACACACACACACACACACACACACACCCTAGGGAGGATGGTCATGCCACAATCCCTTCTTCTCCATTCTTCTCTTGGGGTCTTGGCCATGCACGCACACATGCCCAGTGTGAGTTTCAAGTCTCTGGGTCTGGGACTTGAACCACAGTCAATTATTTGGGAGTATAGTGATATAACCATTTCACCATCTACTGCTCCCAAGGCTTATATTTTTAAATGTCCTCTCAATTTGAGTAGATCCTTGATTACTATTAAACTGTCTAAGTTTTGATTCCATGGCAGCCATCAAAGAACATTCTATCTGTGGTGCTCCACAACCATGAGTTTGCTCTTCACAGGCACAAGTGATGACACTGTCACTCGCCACTTAGTCCACCCTCAGGAACCCATGGTGGACATCATTGACCATGTCTCCAGCGCAGTGCTGACCCAGCCATGAGAAGGAAGAGAGAAGTTGGCCTTCCCACACTGGGACAGAGGTAAAAAGAGGCTGGGTGTTTTTCTGTTGTTGTTTTTGCCTATTTTTCCCCCCCATTCCTCCCCTTTCCCACCTCTTTTTATACCTCTGTGATTTCTCCATTCCTCTTCTTAATTTTGGACCCTGACCTGATGGCTTTTTAAACTGACCACAAGTATGCAGCTACCTACTTGGCATCTGAAAATGGAATCACAGAGAAGAAGCAGCCTGGAAGATTTTGCCAGGGGGCATATCTACCTTCAAGTCACCACCCTGATGAGAACAAACATGATTTTTTTCCCTTCAACAAAATAGATGTAATTACTATGAGTCTACGTATCTTTTTAAACATAAATCAGTTACTAATATATCACCAACATATATGTCTAAGATATGACAAGCCCCACAGATATTTCAAGGTATCACGGAACTCTCTAGAATTTTCTTCACTTATAACTTTCTTTCTCTTTCTTTTTTTTTAAAGAGAAATTTTTCCTATAGGGTGTGTGTCCTTGCTGGAGAGACAGAGACAGAGAGACAGAAAGCAAGAAATCACCCCCTGAGGGGATGGCCACACCGCAATCCCTTCTTGACTGTCCTCTCGGGATCTTGGAAATGCACACACACCTGCTCGGCACGAATTTTAAGTCACCAGGTCCAGGACTTGAACTGTAGTCGACTACGTGAGAGCCCAGCAACATAACCATTACCCCATCTGCCGGTCCTGAATTTTTCTCCCTTATAACTTTCTATACAAAAGCATAACTCAAAGTTTCAAAGTCTATAGTGTCAGCCCCCTTCTCTGAGGCAGAACTTCTAAAGACTTTTCCCTCTGCCTTCAATATCCCTGGGTCTCAGCACACTCCACTCTGCCCTTGAGGAGGGGGATCTGTGGGGTCACTGGTGGTCAGAGTTGCTGCTGGAGGAAGAAGGGAAGCCTGCCCTCAACAATCTTCATCAAATACCTACCTCACACCAGGCCCTGTGGACTAAAAGGTCAACCTCTATGCTCCATACCTCTGCAGACCTTACAGTTTAATGGGTGAGATATTCTACAAACACACACTGGTCATGATACCTGTTACGAAAGAAAACAAACAGGAATCTACACATCGGAACACAAGTGAAGGGAAGGTTGTTCCAGAAGGTCACATGTAAGCTGAGTCCTGAGAGAGCAGAAAGCCATGGAAGAGCAATGAAGAGCATTCCAGGCGAAGAGCATGCATGTACAAAGGTGCTGGTTTGGAAAAGGGACTCAAGGGCTGCAGGGACAGAGGAGATTCCTGAAGAATCAGAAGGCAGTGTGCCAAAATGTGACAGCCTGTTCTGAGCCTACAGCACTGGACCTGGTGAACCAGGTCTGGCGGGCTACCGGAAGGCATCTGAGTTTCATTCTTCCTTTGTTTGTTTAAGATTTTTTTTTTTAATTTGGATGTATTATTATTATTTTTTCAATTTGACCAGAGAGAGAGAGAGGGAAAGTGAGAAAGCAAGCTGCCAGATCTAAGACTTGAACTGAAGTTGGCCATGTGGAAGCCCAACGCCTCAACCACCATGCCACCTGCTGGTCCTGGGTTTCATTCAAAGTGAAATGGAAAGCCACTGAAGAGGATTAGGAAGGGGGATGCTATTTCTCAATCTATTTTGCTGCTGTGTGGAGAGTACTGAGAATGGAAAACAGGAAGCCTACTATGGAGGTGCTACATGGTATAGGTAGGGAGTGGATGGGCCAGGATGTTGGCATTAAAACAAAAAAATTAAATGTATTTGTTGCATATTTTTGGAGATAGGATGGATAAGATTAGCTACTAGAATGGATATGAGGACACGGAATGGAAGGAGGTAGCCACGCAGTCAATGGGAAATTGGGAGGATGGTGGCTCCATTTTCTGAGATGAGGAAGCCCAGGACAGGTTTGACTGACACTGTAACATGTTCAGTTCTTGACATGTTGACTCGGAAATGTCTGTGACATGCCTACAGGTGTGTTTATAACAATGTGTCCAGAGAGGAAGTTAAATATGCACATCTGAACTCAGAGGAGATCTAAACAGGAGACTCAGCACAGGGAGATAATGAGAGTCAGGAGAATGGATGAATGAGTGTGAATTCCTGGGAGAAGAGCATTGGCTAGGAGGACCACTCAGGGCCAGCCTGGGAGAACCCCATGGTTTAGAGGGCAAGTGTAGGACACAAGGAGATTGAGGCAGGAGGAGATAGAGGAGTGGTATCTAAGCAGCCAAGGAGACAATGTTTTAATAGGGGAGAAGTACACTATGCCTAGTCTGCTGAGAGGTGAGTAGGAAGGGGCAAACCCAGCAACCCTGAATGTGGTAATGAGGGAAAAGTCCATGACAGAATACATGGAGTGAGCAGAGTAAGAGTAAGTGCATGTACAGGCGGGGGGTGGGGGTGCAATTTGCTTGGGCCCTGTTCTGTTCAGATGCATACTCATTTCTTTTCCCTGTGAAAAGCAGTGTCAGGCCTAACAGAAATTCCCAATTAGTCAGCCCTAGCCCTGCCTTGTGCCAATCAGAGCAGGGCTCAGGAGAATGAAGTGAGGACAGAAGTTCACCTCTGTTTCATCAGGTAAGAAGCTGTTCTTACCACAACTTTCCTTTCATCTTCTCATGGAGTGGTCACACACAAAGACTGGAGGTCAGAGAACAGGACTCAGAAGAGTGACCAAGCAGAAGGCAGCCCCTTTGCTTCAGTAAGGCCTTGCTCTAATGGGATAAGATGGTCCAATCTGGTTTACAGGAAGATTGGGAAAGTGGGCTGGAGGAAGAGAGAGAGGGGTAACACGTATATTGGCAGGATCCCCATGTTGGGGCATTAGGCAGCTTGTGCAGGCTTGGGGAGACCTGCAAGCTTCGTTTGGGGTGAAGTCTCTCAATAGGGGAATCCCAATTATCAGAGAGGACTTGCATTCCAGTCCTCCTCCTATAAGCAGGTGGTTCTGAGGGGTTGCCTGTAGGACTCCCATGTTGACATTAATAACAAAGTATATAAAGCAATCCTGGGAACAGTAAAACACGATCCTGAAACTAATTACAGGCTGAATAATCAGTATGCACCAGAATATAAAGATATAGAAACTTTTGCTTAATTTTTTCATTGACAAGCATGGAAGACTGGCCATTTGATCACCTCACGTGATCACATTATGATCAAGAGCCTTTTCTCGATTGCCAGAAATGCTAAAGGGCCCCTCCTCCAGGGACAGCTGCCAGGTTCAGATGGGAGATCATGTCACCAAGTTCATCTATAATCACAATTTAGTGTTATTAAACAGTAGCCTATAGAGGAAGCTTTCGAGAGCAGAGCTCTTGTCCCTCGTCAAGGGAGGAACGAAATGGATTAGTCATTCATTCTCTTTCTTTCTTTATGCTTGCCTTTTAAAAATGAGCATCTTAGAACTTTTGCCTTTTCCTCTCAAGTGTGTTCTGAATTGCGATTTTGCCTTCCCTGTCTCTGAAGACATTACTGACTGGAACAGCTCTATTAGGTGTGATTTGCATAGTGTAGAGATCTGGGCCTTCAGAGCGGCAGAGAGACTTCCAACTGGGATCAATGGAAGCCTGCAGAAAAGTCTGTCACTACAAGCCACTTCCCATATTAACTGGTTCAAATTTATTCCACACCTGTTCTTTAGCCCATGCCGTCTTACACAAGGATATTTCCAAAAGTTCATCAAAAATGGGATTCAAGTTAAGAGTGTTTTGCTGCAGAGAAATTGGAAATCTATGCATAGCTTTTTCAGATTTTTGCATTTTTCTATGAATTTTGCGAAGACCCTATGTATGGCAGAATAGCTTCTGACCATGGAGTCAAATTCCCATTAGAATTTTTCCCCCCTTACACAGCTTTTCCTCTTCTTCTGGGATGAAAGTCATACTCTATTTTTCGTTATTTTGCTGGTTATGTCAGAAATTATAACATGCTGATTTAACTTGGTAACAGCTAATGCATTATTATCTCCAGTCCCTCCCTCCCAGCAATCCAGTGGGGCCACAGAGTCCCTAATCCCATTCACTCTACTCCCAGTTCATGCTCGATTTTTGTCCAGCATTTTAGTCCGTTTTTTTTTTTTTTTTTTAAATTACCACATGTTGGACAAATTGCTTGCCATTGTTTTTGGTATCTTGAACCACCCTTCTGAAATCATGGTTTTTCTTTTTTTTATTCTTATATTTTAATTTACTATAAGGCACATGTGATCACCAGAGAAAGTGAGAAAGCAAGCTGCCAGATTCAGGACTCGAACCGCTGTGGGTCATGTGGGAATCCGGAGCCTTAACCACCATGCCACCTACTGACACATCATGGTTCTTAAAGTTTACCGTTTAGCATTTCCTGTAGTGAGGGTAGTGAAATCTACTTCAGTGTGTCTAAAATATCTTTATTTTGCTTCTGTTTTAGAAAATGTTTTCAGTGAATAAATAGGACAGGGGTTTATGTATTTTTTTTCTTCAACACTTTAAAATCATCACTTTGTCTCCTAGGTTCTTTGTTGCTATATTGAGAAATCAGCTATCAGTTTGACAGTGGCTTCTTTTTATGAAATCCGTCCTATTAATCTGGCTCTTTTAGGATCATCTATCATTTAAGGTGTCTGGTGTGTCACTCAAGTGGCTAGCTGGGAATGGTTTTTTGGTCCATCCTTATCACTGGGTGGAATAATTCTTTCACTTCTCAAATCTGAGGATTAATTTTTCATGAAGCCTGGGAAATTATCAGTGATTATCTCTTCAGATGTTGCCTTTACTTCATTCTTTCTTGTTATGTTTCCTTCTGTTTTATTTTAGCTTTGGAGAATTTCCATTACTTTCTTATTGGTAAGCCAAACATTAAAAAAAAAATTAATTATTTAACATTTTAAGTGCCTTGCAATGGAAGATTTTTCTCAGGTTATTAATTCCACTGTATGGCTAGAAATGGAAGTGATTCAGGACCTTGTTCCCTTGAGTGGATAACTTTCTCCTCACATTAAAGATTATAAACATGAGGGGCCAGCAAGATGGCATTGCGGTTATGGCACCAGACTCCCACATAGCTGACCATGGTTCGAGTCTTGGACCTGACAGCTTGCTTTCTCCCTCCCCCCCCCCCGATCAAATTAAAAAATAATAATAAATACAATTAAATAAAATAATTATAAAAAAGATTACGAACACAGATCTAGAAAAATCATTATCTTTATGGTCGTGCATTATCAGGGTTCATTTGAAAAACAAAAGCCCATCAAGAGGTTCCGTACAGGAAGGGTTTTTGAGGTTTATGCAGCTACAGAAGAGTAAGGCTGTGAACTTCTGCCAGAAGAGGATGACTTGTAGGAGTGCACCAGGAAGCCACTGCAAGTGTCAAGGTCTCTGTGAACTACCACCATTAATCTCAGCTGCTTATTGCATGTATGCGACTCTTAGATGCTTGTCTAAAGCCACTGCTAACCACATGTCTGCAAGATTCACACACACTTGATTATTTTTAAAATTTTGCCAGAGGGTACTTGTACTTGCCAGAGAGAGAGAGAGAAACAGAAAGAGAGAAAAAGAAAGTGAGAAAGCATCCCCCATGAAAAATGGTCATGCCACAATTCATTCTCCTCCATTTTCCCCTCTTTTCAGGATTTTGGGCATGCACTCACATGCACCCAGTATGTTTTTCAGGCTATCAGGCCTGGACTTGAACCATATAGTTGGCCATGTAGTATCTAGCCACCTAAACTACCATGCGAAGAACTAGCCTCTCACACATCAGTTTTCAACTGCCATTGGATAGCAATGACTTCTCCTTCTTTTCCAAATCTCATGCATCTCATGGACTAACTCTTTTTTAGATTTTTGCCATAGGGCACATGTGCTCACTGGAGAGAAATAGAAATAGTGAGAAGGAAAGTGAGAAATCACTCCCTAGTGGGGATGGCCACACTGCAATCCCTTCTCCTCCATTCTCTTCCTGGGATTTTAAGCATACATGCACATGTACTTGGTGTGATTTTCCAATTGCCAGGTCCAGGACTTGAACTGTGATCAGCCATGTGAGAGTTCAGTGCCTTAACTACTACTGGCTCTACATCGACCAACATTGACCAGTCACCTACTGGCCCTAGATTAACTCTTGCCTGAAACTATATGGAGATGGAATTCTGGAGACTGTGTATGGTTCTAAGCTTACCCTTTGCCAGGTGAAAGAGAATGACAAGAGGTAATGGTGATTCCAACTTGACAATGGCATAGGTCATTACACATCACCAATAAACTTTATGTTGTACACATAATATTTTATATGCCCCTAATAACAAGACTGAGGATTAACAGAAATATGCTTTGCCTATTTTAAAGAACCCAGTATCCAGAGAGCCTTATGAACTTTTTCCACATCTACACAGCAAAATAATGGCAGAAATGATTTTGAGGCAGAAATGGCAGGATTGAAGTTTCCTGGAATGTAAGTCAGTTCTTTGCATAAAATTAAAGTTGTAGAAAATACCTGAGATCGATCTTCTTACAACTTGGACATAGAGCCAAGAAATCTTGCTTTTACTCACCTCAATCTGACTTTTAGGGATCAAGTTCTAACACCTTATTTCTAGTAATTTATCACTTCTCAACCTTTTAGTCCAAGTAGACATTTAACAGAGGTGTGGGAATATTTGTGAAGGTGGAATCTGACTCACCAGCTGGGCTTTCGTGATGATCTGTGCCTGGAGATGATTAATACAATCCTGCACTAAAAGTCACCACCTCAAAAAAAGTCACTAAGGGAACCAGCAGATGGTTTAATGGTTACATTGCTGGACACCCATGTAGTCAACTGTGGTTCGAGTCTTGGACCCGGTGGCTTAAAACTCACACCAGGCTCATAGGTGTGCATGCCCCAAATCCCGAGAGGCGAATGGAGGAGAAGGGATTGCAGTGTGGCCATCTCCCCTGGAGGGTGATTTCTCACTTTCTGTCTGTTTCTCTTTCTGTCTTTCTGGTGAGTGCAGATGCCCTATAGCGAAAATCTCTCAAAAAAGAAACAAACAAACAAAAAAGCCACTAAGACTGTGTTGCTACCATTGGAAATGCAACTCAATATTCTAGTTGTCAAGTATCATTCAACAAGCATCTCTTAAACATCTTTTCTTTCTTTTTTTTTCAGGCTTACTTTTTCTATGATCATAATGATATTTTTACACTACTTATTCTGACATTAGGTTAGTGAAGTATTATTTTAAAATATGTCAGTAAAAGTATGCATATTAATTAAAATGTTCCCATATATAAGCCTTAAAATAAATTCCCTGTTCAGATTGGAGACAAAAGACCTTTATTCAATATGATTTGATAGGTTAAGTATTTTAATATCTCTGCCAATCATTACTACAAAAGAATATTTATTGTTAAGCATGAGATGGGTAAAAAAGGAAAACTCATCATACTATCATCTGTTGGAGTCATATGAGCTAAGACAATAGCAAAAACAGCATTTGTGGGACCAGCAGTTGGTGTAATGGCTATGTCGCCGGACTCCCACATAGTCGACCGTGGCTTGAGTCATGGACCCGGTGGCTTAAACTCATGCTGGGCACATGTGCGTGCGTGCCCAAGATCCTGAGAGGAGAATGGAGGAGAAGGGATTGTGGCGTGGCCATCCCCCCTGGAGGGTGATTTCTTGCTTTCTGTCTCTCTATCTCTCTCTTGTTTTTCTGCTGAGCACACATGCCCTATAGCAAAAACCTCTCAAAAAAAAAAAAAACCCAAAAATACAAAACAAAACACAACAGCATTTGCAAGCAATAGCCATGATCGATGGTCCTTGTTTGGTAGACCTGCAATCACCAGGTTTTATTTTATTTTAATATCATCATAATTAGATAGCTGATTCTTCAAGTGGATGGGGAGAGTGTTTCAATATGCCTAGAAGTTTTTGTGTTAATGAAGATGTTTCTGATAACATCTGGGCATTTTTAGTTGTCAGCCACAGTTAAAGGATTGCAAGTATACACTCATTAATCCATAGGGAATCACTGAGCAGAAAAACAGAATCCTGAACTTGAGCAGACTGTTAACTCACGCTCCCAGAGACACTCACACTCATGACTCTCAGATGGCTAAGCCTGCATGAGCTTCCTAGAGAAAGAGCTCTCCTGCTCCCGTGTCCTCCTTGCCCTTTAGTTTTGCTCTATTATAACATTTTGGAGGAAAGGAATGAGCCCAGTGAATATGTGAAAGTGATGGAAAGCGGATGAGGCTGGGATAAATAAGACTGCGGGAAGTTTGGAAGAGTAGGTGAGATCTAGGAAGGAGATGGCAAAGCAAGGGCCTTATATTGGGTCTTGGATTAGAAGGAGGATGAAGGGCGGAGCGGAGAATTCAGAAACTCAAGCCATGAAGCATCTGAGAGCTAAGAACTCATGTGTGAGCTGTGTCATACGGGGCAAGTATACCATCCACAAGGCTACTAAATAACGCTCTGCAGAATTATCCTAATGGATGGAGTCTAAGGACCTGGAGGAAGGAGAGAGATAGCAAAGCTGAACAAGCTCAGAATCCCACTTAGAGATAAGTGACTGATCAAGAGGCTGATCGGACCAATGGACAAGAGATATGGGGGCTGACTGACAGCTCTCAGCAGCTTCCTGTCGAAGGTGAGGACAGACTCTGCAGCTGTCAGAGTATCTACCTCTGGGGTTATTAAGCTACCGGAAGCACAGTGGGGGATTTTCCATGCAGGCTATCTAATCAGGAAGTAGGGCTAAGATCAAATGGTGAAGAAGGCTCTCCCACTCACCCACCAGGCTGTCTTGAAATCATGGGACTTGAGCTCTTTCCTACTTACTTTTTTTTCCCCTCTTGGTATTTCAGAGAGGTTTAGGATATTTTATTATGAATGCCTTCATCCTGGTTATTCTCCAGTATTAAATCATTCTTCCCATTGGGTAATACACATGGTTGTTGCCATGGAAGTGAGGATTGGCCAACTCACCCAGGAAGGGAGACCCATTAGCAAACTGTCAAGGGCACTGAATAATTTCAATTACTTAAATGCCTCATAACTTCTCAGAAGACATCTGTACTTTTTTTGGTCTCTAAAAACCTTTGACCTTGATTTGTGATTGGAATGTATTTTCCACTGGTATTAAAAAAAGCCATCTGTTGATAAACAACAGTGGTTCCAGAGAACTACTGGATAATGGAATTTTAAAAGCAGGCTACACTTTGGCACACATGAAAGTTCTCTGAATTGGTATTAAAAGAAAAAAGAAGGCATATGTTCAGCATCTCAGCCCCTGCCCTCCAGAGATGAAGAAAGCGGGAACAATGATTCCTTGGTTCTGGTAATATAAAGCCTAATGTGCACTGGCAATCCTCTGGCAAGTCATTGTTTGACCCTCCTGTTTATCTTAAGACTTCCTGAGAGGCAGTATGGCTTTATTGTCCTTACTTAGGTAATTCTGCTTCCTAATCCTGGGTTAGTTTCTGAGTCCAGTGGCAGAGGGTTAGGCGTTTAACTTCTCAGTGTTTCCTGAGTGAGGGCTGGAGGATTTCTCACCTACCTCACCTTAGGAAGTGAATGAAATGGAAACAAACAAATAAGCAAAAACAATGGCTAGGAAGCATTTCAAAACAGTGGGAGAACCCATAAAGGATACCAGAGTGATTAAACCTGAAATAATATCCAAGTAAATATCAGAGTGGTGAGTGATTCCATTCCATTCTTGCTCAGGAGCTTTAGGGCATATTCAGCAAAGCTCCAAGCAAGTGTCTTGTCTGTGGTATGCCATGGACCATCCATCTACCTGCCTCTTTAATGGGTCTCAATGCCCCCTAGAGTCACACAGAAGTTATTTCCCAGTGCCATTTTCTGGTCATTGTTGCCAATCATATATGTTTTTCTTTCTAATATGGACCTAGTCTAGAATAGAAAATGGCCAGAGAAGATTTTAGAGATTAAAGGTATATAATATTGGGATCCATAGAGTGACTTGATGTGGGTGCCTCTCTCTCTCTCTCTCTCTCTCTTCATTTTCATAAGAGAGGGACAGAGAGACAGATAACCCCCAGTGGGGTCTTCATGCTGCAATCCATCCCCAGTCTCAGTCAACCTGGATCTTAGGCACATGCATACACCTGGCATATACAAGAAAGCTCCAGAACATGAACTAGGCACCTTCCCAGGTGGGTCTGGCTGTGCCACTATCTGGTCCCTGAAATGGTTGCTTTGGAGATTGTGGCTTGAAAGATATATCACACATCCTATGAGAGGTGCCATATTTAAAATGCGTTGGGATGTTACCATTAGGGTAACTGGGCAAAGGGTCTATAGGAATTCTATTTCTTATACTTAGGTGTGATTATATCATTATCTAAAAATATAAAGTTAAATTAAAAATGAGTTAAGGGATAGAATGAAGAAAAGTTAGGCAGATAATAGATGCTGAATACGTGTCCACATAAAGATAATGAAGGGAAGACACTCATTTTCTTTCTGGTTATGGAATTGGGCTTTCCTTGAGTAAAAGATGTATGAGTATTAGACAACACGCAATTTTATGAGTTAGGATCACATTCAAGATCCAGCTCTGTCACTAATCTGTTCTATGGTCTTGTGCAAACTGGACACACTACCCCAACCTCAGTTTTCTATCCTGCTAGGTGAAGAGTTTGTAGAGATTGAGGCATTTTAGCTTTATGAATCTAGGTCCAAGTTTATGTCTCTAGAAAGCAACTCAAGGGAAGATAAATGAGAGCTATTTGATAGCAACAATACTGAGATCACTACCAACTCAGAAAGTAAACCATTTGTGAGTACTAAATCCGTTACAGAGCAGGACCCAGGCCCAGCCATAGTGGCACAGTTGGGGCACCACAGCATGGTACTGGTGGCTCTGGTTCAGATCCCAGGTTGACCTGCACACACCAGACACGCCCACACGTACTCATCACCCTAGCTGGATGGGAGGCTGGAGGAGGATGACTGTGTGGAAAGACTGTATAGAGGGTCCTTCTTTCTCATTAAAGACAGCAATAAAATAAAACAACCTAAAATAGAACCCACATGAATATTTTAAGTATATGCTGAAAATAGATTTTTTACTCTATTTCTTTTGCCTGGAGAACAGGACTTAATAGAGAAAAAATAACGTGTTGTGTTTTCCAAGAAGAAATATAAAATCTGAAATCCAGGGACAGCTTCTGACTTTCCCAGCTAGTCGTGTGATTTCCATCCTAATCCATCATGTGTGATGGCATGTCTTCCTATTATTTACTCACTAGGCTAGTGATTAGCACTTGGAAGCCAAGTTCAAACTTCCCATAAATGTCCTTTGCCTACAGAACAAAACCCAATTAATTAGCATTCATACTCTTCAACATTTGACCCCAAACCTCTCTTCTTGGTTTTCTCCTGCTTTTTTCTCTCCCAAAGAGAGAGAGAGAGAGAGAGAAAGAGAGAGAGAGAGAGAGAGAGAGAGAGAAAGCAGAAAGAAGCAGAAAGCAAGAAATCACCCCCAGGGAGGATGGCCACACCACAATCTCTCCTCCTCCATTCTCCTCTCATGATTTTGAGCATGCACGCACATACTTCTGGCGTGAATTTTAAGCCACCAGGTCTGGGACCCAAACTGTATTTGACTACATGGGGGCCCAACAATGTAACCATTACGTCATCTGCTGGCCCCCCTGCTTTTTCTCTTTGGTACCTCTGCTGTTGCTAAACTGACTGAACTGGGCTGACTAGTGCGTTCCTCAAAATTCATGTCCTATTTGGAACCTCAGAGTGTTAACTTATTAGGAAATAGATGCAGATGTAATAAATTTAAATGAGGTCATACAGGAACACGGGTCCCCAAACCAATCTGACTGGTGTCCTTATAAAAGGAGAAGAGACTCGGAGACACATGTGCACAGGGAAGACGAAGCATAGATAGACACACAAAGTGAGGATGCCATGTGACGGCAGAGACAGCACGCTGGAGTGATGTGTCTACGAGCTAAGGACTGCTGGCATCTTTAGGAGCTGAGAAGTCATGGGACAGACCTTTCCTCTGCCCTTCTGAGGGAACGTGGCCCTGCCAACTTCTTGATTTCAAACTTCCAATCTCCATGACTGTAAGAAAATACGTATCTGTTTGTTTTCTCCTAAAATAATTATTTATTTAATTTTATTTATCATTGTTTTATTTTAAAATTTTCTATAGGGTATGTGGACTCACTAGAGAGTGAGAGAGAGAGAGAAAGTTAGAAAGCAGGTTGCTGGGTCCAGAATTCAAATCACAATCAGCCATGTAAGAGTCCATAGCTCACCAGAGAGATGGAAAAACAGAAAGAGAAAGTGAGAAATCACTTCCCAGCGGGGATAGTCATGTTGCAATCCCTTCTCCTCTACTCTCCTGTCAGGATTTTGGGCATGCACACACACGTACCCAGCATGAGTTTTAAGTCACTGGGTCCAGGACTTGAACTGCTGTCAACTATGTGGGAGTCCAACCATGGGGCCATGTGCTGGTCCCAATATTATGCCATTTTTAAAGGGGACTTATATCCCTAATGAGATACTTAGAATATATGAACTTAAATCATTCATTTGTACTTCTATACACTGGAACAAACAGAATTCCTAGGCATATGTAGTGTTAGACAAGCTTTTCAACATGGAGGAGAGTGAGTGCAGAGACCTGAGTTTACATCAGGAAGTGTTATCATCATGCAGTGTGATAGACTGAACAATAATCCTCAAAGGCATCTCTGAGTCAATCCCTGGAATGTGTGAAAATGTCACCTTACATGGCAAAGGGGATTTGCAGATGCAATTAGATTTAGCATCTTGAGGTGGAGAAATAATCCTGGGTTATCGAAGTGGCCTCAATGTAACCATGATAGTCTTTGTAAGAGGAGGGCGGGAGGGTCAGGGTCAGAGGCAGAAAAAGGTAAAAACAGAAGCAGAGGTAGGGGAGACATGGTGGTGGAAGCAGAGGTTGGAGTGATGTGCTTTGAAAGAGGAAGGAGCCTTGAGCCAAAGGAGGAGGGCAGACTGTGGAGTGAAAAGGCAAAGAAATGGATTATCCTTTAAAGAGTCCAGTAGGAATGCAGCTCTGCTGACACCTGGATTTTATTCCATAATACCCATTTTGAACTTCTCATCTCCAGAACTCTAAGATAATAAATTTGTTTTGTTTTTGACCACTAAATTTGCATTAATTTGTTATAGCAGCAATAAGAAACTAATACGCACAGGGCAACCAGGGTCCTACATCTCCCACCATGCCCTCAGAACTGCTCTTGTACGGTCTGTCATCAGTGAATTAGAAAATCCAAAGGAAAGATCTAACTTGAGTCCTCTTACATTGTCACGTTGCTTAACCTTTCAGTAGTTTCAGACATAAAGCTCTTCCACTGTTTTTAAACATTTTCATACATGGCTTCCAGGAGACTAAATGGTACTGGGATTCCTCATTGTACCTGTCTAGCAACTATCCCTTCCCCTTCCTTGTGACTTAAGCTAAAAATCTTATTTTTGCCATATACACCATTAAGCATATATATGTATGTTGAGGAGGGGCAGGGAAGGCCTCCCTGAAAAGACGACTTTTCCCTTCATTGTCAGAATAAAATCCAAGATCCTAGGAGGAGAATGGACGAGAAGAGATTGCAGCTTGGTCATTCTTTCCAGGGGGTGATTTCTCACTTTCCCTCTTATTGTCTCTCTCTGTCTCTGGTGAGTACACACACCCTAAAGCAAAAACCTCTAAAAAAAAAAATCCTAACTTCTTAAAATTACATGAGGAATACTCTGACCCTGGCTACGACCTGCCATTCTCCTTTTTACTCCCCCAACCAACAGCACTGACTTTCTTCCTGTTTCCGCATGATGCCAGAATTTCCTGTCGGGAGGTCTTTGTAGTCTCTCATCTGTCTGCCTAAGCCCTTTTTCTTCCATAATGCCCCATGGTTATTTCCCTCACTCTATCCAAATTTGTATTAGAATATCAACTCATTGTGAAGACTTTTCAAGACCACCCTAATTGCTCTACACCCTATTAGACTTACCACCCACCCCCCTAGTTGCACACATGTGCTCTCCCTCTCTCGTACGTGCGTGCGCGCGCACACACACACACACACACACACACACGCACGCACAAATCTCTTTTCCCTAACCCTGCTTTAATTTTCAATTTTAGCAATTTCAGTACCTGGCATTGTTTTTCACATTTATTGTTTATTGCTTATCTTTATTGCTTATAGGCAATATATGTATGTACTGCAAGAACAGATTTATTAGGTATCGCTGTTGCTGCATCCTCTACTTTTAGAATAGTGCCTAGTACTTAGTAGGTACTCAATAAATACTTTTTAGCACTTCCTTATGTTAAAGCTAAACCTTAGATAGCTTCACTATAAATATTAGATTGATACCTATATTTTAAATGTATTGACACTAGTTGTATTTCTCTCATTCCCTCACAAAGACAAAAATAGCACTCAGCACATAAAAGTGATTTTTTTTAAAGAGGTTTTTTACCACAGGGCACAATGCGCTACTGGAAAGAGAGAGAGAGATAGAGATAGTGAGAAGGAAAATGAGAAATCACCCCCAAGGGGGAGATGACCACACCCCAATCCCTTCTCCCTCATTCTCCTCCTGGGATCTTGGGCATGCATATACACATACCTGGAGCGATTTTTCAAGCCATTGGGTCCAGGACTTGAACTGTGGTCAGCCATGTGGGAATCTGGCAATGTAACCACTCCCCATCTTCTGGCCCCCATAATAGTGATTTTTTTTTAAGAATGAATAATTCTTGACTTTGTCTTTTCAATTTGAACTGAGCATTGGAAATCAGCCAGAGGCCTTCTTTGCAAGTATGTGCTCAGCTATGCCCTGCACTCTTACCCTGAGGCCCATTAATGGAATTTTGAGAGTCTATAAGCTTCCTAAAATTATACACAAATTTAATGTGTATTTACATTTCCTTTGAGGAAACGTCCACAGACTTCCTCCAACTCACAGAGGAATGTATCCCTTAAAGGTAAAAAACGACTGCACTGCCCAGATGTATGCAGACTGCATGACGCATGCCCAGAGGTATGGCTAGGGTGGTAGGGAAGGTGAGAATGAGAAACGAGGAAGAGTCGGAGGAGGATGGAATGGGATAAAGGGGCCATTTGGCACTGACTTATGCAATGAATGGGATAAAGGGGCCATTTGGCACTGACTTGACATAGCTGATCTTTACCCCCCAAGACTCCCTGAACCCTACTTAGCAGCCCAACAATTTTACACCAAGCCTACAAGTAGCAGAAAAAAAAGTGAGATTGAGTCTGAACTCTAATGCTAAACCACACCCCACATACTATGACTGAGGAAGACATCGGAAGCTTTAGAGTTTCACTCCCCGGGCACCTTGACTCCCCAGGGCACCCCTGGGGGGAGCTCAAGACCCCCATGGGTTGTCCAGCCATGTCCACTTGCAGGTCACAGCTAGATCAGCTAGGTCAGCACACACAGGGCACAGAAGCCCTCCTGTCGGGGTCCTGTGTTTGGCAGTAATCACATCCTGTCACAGGATGACACTTATGTCATTGCCTTGCATTAGTGTGAACTGTTATTTCATGATTTCAACTTCCTGTGTGCATACTAGACTCAATGGGATATAAGATTGCTAGGTGTCAAAACCCTTGTCAAATATCAATCACAGTGCTGCACACAGACGGGTGCTTAATAATCAGTCTTCAGGGGAATAAGTGACAACATATGAAATAACTATGCTGCTGCATTTGGTTTTCCTCTAATTTAAAGAGCTGGGGAAAGGTCTACCTTTATAGTGATTCATAGTGATGAGTCCTGGCTGAGCGTTCAGAAGTTTTACACATGATAAAAATGTATATACCTCTAGTCACTGGTAAAGAGCTTGTGCAGACATCCTCAACCTTCCTGTAATGTTTTCACATGTAGAAGAGGCTCTGTTGGGATGCTCTGATCCCTCTCACCTCCCCTTTGGGCAACCTGAATAACTTAGGTTCATTTCCAGAGAAGTAAGTTCCCTAGTTCCCCTCAGGTTAAGATTTAATAGTTTTCTGTTACTAGGAGTCCTCTTGTTGCTATTTAAATCTGTCTGCACTGGTTCTATCTTTAGTTGGTATTTAGATAAGACCTGAGGAGTTAATGTTTTCCTGGCAAAACCTGGAGGAATACTTTGCTATTCTTTCCCTTCTTTTATAAAGACTGCAAAACTGCTGAGCAATAAAACAGTTGGGTTGATCTACTTTAAACACAGCTCCCAGTCTACAGTAGATCCAAATAATTCACTGATGTTACTATTTGGTTTCAGTACATAACAAGGACAGGTCAGTGTCCCTTAGGGTTGATAGTCAGTTTAGAATTGTCTCTCGCAATGACATTCCAATGAGCTATAAGGGTTGGGCTGGGAGGATTCCAAGAACTTGATTCATCAGGAAGGTTCTAGAACCACACTCTAGCAAAGAGGAGAGTGGGCTTTCTTATTTGAACAAATGCTACTCATAAAACTCAGGGCAGCAGCATAAATGGCAACAGGGAAAATCTTCACAGCTTAAGGCTAAAATAGCAAAGTTACAGAGTACTGGGTGACTTGAAAGACTCTTAGGGGACAGAGTGCCCCTGGTAATGTAAGGTAATGATTCTCATGTTTTAAAGGAAAAAGGAGCAGGGCAAGGAGCAATTCCCTTCAAGAGCAGGGCCAGCCCCACGCAGAGGCACTAAGTTCCAAATAAACCAGCCCCATCAACCATCATCTCTCTGGCTGTCACAGTCTGGTTTCCTGGCATTATACTCCCTTGGGTTGCCATGGACGGGCACTGGAAAAAAATGCAAGGAGGGTTAACAAACTGACACAGCAGCAGCCATTTCCATGTTAGTTCAGACTAATATATTTAAGAAATGGGTCTGGGTGGTGGTGCTCGGTAATGTAATGATCTATGAGGCTGACCCACATGGAAAGGTTGCCAGTTCAAGTCTAGAATCCTGCTTGAACATGCCAGGCACACACACACACTTACAATACAGGGGTTGCTGAGGCTGGGAGAGGGTGGGGTGCAAAGACCCCATTGAGCGTACCCTTTCTCTCTCTTTCTCTCTCTCTCGTCTCTCTTGCTTATAGAAGAAAGAAAGGAAGAAAATTTTGAAAATGAAAAGAGAAGTTGGCAGAGGGCGTTCTTTGAAAATGTAGGTCAGAAGGAATTGATAATGAGGACAGGGAATGTATAGAAGGAGGGGCACAGTCTAGAAGAGGGATGAATGTAGTCATGACACTTCCTTTTGAGGAGACACCATAAAGCAGGAAACTTGGGAATGACCACACTAGAGACACTCAAAGCTAGTTTTCTTTTCTTTTCTTTCTTTTTTTTTTAGGTGTTGCCATTGTTCAGGCTGCCGGATCCCAGACTCAAACTGTGGGAGTCCAGTGCCTTAACCACCATGCCATCTGCTGGTCCCACACTCAAAACTAATTTTGTTGACATTGATGATTTT
>NW_006159506.1:2465391-2479698 GCF_000334495.1 Tupaia belangeri chinensis | reverse complement strand
TCCTGCTGGAGTTTTCTCCTATTTAATCGAGAGAAGGGTCTGTACCTGACCCAGGGTAGGCTTCCTTCTTCCCT
This sequence comes from Tupaia belangeri chinensis, assembly GCF_000334495.1. NCBI lineage: Eukaryota > Metazoa > Chordata > Mammalia > Scandentia > Tupaiidae > Tupaia > Tupaia belangeri. The sequence goes on along the minus strand of NW_006159506.1, from coordinate 2,479,624 downwards.
CCTCTCCTTGCACCTTGTCTCACCTCTTTCTACCCTTGCCCCTTCTTCTTTTATTTTTTTTATTTTTGCTATAGGGAGCGTGTACTCTCCAGAGAGACAGAGAGATAAAAAGTGAGAGATTAACCCACTCCCCCCGTAGGGGGGAAGGTGATGGCCACACTGCAATCCCGTCACCTCCATTCTTCTCTTGGGATTTTAGGCACACATGCACATGCACCCAAGCATGAGTTTTAAACTGCCGACTTTGGAACTTGAACCACAGCTGAACACATGTAACTCCAGTGGTGTAACCATTACACCATCTGCCGGTCCCTCACCCTTGCCCCTTCTATCTAAGAGATTCACGTTACTTAATTGACTAAAGGGCAAGGGGAAGCTGCAACAATACCCCATGATTGTGAAAGCACTGAAATATTTAAGAATCTTTGTTGTACAATATCTGCCTTGCTAATTAGCTTAGGGGTGTGCTGAACGTTATCTCAGTTCTCTGCTTCCAAAATTATCAAAAATCCATATGGCTGTTTATTTAGCAAGGTCGCAAATAGTGGGCATCACCATCATAAGTATTTGGAAGAAATCCAACCATACATTCATGTGGAAAATGAAGCCCGAACAGGGAGAGAGCGTGTCGTCATTGCACGAAAACACTTGACCTCACAAAGCTTTGAGAAGCTGTTCCATATATGAGGTTGGCCCCAAATAAAAGGCACTTTCAAGACTCTGCCTTTTTATTATTTTAGTAGCATCCAGCTCTGTCAGTTGTTTCAAGTCACTCTACTGTCTTAGAGGTTTGGCTTATTAGCATGTGCATAAGGATTCTGGATTTCTTTTTTAAGTGAGAATTCTCACTTTGCTATGTTAATCAAGCTCTTTTTTATTTCCTGGTGAATTATGAAACCGGGATGAACCATGAGTACTGGACTTAACTGTAGAAAGAGGCAAGGAAGAGTGAGTGAATTAGCATCAGATTCCGCACCTTGCGGATCTATGAGCTTGTTGGCAAATCACTGCACTTTGAGCTTGTTTGCTCTTTCCTTTGTAAAAATCAGGATCACAGTTGTTGTCTGAAGAAAGTTGCATGAGGGGCCAGCAGATGGCATAATGGTTATGTCACTGGGCTCCCACGTAGTTGACTACGGTTCAAGTCCTGGACCCAATGGCTTAAAAGCCAATGCCATGTGCGAGTGTGTGTGTGTGTGTGTGTTTGTGTGTGTGTGTATGTGTGTCCAAAATCCCAGAGGAGAAGGGAGGAGAAAGAATTGCAGTGTGGCCATCACCCATCGGGGGTGTGTGTGTGTGTGTGTGTGTGTGATTTCTCACTTTCCGTCTCCCTGTCTCTCTGTGAACACGTGCACCCTATAGCAAAAAACCTCTATAATTAAAATGAAAGGAAAATTGTATGAATTAAATGAGCTCCTACCTGTACAATACCTTGTGCACTGTAAAGGGCCATAAACAAGCAGGAAGAATATTCCATGTAGATATCTCAGATTAATATTAATGGAAAACTGGGAAGGTAAAGAGTTTGCCTGACAAGAAGGTGGTAGGAGGGGGTTCCTGAGAGGTGGGACTGCTTTAATATGCAGTTTTTGGTTCTGAACTGTAAATTGGATCAGAAGTGGGTGGCTCAGGCAGCTGATGCTCAGTGTCTGACTGAGTATAATATTTAAACTGGAAGGAAGTTGTTTCCAGAGGTTAGGAGTCTAGGAGGTAAGGGGGGCAGTGTTGGTGGAACGAGTTGCCTTTCCAAGTTGGTAGTTGTGTGCATTTCAAGACAATGGAAGGGTTGTGGGTAGAAGAGAGTCTGTCGTGGGTAGAAGAAACTCTTCAAGAAGAACTTGAAGAGCCTCAATAGGCTAGCCCTTGTGATTTTCTCCTTTTTTTTTTGTTTTAATGTCATTTGCTTCACAGAATTTGAGACCTCCCTATGACTCCTGACTACCATGGAAATCCATCTTTAAGTGCTGGGAGGCTGAGTTAGGACCTTGCGTGAACAATGGCTTTGAGCCCAGAGTGCCAAGTACTCAGGCTAAGCCCTACAATAGACACTTGGACCACCTCAATCCAGTCATGCTTGTTGGGCCACTGCTACAGGAATTTAGGTTTCCATGAAGAGCCTGAATATCACAAAATAGGGTATTCTTTACCATTTGACCCCTTAAAATTACATGAGTGAATGGAAAGGTAGTCATAAAAATATGTAAATAATAATTCTGTCTGCAATGCATGCCTTGAGGAAGTATTAGTTAAGAAGTATTAGTATTAGTTATCTACCACTGAGGTGTAAGATATTCTTTGAATGTTGGGGTGGAGTTTTAAATGTACTTATTTATTTCTCTCACAAATGAGAGACAGAGACACCGAGAGGCAGCACCCAGCAGGATCTTGACACCATGATCTACCCTAGCCTTTAACCAGACCTGAATCACAGGCAAACACATGTACAGTGAGCTCAGGGAGGTCTCTGGACCTGAATCAGTGCCCTGTCTGTAAAGTGTTGCATTTTAACTCTGTATCACCACCCGGCCCAGAGGTGTATTTTTTTTTTTTTAATTTGCTCTATTCTATTCCTAGATTGGAACTGTATTATGTGTTATTTATGAAAGTTGTTTTTCTGTTGGGACTCAGCCACCAACATATTGCCTGACCTCCTGGCTGCCTGTCTTTTTGATGACCTCGTAAGTCATGTGGCAGTCTAGCCTAGACTTCTCTTCTGTTCCCAGCAGACTCTGCAATGACAGTACCAGTTTTTGTTCTCTTCATGGTCCTCCTTAAAGACATAGTGACAGAGGGAACCAGCAGTTAGTGTAATGGCTATGTCACTGGACTCCCATGTAGTCGACTGCGGTTCGTGTTCCGGACCCGGTGGCTTAGAACTCACGCCGGGCGCGTGTGCGTGTGTGCCCAAGATCCCGAGAGGAGAATGGAGGAGAAGGGATTGTGGTGTGACTATCCCTCCTGGGGGTTTATTTCTTGCTTTCTGTCTCTACGTCTCTCTCTGTCTGGCGAGCGCACGCGCCCTATAGCGAAAACCTCTCCAAAAAAAAAAAAAAGGCATAGTGACAGAGTGGATTGGATACTGGAGATTGAGGAGAAATCTGGAAACATACACAAGGCACTTTGGAGCGTCTAGTCCAAGAGTCACTGACTTTCCTCATTCACATACTATGCCTCTCACTCACCATTGCATGATTCGCCCACATTGGCAAGATACCATCAAGGATCTTGGGGTAAATAAGATCTCGGTTGTAGAGAAAAAGGCCCCAGAATGCTGAAAACACAAACTGGAAAAGAAAACACAGAAATAGAGTCTCATTAGATCAAATCATCAGAGCTTGCTAAGATAACCAAGGAAACATGGCAAAATAAAAATAGATACCTGTTTGAAAGACAGCTTATATGCACATTACAGGAATGTAAAATGCAGGAAAAGCATTGCTTGTGGTAGAACCGCACTATGTACGTTCTCTGGGGATTCCTCAATGTGCTGGTGAAATAGGATTGATTGATTGTTATCATGGCATGGGGAGAAGACATGGACACTCAGGGTTCACACACCATTAGTTATTTACTTTAGCCCCAAACATGTACATTCCTTACTCACCCTGGCTCATGACAAGGGGAAGAAGAAAAGCCAGGAGAGGGGAAGAAAAATGACAAGCTTCCAGGAAAATCTGCACGCTAGTTACCAGAGCTGGACCTCTCCGTCGCTCAGAACTTTAGGTTGATTTCTACCCTCTTAGACGCCTTAGCTGTCTGGTCAAAGCATCTGTCTTCTATGCTCTGTGTTGTAAAATCTGTGCAGAGATGGGCTGGGGGACGATTAATCTTCTGATCCTTTTATCTTCTGAAATTTCATAGGCTCAATTTCTGAGCCTTAAAGAAGGAACAGATTCCATTGTTAATTAGAAAACCTTGGCCTGTAGAAGAGTTGATGGGGGTGGAGGTGGATCCCGCAAAGGAAAACTGGGATGTCAGTACTCGCTCTGTCATCTGAGAACTTACTAGTGTTTGGAGAGCTTCGTTTTGCATTTAAGTCTGAAGTCTCGATACTATAGAAAGCCAGACAATGACAGGTGGAAGACAGTCATTTCTAATCATGCTTTCTGCTGGGTAGTGGCACACTTGGTCGCAATTCATTTCCATTCTCACTAAGGAATAGAAACACGAGCAGTGTCACGGAAATGGGACAGTAGCAGCAAACAAGCCTGCTGTACAAGCCTGCTGTCCCTTGCATAGGTCTGGCTTCTTCCTGTGTCCTTTCATTATAAAAAAATGCATGAGATACCTACTGTGTGTCCACATCATGCTGTCTTCCTCTCTTCTATTGTCTTTTCTTTTTTCAAGAGAGATTTTTGGTAACCCCAGAGACAGAGACAGAAAATGAGAAACATCCCCCCCAGGGTAGGTGGCAATATCACAATCCCTTCTCCTCCACTCTCCTCTAGGGATCTGGGACATACAACGCACATACCCAACGTGGGTTTTAAGCTGCCAGGTGTAGGACTTGAACCACGGTTTACTATGCGGGAGTCCAATGATGTAACTATTTTGTCATCTCCTGGTCCCTCCTCCATTGTCTTTGGAATTTGCTATCTTGAAGGTCTCTTATTTATTTTTTAACATATTTTTTATTTGGTGGTTTTCTACTTGCAGAAGTAATACATGCATTTTTTTTTCTTTTCTTCTTTTTTTTGGAGAACTTTTTCCCTATATGGCGCGTGCGCTCGTCAGAAAGACAGAGAGACATAGAGAGACAGAAAGCAAGAGGTTACCCCCCATGGGGGATGGCCATGCCACAATCCTTTCTTCTCCATTCTCCTCTCAGGATCTTGGGCATGCACGCACATGCACCCCGCATGAGTTTAGGCCACCGGGTCCGGGACTCAAACTGTGGTTGACTACATGGGAGTCCAACAACATAGCCATTACATCAACTGCAGGTTCCACATGCATATTGTAGCAAGTGAAACAAGCTATATACGAGAGAAACTGAGTTATCTCCCTCCACAGTACTCTTCATCCCACCACCCTGATGAAACCAATGTTCTCTCTGCTGTATTTAAAGAGATATCTTTCTAATTTCCCCCTAGACACCCTCAGGATCCTTTGTGTTTCAAGGAAACTTTGGGAAGATACAAAGGCTCATGATAAAGCCGATCAGCGAGGTGCCCTAATTCCTAAAGACATCAGACCACAGGGCGTGCAGTCCTGCGACAGGATATTTATGCAAATGCAGTTGCTCTGGGTTACAATAACCGGCTTTCAAACAGCCTTGCTGTCCAGGATACTTACTAGTCCATACGCACAGGTGTATTATACGCCATAAACAACTTTGTAACTTACTGTGGATATAGGAAAAGCCAGCGTGGTGAAAAGCAGGTCTCTGAAGGCAGTTAGGAACTTAATGTCTTTTTTTCCTTTGATTATTTTCAGCACATCATCCAGACAGGCGACCCCGAAGAAAATGGCCTGCAAGAGCTAAATTCATTACAACAAATGAGGGCATTTTCATTTGCTTTAATTAATACATTCTTCACTGATGGAAAAACTCCATTCCTCTGGGAGCGATGTTGGTTTGAGAAGGAGGGGGCCGTTGGGTTGTTTTGGTTGGGAGCCAATTTAAGGGCTAGGCTTCCAGCTCACTGGGCTCTGACCTTGCTCACTAAAACTGATGGAGGAAATTCGTTTAGGGGATAATCAGTGTGTACAGTATTTAGTGTAATGGACTCGAGCTAAAATGGAAACAAAATAAAGAGTCAGCTGAAAAGGAGGATGGAATGAGATGGAAGGCTTGGCTGCACAGAGGTGAGAAGAACCAAACAGCACGAGGGCCAATAGCCAGATGTGATGGTGGACACAGTCCTGGGAAGAAGAATGAAGAAAATACCTCATGCCGAAATCTCACTGAAGAGCCAGAATTAGGGTCAAAAGCACCAGGATAGGGATCTGAGATGCACAAAATGTTGGCTCACTAATGAGAAGGAGGAGTCAGCTCACCTGACTATAAAGGGGAAGCCTGAAGGTCTTATTGAGAAAGGCTGGTGGAGGGAGAGCTTTCAATCTGCAAGGATAGTGCAAGCCTCAGGTTCTGGTGAGCTTTTAAGTAAGTGGGGCCCCTGAGGCCGGGGGAAAGAGAGCACAGCCTTACCATTCCGCAGTCTTATGGCTTCTAATTGAAAATCTACTGACTCACAAAACACACAGTCTGAGCTGGGTCTGAGTTCTGCTTGCATCAGGATCCGTCTTAGTTCTTGAAAGCTCTGGATTGGTACAAAAGGGCAGTCTGGACTCTGCCCTTAGGGTATGAGTCAGGCAAATTCTAGAACCAGGGGATCTGGGCTGATGATGGATCACATCGGCTGCTGGGGAACAGTCTATGGGGTCTGGACTCCACGAAAGAGCTAGCGGTTAGCCTGGACTGAAAGGGTAGGCAGGAGAGGAGACAGGGTTGGGTTAGGCCAGTGCTACTCCGGCTGGGACTTGAGAATAGCATCATCGCCAGGGAGCGGTGAGAGAAATTCAAGATCTTGACTGCCCTCCTCCCCCAAAGCTATGGAATCAGGATCTCTGGAAATGGGCTGGGAGGTTGTTTCTCTCTTTCTTTTTTCTTTTTTTGTTTTTGTTTTCCTATAGGGTATGTCCACTTACCAGAGAGAGAGAGAGAGAGAGGGAAAGTAAGACATCACCCCTGGGGGTTATGGCCATACCACAATCCATTGTCCTCCATTCTCCTCTTGGGATTTGGAGCATGCACACACTTGTGCCTGGCATGAGTTTCAAGTCACCAGGTCCAGGACTTGAACCAGGAGTCAGCTCTGTGGGACCCAGTCGCCTTCACCTCCACACTACCTGCTGACCCAGGAGTTTGTTTTTATGTGTGCCAAAGGTCTAGAACCCCTGGATTTGACACAAATTTACCATAGAAAAACCTTACTGACCACTCAAAGCAATAGTCACTGAATTTTTTCAGTTTATTTATTTTCTTCATACAGTGTAGGTGTACCCCCCACCCCAATAGGGTCCTCATGCCACAATCTCCCTGCAGCCCAGCAGCCAACCAGGATAGTGGACTTGAGACTCAAACCCGCAGGCTTCCCACATAGCTTCCAGCAGGATGAGGCAGCAGCGCCCCCACCACCTGCACCACCGTGGCTGGGCCCATAATCCCTGATTTCCTTCAACACTTGGTATGTGCCAAGTGTTGAACTAAGCCTTGAATCCTCACAACAACTTCATGAGGAAGTCCTATTATTAAGCCTCCACCACCCCGGTTCACAGATGAGGAAACTGAGGCACAGGGAGATGAACAATCTTGCCTACAAAAATGCCAAAGCCAGAATTGGAATTCCAGAGTTTGGTTCTTGAGCCAGACTATAGAAAAACAAAACAAACAAAACAGGTTCTAAGAATGGGGAGGATAAAGCATGGTAAGGAGATCAGAAGAGAAGCAGCTATTTCCAGGTGGAAAAATGAGAAATAATTTCAAAAGATGCTGAGGCTGATTTGCACTTCCAGAGATTCTGATCTCGTGGGTCTTGGTGTGTGGCATAGGCTTTGGGAGTTTCTAATCCTCTCTGGTGTGGGCAGCTAAGATGGAGAAGCACCTGCCTAGAGGGACTTCCAAGGAGGTAGCTGAGCCCTCCAGGTGGGAGGAGCTTGCTGGACAGAGAAAGGAGGGGGGGAAGAGGAGAAGGAGGAAGTGAATGCTGGGACAGGAGGGGGAGGGAGCAGCAAAGGGAGCAGAGAATGGCAGAAACCAGGAAGCTGCAAAAAGTCCATGGTCTACAATGGAGGAAGATACTTCAAACCAGAAGAGGGTGTTTCAGGGAGGGGGTCTAGCAATGGTTTTAAATGCCACAAAGAGATTGCCACCCTATGCATCATTATCCTAGGTGGTTTGGTCTTCATCCCCTGAGGGCTGTGGAATTTGGAATTGTAGTCAAGGATGATAGGGATGGCTATCATCCTCCTCCCCCAGTCACTCCCACTTCATCCTTGGTGCTCCTCTTAGGTGGCTGCTCTGGCCACATTGCAGGCTGCTGTGCTACAAGGGAAAGCAAGCCTGAGCCTGGGCCCAAGCGAGGAGGTCAGCACTGTTCTATCCATGCAGCAATTAATCATTACTGAGAGTCTGCCAGTCTGTCCCTCTTTGGGGAGAGGCTGCCCCACCCAGCATGTGACGTTCCTGTGGCCCTCCTTTCTTAGGAGAGCGTCCTAGAGTCACTGTGAGTCATACTTGTCCTAACTTTCACTCGTCTTTCCCAGTCACAGACTATGGAAATCCAACTGGGGAAAAGAACACATTACTCAGATCCTCTGGGGCTTCTCCATCCATAAACATTTGCTCCACACTGCACACTTGCCAATCATCTCTCCCCCACCATTCTTAGCTCATGCGTTATTTTGCAAGCACATGTCACGTTGACATCTTCAGATGCCAGCTGCGTGTGAGGCAGCCTTGTCACTACTGATCTTACTCAACCTTGACATGCCATCATCTGCAACAACAAGGACTATTGGTGGAGCCCCACATAGCTGGAGGCGCTAGAGTGTTGCCAAGAGAAAGAAACAGACAAGAGCTGGGGCCTAAAGGAGCTGACAGAGCTGGTGGGCAGGGGGATAGGAAGCCTTGAGCTCTGTGAGGAGGCTTCCAGGGGAGGCATCAAGGAGGGTTTGGGGTCAGCTCATTCAACCAGCAATTGCCTGCTTGCTAAGGGCAAAGCAGTGCAATGTTACAAAACATGTTCAGAGGGCCAGATGGCAGCACAGTGGAAACACAACTGGATTCACATGGGAAGGGTCCTGGGTTTGTGTCCTGATACCTCCCCGTGTATCCAGGCACGTGCGTGCACACACTCATGATCCAGACTGGCTGAGGCTGGGAGGGGATAGTAGTGTGAAGACCCTGCTAGGGTTTTCTCTCTCTCTCTTTCTCTTAAGCAACACATAAATAAATTTCAAAAATATATACACAAAAAAATTCAAGGGAGAGAATGTTAGTTGTTATAGGCTGAATTATGTTCCCCCACAAATTCATATCTTAACTCCCCAAGTAACTCAGAACATGAGTTTTCTTTATAGAGTTTTGAAAGAGGTAGTTATATTAAAACAAAGTCATTGGGGTAAATCTGAGTGGTGTCCTAATAAGACAAGGTGATTAGGACACAGACATGCACAGAAGGCCATGTGAGGACACTGGGAGAAGGTGATCATCTGAAGGCCAAGGAGAGAAACCTCAGGAGAAGCCATCTCACCGCTGACCTTGGCCTTCCAGCCTCCAGCATAAGAGAATAAACCTCTGCTGTTAACTAAGTCCTAGTCTGTGTTGCTTTGTTACGGCCTCCCTCGCAAACATACGAAAATATGAAGCCAACCAACAGTCTCTCAAGAACCTCATAACAAAAATTGTCACTTCTATTTCTCAACTCTGTTGGCTGCCCAGGAAAACTGACCTAAAGGTACCTTCCTGTTCAAAGTTTATTTCAGAGCTGCTGCGTTCCGATTTCTCCTTTCTTCTGGCTCGTCCACTGATTCTGCCCCCAGTTGCGTGCTCTATGCCTTTTCCTGCAACGCTGCTTTTCTAAATTTGTTAGCTGTCTTGTTTCCATTGCTAGCTGTCAAACTTACCACCTGCGATGGAGCTGAATTTACATTTGTTACAGCTAATGCAATTTCAGAAACCATAGCTAAAGGATATTTAGTTTTTATATTCATGTGTCTTTACCAATCCACAAAACATCTTGAAATCATAGAAACATAGCCTTCCTAAGTCACTGAATTTATTTCCTTGCCTCCAAGCCAGAACTCTTATAAACGACTCCAGGAAATGAGAACTTCTTCTATTTAAAATATGATTTCAGAGAGGGAGATCCCACTAATTTTCTGAGTAAGACATTGGATGAGTCAAGCAATCGACACCCAGCTCAGGACTCGGCTTGTCTCAGCCAGGCTGGGACTTTCTTATTTCCTTGGAAATGATGCAATGCCCATCGACTCTTTCAGAATAAAACACTCGTAGAGACTAATAGGAAGAATATTTCATGTGAGAGTGGTGGTGTTTGGAACCTGTAGGAGGGACCCTTTGCAGGTATACCTGTATTTACATCTATTATACCATCTAATCATCATTCACGTACATTTTCTTTAAGTAAGAAACTGACATAAGAGAATGAGCTGAAGACTGCAGGAGAACTAACGTGAAGAACACAATTTGGAATGAGGAGGAGGTAAAGACCGAACATCAAAGGACATGCTGGATAAAGGGACAAGTGGCCAGTGTTATATAGCTGATGACAACAGGCTTCAAAATAGCAGTAGGATGGCTGTGGGATAGAGACAGGTGGGGTTCCCTAGAAAGGGGCTCATACCAGTTAGGACCATGTGCTGGTCATTTATTTACCCAACCAGCATTCATGGAGTGCTGGTTCAGTACTAGAAATGCTATTAGACATAATACAGGCCAGAATAAGAAGAGGCATAAGAAGAAGAGGGAAAGGAAAAAGAGGAAAAAGAAGAGGAAGAACCTTTTCTGTATGTTTGCTCTTCTGCCAGATAGGGGCTCAGTTTTTCAGGAAATAGACTCAGATTCAGAGATGCACCTGTAGGTGCTCACTGAGGAGTGCTCCACAGACGTCCATGACAGGGAGAGAGGGAGCAGGAGTGAGTGGCAGGGAGGAACTGAGAGTAATGCAGTTGTAGGCAGGTCTGGAGCTGCAGCTGGCATTCAGAATTGTCCTGGAGCTGAGCCTTTGTGCCCATATCAACTCAACATTGGTTGCAGCAACCTCGGGGAAGAGGCCAAGACCTTGCTGGAGGCAGCTCCCTTCTGCTGAGGGCACTTTTGGGAAGGGGGCTTAGCTGTGAGTAGCCAACACTCCTTCTGGGAACTGGGGATTGTGTATCTCACTTGGTGCTTGGGGGCTAAGAGGACGTGGTTGCCTGACCACAGTATCCACTACACATGAGGAAACAGGAACAGAGAACCTCAGTAATTCAGTCAAGACCACACAGCAAGTGAGCACAGAACCAGCGTTCTGGGCTCCAGAAGCTAGGCCTTCACTGATGAATCCCTGTAAAGGTGTGTATAAAGAACCACCAAAGTGTTGTTACGATTGTTATTTATTTATTGTTATTGTTATTTATTAATTTATTTTGGATGCTGGTTGTGACTATTCCAACAATTCTATTGGCTCGTATCCTTTCAGCTTTCTAGGAGCTAAGAACAATGACCTTAAATACCTTCATGGGGTAAAAATGATAAAGTAGAATTCTACAGATTAACACATTATCCTGATGGTGGAACTTAAGGATTGTGCCCTCTAAGTGTGGAAGTGAATGGAACCCCATCTTTTCACTGTTCACGAACTGCCTTGGAGTTTGGACCAGTGTAGAATACTCCAAGACCTCTCTTCCCTCTGTACCATACCCGAGGATCTACATAATGATGTCTCTGTGGTTGTCATCATGAGAGTTTGAGGATAATAAAGTCAGAACTGCTTGAGGCTTGACCAACTTTAAGAATAATGAAGGGAAATGTCATGCCTTGGTTACTGAAGGGAGGGTCCCGCCCAAGGGTCTACCCTGGTTACCAAAGGGAGGATCCCACCCAGAATCTCCCCTGGAGATCCCAGTTATGTGGCACTACCTCTAACAATATTTCAGAAAGAAGTAGCTTTTAAAAAGGGGAAGCCCCAGTAAACCTAATGAACTCTGTGAACTAAATTCTCATGGCTGGATGTCCCCTAATGCCCCTAGCCTATATTCCCTACAGCTAGGGGCCACCCTGGATGCAAATGGAGTGGATGAAGAGAAGACACAACATTATGGAGGACACAGGTCAGAGCAACACAAGCTGCTCAGAGATGTCCACAGCAGTGCCTCAGTCTCCATGCCTAGCTGTTGGGGGTCCCTCCTTCAGCATGACTGCTGCTTTCCTCCTGAGCCTGTGGACCCTACCCACAGAACTACTGCAGTGCCTGAGGGTGTCCACCCAGCAGCTCTGCAGGGGAGGAAGTAGCTCAGCAGTGATTCTACTCTAGGTGAGAGGACTGAGCCACACAACATAGGGAATGGGATATATGAGCCATGAGAGTGGTGGGGTACCCTCAACCAGCTCCATCACTCACCAGCCTTGGTGCTCAGTGAAGAGACCCATCTCCAACTAAGCCACTCTCCCCACTGCATCATCTCTACTCAAAGATGAGCTGACTCAAAGCTTACCAGCAGCCTCCTATCTTGTCGCTCTGCATTGTCCACTGTGTACACCATGCTGACACCATTCTGAGTGCTTGTCCAGAACCTGCTGGGCTATGCACCCCCTATCGGTATCCTGGGGTTAGGTGCTATTTTTATTTCTACCTGACAGATGTGGAAATGGAAGACCCAGCGAGTGCCCAAGTCAGGGTCTCAGAACCAGTAAGTGTTGGGGCTGAGATGCCATCCCAGAGCCCAGACTTCAGAGTGTATGGTGATAAGCACTAGCTACACTCCCTTCCTCAGTTTTTTTTTGCCTAGGCTTTCATGGAATCAGATCCTGGGCTTTCCTGGAATCAGTCCTCCTCCTCAGTAGGAGGACTCAGATCTCCCCTCTCCTTTCTCTGCTATTCTTAGTCAGGAATGGTGGCTCTGTCCAATTCTCAGCAGCAGTTGCCCAATGTAGCTTCTGTCTTCCCTTTAGGTTCCCAGGATAGCTTCAGGAGGGTGGGACAATGTTCAGAAGGCCAGCTCGCACTAAATGGTCATGCTGGGCATGCAGACACAGGCCTATGATCTGGGCTGGCTGAGGATGGGAGTTGGTCATGGCACAGGGACTCTGTTGGGATGCCTTCTCTCTGTGTCTCTGTCTCTTAAACAGGGTGGGGGACATAAATGTATTTAGACAACTAAAAATTAAAGGAGAGGTGTTTAAGCATGGTTGGTACAACCTTACTAAGCTAAAGTAAAATAAAGAGTGTTACAGCCGGTCATGAGGTCTCCATGACTTAATAAACCCAGCCACCAACTTATTAAACACTAGTTAACACTAACTAATCATTAGTAAATACAACCATTAATAATCACAAGATCCTTCAAGAGCTAGATCATTTTTTCAGGTTTTTGTCATAGGACATATGTATTCTCTGGAGAGAGAGAGACAGAGAGAGGGAAAGAGAAATCATCCCCTGGAGGGAAGGCCACACCACAATTCTTTCTTCTCCATTCTCCTCTCAGGATTTGGGGCATGCATGGACACACATCCAACATGATTGTCAAGCCACCAGGTCCAGGACTCAAACAGTAGTTGGCCACATAGGAATCCAGTATCATAACCACCACACCACCTGCTGGGCCCAAGAGCTAGACATTTTAAAGCCTAACATTTCATCTTAAGTAACATATTTGAAATCTATCCTTAAATTGGTCTTCTGAAATACACTAAATCCATATTCATCAACTGGAAAACATTTCATCAAGTCACACTTTCAGGAGCACACCTAGTAGCTAAAACAGGAAATCACCACAGTTAAGCTTCTCTCTACTCATTAAATAGGGCCAGCAGATGTCAGAAGAGACATGCTGCTCAGGAATGCACAAAAATCTGAAGTTGGGGCCAGCAGGTGGCATGGAGGTGAAGGCAGCTGGAACCCACATGGCAGTCCTGGACCAGGTGACTTGAAAAACATGTCAGGTGCATGTGCACACATGCCCAAAATCCTAAGAGGAGAATGGAGGGATTGTGGTGTGGCCATCCACCTAGGGTTAGGGGGTGATGTATCACTTTCCCTTCCTCTCTATCTCTCTCAGTTTCTCTCTGGTGAGCATATACACCATATGGCCCAAACCTCAAACCCTAAGATCCAATCAAGTCAACACACTAAGTCACTGAGTTGGTTTATATACGTGCAGGTGCCTATTGTTGTGGCAAATACAAGGAAGAACCATAGACCGGTAGGGTTGGCACAGATCTAAGAGACAAAATGCCTGTTTTTAAGCCATTTAGAGTTTGAATGGAATGCTAAGTTTCACATTTAGGGAAGGAGGGAATTATAAAACAACACTATACATAAATTGTTTAAACAGAGACTGAAAGATGTTGTAAAAAGCCAGAGAAAGGAAAAATAAATTTGGACTAGACTTGGTCAGCAAAGATTTTAGGGAGATTATGAAGTTTCAGATGGTGCAAGAAGGAAGCAAAGCCTCTCTAAAGGCAAGTAGACCTTTCTTTGGAGAACAGGGAGAGTACCGGTAGAGA
>NW_006159506.1:2452670-2464052 GCF_000334495.1 Tupaia belangeri chinensis | reverse complement strand
GCAGGAATGTTAGGGACAACTATGGCTGACACACAGGCCTTTCTACAGAAGAAACCAATCTTCCTGGGGAAAGGGGGCCTGAAGGCTGAAGCAGCAGGTGAGTTCTTGTATCAGGAGTTTGGGATGGGTCTATAAGGTGGAAAGAGACACGGCCATTTCTTGGGCTTTCCTAGACCATGCTTTTCCAGCTGGTGCATGATATTAATAAATAAAACCAAACCTAAAAATTAAACAGGGCAAAACAACACAGTGTTTTGGAAGATTAATCTGGATTCTAGGTGGTAGTGTGGGAGGACAGTACAGAGATGTAGTCACCCAGGCATGAATTAATGTGAGCCTAGGATGGGAAGGGCAGTAAGATTGGGAAAGAAGGAATGAACCTAACAAAAGAAAAGTAAGATTTGTTTCAAATGGTGTTAGCACTAGAGCATGACAGTGTCTTGACAAGATGAGTCTTTTTAAACTCATGGAAAATGAGGACTCTAGCGCCGATAAGCAAGCTAGAATTAGAAATTACAACACACAGTGAGGCTAGCATACCCATAGCACAGTGTTTAAGAGAACTGGATCCCACATGGCCAACCACAGTATGAATTCTGGCCTTGGCAGCTTGAAAAACATTCTGGTGTGTACATGAATGCCTAAAATTATGATGGGAAGGAGAAATGGAGGAAAAGGATTGTGGCATGACTATGCCCCACTGGGGGGGGGGTTGCTCTCTCTCACTCTCTTCACTTTTATCTCTCTGGTAAGCACATGTGCCTTCTGGCTCTCTCTCACTCTCTTAATTTTTATCTCTCTGGTAAGCACATGTGCCTTCTGGCAATAGTAATAACAATAAAAAAATCCAGGAAGCTGGATTATGGGAGTAGATAATAAGTCTATTCTTAGGTATACTTCGTGTGAGGTAGGACATCCATTCTGGTTTTGGGATTCCATTAAAACATCAATCCTAGCTAGAGACAACTTCTCTTTTAGATGATCATTTTTGATATACAACTAATAAACATACAAACCCTGCTTTTTATTCCCTGTGGTTTTACAAAAGCATTTTTTTGTTTTGTTTTGTTTTCTGTTTATTAAAAAAATTCTAGGATTAAACAAGCAGTCAACTGGGTATTTTTAAACACACTAGAACTGTGTTCAGCACTCACATTTTTTTGTAAGGCCAAAAATGGGGAGGCCAGCAATGAGCCAGTGGGAAGAAAGCAACACATCCAGGCCTCTTTGATTTGAACTCTCAGTTTCTATGTCCTAAGCATTTCAGACTGTCACTTTTTCTGATGTCTTCTATCCTCGGCCAGATGAAGACTATAATTCCAACAGGTTGGAATATTTTGTCTAGTTTCTGAAATCACATGTTTATATGACAATTTATAGTTTAATTAAAAACTTCACATGTTAGTTTACATTCCGAAAGGGAGCTCTATTTTTAACTGGTTCCTTTAAAAATATTGTTTACGTAATCCCAAACTATTTTTACAAATCTGTTTCTGGCTCATTCATTCCCACTTCATTCATCAGAATGCGGTCATTCAGGTTAAGAAGACAAGAAGGGATTAAGTTATAAGACTGCATTTTAAATAGTTGAAAATGTGTATTTGCCATTCCGTTGGTTGATTTGTCTTTTAAGATGGAGCCTAAGCCTATAAAAAATTGAAGTGGGAGCAGAACATGGCAAAATGTGTTGGCTTTTCTTAGATAAATCTGTTAGTCTGTGTGTACTGTAAAATGGCATTATCCCTCCATTGGAAATTACACTTCCCACGCAACAGACGCCACTCTGCCTTCTCCTCACAGACTTTCCCAAAGTTCAGAATCCCTTCTGCCTTTGGAGTCAATTCCATGGTGAAACCATTAGTTTGGTCCCCCATTTGGATTCATCTAACAAGAGTTCCAAGATGTGATCCTTTTGAAAAGAGCATTTAACGATCAGCCGGCACAAAAATATAACTACAGATAACTTCCAAAGTGGGTTTCTCAGAGCAAATAATTAAGCAAAAGAGAAAGCCAACAAACTTCATAATGAAAAGGAAAACCAAGGATTTTGTATCTAGTGAAATCTGAAGGTGGTACATGTGGTAACACAGAGATCCCAGACAAATCTATGGACTCCTGGTACGGCCATATGGACTTACCAGATTGAGGAGCGTCAAGTACTTCCTGTGTCCACCTTTTAGAGTGAATTTTAAATCCTCCTTCTCAATTCCTAGTTGTGGGACGTGGCAGTTGAGGAAGATATACCAGCTCAGAACAAGGAAGTGGTAAATGCATATAGATATCTTCATCACGGCTAACTCTGGCTAGGCACCGGGAAGGCCTCTAGTAACTTCCCTCCGGAGTCCTCCTGTGGGTCACAGCTGAAGTCCTACCGCAGGCTGGAGAGCTGGAAAACACGCCCCTTTGAGCTCGGAGGTTCCACCACAGCTGAATTCTGCTTCTCTCTTGGGCTCCTTTCCTGATAAACCTGTGAGACAGAATTATTGCAGGTTCTCAGATGCCTTCATTTAAATGATAAGATAATGTGCAAATTGACTTAAGTTTCAACATTTAAGCTGTGAAGCAAGGAGGAAGCAATGCAGAAGTTGTACTTTGCTCCATTTCACTGGGTGGGTGCATGGCTAAATGACCTTATTATGAAATACCAGCAGAAGCCTATAAAATACTATCATGGCTGTATTCTCTTTCATTTCTTCTTGTTCAGGCAAAATGAGGTTGTTGTAATAATATCTTTTGAGAGAATGGGAAGCAAGTTGATAAGCCAGATAAGGGAAATGTGTCAGTGTTTCTAGGACACAAAGAGAGGTAAGCAGAAAGGACAAGAGTGTTGTAATCTTTTTTCCTGAGGTCAAAGTGACTCCATAGTCTGAGACAACCTTTGATCCTCCAGGGAATAGCCCCAAGACTCTCCTCTCTCCCTTTTTCTCTTTCTCTTTCTTTCTTTTTCAGTTTTGTTTCTATCCCCAAGAGAAGCAAAAGTTACCCTGGGTTGTCACAAGACTCTTTCGGCAAAGGCAGTGCTGGATCCTGAGGGAGAAGAGATATAGGAAGAGATTGTTGACCAGGACCCCTACATACCTGAGTTTAGACATTGCTGTGAGAGGGTAAGGGACTCTGCACTGCTGTGGAAGACATGAGACATGGTAGGGCTAGGCACAATGCAGGGCTAGACTCTGCCTCAGGCACCACAGAGGGGAACTGAAGGAGAACTGGAAATGGGCTGCCTTGTGACATCATTGGTTTGTTTCCCTGGGCAACTGACAAAGAAATTGAGCAGATCTCCCAGAGAAAGCTCCCAATGAAGTTATACAAGCCTGTAGTTGGTGCTGTTTGATGATTCAACCAAGACTTGCAAGTACTGGGAGAGAGAACTGAGAGCTGGACATGGCGTACAAACACAAAAACAGACACAATCCCACCTCCTAGAAGTCATGGGCCTCAACTATTAGGAATTGTGGATGGGAGGAGAGCACACCTGAGCCAGCAATTGAAAACCTACACTGTCACCATGTCTTAGTCTGCTGGGGATGCTCTAACCAAATACTGTGACCTGGGCTGCTTATAAACAACAGCAGTCTGTTTCTCACAGTTCTGAGGGCTGTAAGTCAAAGGTCAAGCTACTGGAAGATTCAGTGTCTGGTGAGGGATCACTTCCTGGTTCATATATGGACTTTCTAGCTGTGTCTTCCCATGGTGGAAGAACAAGCAAGCTTCTTTAGGGTTCTTCTGTAGGAACACTAATCCCACTTGGGAGACCTCTGCCCTCGTGAGCTAATCACCTCCCCAAAACCCACACTCCCCAACACTGTTACCTTGGGGATTATGATTTCAGAATTAATTTTGGGGAAACACAAATATCTGAACCACAGCAAACCACTCCCAAAGGAGAGAGTGATTCAGGAACTGGGTGACATGAAACTTTGTACAAAACTCTATGGTCTAGGGTAAAATTGCAAATAATAACAGCAGCTAATACTTTTTTACAGTACTTACTATATTCCAGGTTTTGTTCCAAGTACTTCATAAATATTAGCTCATTTAATAATCTAAGCACTATTATGAGGTAACTATTACTGTAATCCCCATTTTCAGGTAAAGCCCAGACTGCTAAAAGGATGGTGTCAACAACTAATGAGAATCAGAGCTGCAGCCTCACAAAGAAATAATGTTAGTCTGCATACTCTCAGGGTCCCTTTTCAATATGTCTTCCCTCCTTGCTTTGTCCTTTTTATTCCTCTATCTTCTCATTAGAAAAATTCCCTCAGAGAAGAATCATGTATGTTTTGAAACTTGGTGTACATATAAGTTATCAAACTATGCCTCATGGGTGTTTTCATTTTAAACATTATTATAGATTAAGAGATTGTATTTCTTTAAGTAAAAATCTTGAATCTACATCTGAAGATGATTAAGGATTGAGGCAAAAGGACCAAAGGAGGGAAAGACAAAGACTCAAAGGTCCAAACTTGGAGACTGATTGCTTAGACCTTTTTTCTACATTAACTTTAATTCTCACAGATGAGGACTTTCATAAATACTGATACAATAATTTAAATGTATTTGTAAGAGGTTTGCTATTAGACACTATAATTAATAATCAGCATTTCTATATAGAAAGTATGAGAGACATTTAAAAAGTACATGAATGAGATCAGCAGATGGTGTAATGTTTATGTCACTGGACTCCCATGTAGTCAACCATGGTTTGAGTCCTGGACCCAGTGGCTTAAAACTCAAGCCAGGTGCATGTGCATGCCTACCCAAAATCCCAAGAGAATGAAGAAGGGACTGTGGTATGGCCATCCCCTCTGGGGCTGATGTCTTGCTTTCTGTTTCTCTGTTTCTCTCTGTCTCTCCAGCAAGTGCACGTGCTTTTTAGCAAAAACCTCTCTACAAAAAAAAAAAAAAAGGATGAGGAAAAATAAAATTAAAAGGTTTATTTTGGTCCAAAAAATTTGAAATCCACAGTTTTTTTATTTTATGCATTTTCCATAAACTTTTGAAGACCCCTTCATATGTAACTTCTTAATTCAGTATCTCCATTTTCTTCTGAAACGTACCGCAAAACTGTAACCTAATGGAAGCTCTATACAACGGTCATATTCAAATCATAATTTGTATCCTTGGGTGAGTAACCAAATAAATTTTCATGAAGCAGTTTGATTATTCATCTCCTACCATGAGGCTAGGTAGCGCTTTGGAAAATGAATGCTACCACTTAGTTTCACAGTTTTATAAACTAGTACATACCTAGTCTGCCATTTGTCTGCCTTTTGTTCTCTGTATTTGGAGATCCCACATCATAGCTAGAAAAAGTGGGAGAAAATGATGTCTTGATTTTTAAAATTTATTCTCTTTTTTAAGTTTTCATCATAGGGCTTATGTGCTCATTGGGGAGAGACAGAGAAAGGGAAAGTGAGAAATAACCCCTCAGGAGAATGGCCACACCACAATTCCTTCTACTCTACTCTCCCCTTGGGACTTTGGGCACACATGCACATATGTCCAGCATAATTTTTAAGCAGTTGGGTCTGGGATTTAAAATGTGGTTGGCCATGTGGGAATCTAGCACCCTAACTACCACATCATCTGCCAGTTCCCACAGTCCTCATTAAAAAAAAAAAAAAATCTAACAGAAATGAAATTGTTTCACCTAAGAAATGTTAAACATTTTAAAATAGACATATATTTTAGACTTCAATGTAAGTATTCCACAGATAACTTGATTAGTAAAAGTGACATTCTTTGACACTCTCTGTTCTTTGGGAGCCCAGAATAGCATTCTTCAATTTCACAAATATGAAGGATCCTCATGGAAAATGTGTATCATGGAAAAGCTGTGCATGTATTTTTAAAACAAATTTGCACCAAAATAAATGTATACCTTCTTTTGGAGAGAGATTTTGCTATAGGGAGTGTGTCTCACTGGAGAAACAGAGAAAGACAGACAGACAGACAGACAGAAAGCAAAAAATTATTCCCCAGGAGGGATGGCCATGCCACAATCCCTTTCTCCTGTATTATTTTCACAGGATCTTGGGCGCACACACACACACATGCCCAGTGTGAGGTTTAAGCTACCGGGCCTGGGACTTGAACTCTGGTTGACTACATGAGAGTCCAGTGATGTAACCATTTCACCATATGCTGGTCCCAGGAGTAATTCTACATCTCTCCCTGACATATGTCCCCTTACCTTGTCAAGATCACCTACAACATACCATCCAAGTTCCATAACTTTTAATCAATACCGTTTAATTAGCCCACTCTGTTCTGGCTTTTGCAGTCTTTCTAGCCTCATCTCTTGTTTTGCTTGATGTTCCCCCACCACCACCAAATTGACAAAGCCTCCAATCCACATCTGTCTATGTCACACCCCAGTGTCTTCATTCCTATGGATCCTCTCTCTGATGGCTTCCTCTCAGTATGTCTTTGGTTGGTTATCCTAACCATCATTTAAAATGCAGCATGACAACTTCCTTCTCTAAGATCCCTCCCTTGAACCACTCTTCAAGAGGCCACATTAAATAGTCCCCTCGTATCTTCCTTCATACTGTATGCATCTCTGCAAATTGCATGACGATTTGAAACTAATCTTTTTTATATGGCATTATCTTCTTAGGGTTCAGAATTGATGCATGAATTCCCAGAGCCTAACAAAGTGCTAGGTATATAGTAAGTACTTAATAATTATCTGTTGAATAAGAAGACAAAATATTCATGCTGAGAATATCTGTTTTTTATGCTGTAAAGATATACAGTAATTGAATGTAAAAAAAAAAAGAAAGAAGAAAGAAAGAAAGAAAGAAAGAAAGAAAGAAAGAAAGAAAGAAAGAAAAAGAAAAGAAAGATGAGGGAGAAAAAAGAAAAGGAAAGAACCCAATTTGAAAATGGCAAAGGACCTGAATAGACATTTCTCAAAAGAAGAACACACGATGGTCAACAGGTATATGGGAAAATGCTCAACATCATTATTCCTCAGGGAGATACAAATTAAAACCACAATGTGATATCATCTTACATAGATAGGTCAGAATGGCTATTATTAAAAAAGACAAAAGATAATAAATGTTGGCAAGGCTGTAGAGAAAATGGGGCTCTGGTACACTGTTGGTGGAGATATAAATTAATACAGCCATTATAAGAAACAGTGTGGGGCTTTCTTTCCCAAAAAATTAAAGATAGAACTATCATATCATATCATATACCCACTACTGGGTATATATCCAAAGGACATGGAATAGGTACATTGAAAAGATATCTACATTCCACATGTTGGTTTATAATGAGAGTGACTTCTGGGAAGGACAAACATGGTAGACTTTGTAGCTTTTTTACACAATAGCCAAAGTATGGAATAAGCAGATATGTTTCTGGATGAACAGATGAAGAAAATGTGTTGCATAAGTTTCTCTTAAAGGAGAAGGAAATCCTGTCATTTGCAGCAAAATGGATGACACTAGAAGATGTTATGCTAAGTGGAATACGCCAGGCCCAGAAAAACAAATTCTGTACAATCTCACTTACATGTGAAACCTAAAACAACAGAATTCAGAAAAACAAAGTACAATGGTAGTTATGAGGGGCAAGGGTTGGGGGATGAGGGTAGGAGAAGGTATTGAGGAAGATTACTGAAAGAATACAAAATTTTAGTCAGATAGGAAGAATAAGTTCAAGAGCGCTACGGTCCATCATGATGGCTATAGTTAATAAATTGTATACTTGAAACTTACTAACAGAGTAGATTTTAAGTGTTTCCTCACATACCTAAAAATGATGTGTATAAGGTAAGGCATGTTCATTACTTTGATTTAGTCATTCCACATTGTATACACATCTCAAAACATCACGCTGTACCTCATGAAGCTATACCATTTGTATCTGTCAATTAAAACATAAATAATGGAATTTGTTGAACAAATGAACCTACGGATACCAGGCATACTTGCCTAATGAGGCTTACTGTAAATTTTATTCATCAGTTAAAAACCTACTATGAGGACCAGAAGAGGGCATAATGGTTATGTTACTGGACACCCACATAGTTGATTGTGATTCAAGTCCCAGACCCAGCAATTTAAAACTCACATCAGTCTCAAGAGGAGAATTAGGAGAAGGGATTGCAGTGTGGCCATCCCCACCTGGTGGGGGGAATGATTTCTCATTTTCTGTCTCTCTGTCTCTGTCTCTCCAGCGAGCACACACTCCCTATAGCAAAAGTATCTCTAAAGAAGAAAAAATGAGTAGTAAGATAAGACATAGCCAAAGCCCTGGAGGAACTCACAGCCAAGAGGCAGAGACAGATATATAAACAACAAATTACAGCACAATGTGATAAGTACTATAATAGAGGGATGCGTAAAGTACTAATGGAGCCTAAATTATCTTGCACATTATTCTGTCATCCTGAATATACAGAAGATTGAACTTAAGATGCATGCACTAAGTAAATCATGGGAATCTCCAGACACCATGTAGGAGAACGTAAGGATTAAAGCCCTCCCTGAGTGAAGTGGTCATGGCCGCCAGCATGGATACCAATGTTACCTGAGATATGACCCATTCCTGGCTGCTCAAAGAGCAGGGAGCAAGTCAGCCATCAGCCTCACTAGGGGTTAATTCCCACCTTGGGACACACCTGGGCTAAGAAGGTCATTGGCCAGGGCTGGCCTCTGAAGAGACTATAGGGAAGTCCTGAACCACACAAGCCAGAGAGTCAAACACAGTGGGGAGGGCTGGAAGACACTCCATGTTGATGGCTTCGGGTATTGAAGGAAATAGGACACACAGCACAGAGTGCTTGGTGTCATGGCGAGCAAAGCTGAGGGTAGGTGATTTCATTTTGGTACAAGGGAGATGCCTGCCAGCTGCTGGTGCCTGCCAGCTGCTGATAACCCACCAACCAATACATCTCAACAGTTGTAAGGGTCAAAAAAGGCAAGTTGGTGGGACTTGGTCTTATTCCATTTAGCCTCTTGATCAGCACAGAGCCCTTTTAAGATGGCTCATCAACATTAAAGTCAACCTATACTTCCACCGTCCTCAGCAGAAGGTGTTTTTTTGTTGTTGTTGTTGTTTGTTTGTTTGTTTTTTGTTTGTTTTTTTGTCATTTTGCTGGATCCGTAACTGATGCAGCTATTTAAACTGTGAGCTCCTCCAGCTTTCCTGATACTTCTTCGTGCCTTCAATACTATTCATATTAGCAGGTAAGTTCCAGATGCTAATAAAATTTGTTTTACTGGCATGGTGGTTAAGGCAGCTGGATTCCATGTCACCAACTGTGTGTTGGACCAACAGTCCTGGTCCTAGAGGTTTGAAAAACACACCAGATGCACATGCATGTGTGCTCATAAAAAAAAAAAAAGATTTGCATGGATCAATTCTGGTATTACAGTATTGTTAATATTCATTCACCTCTCTTACTCTTGGGTTGCCAGGTCATTATTACCTATGACCCAGTGCTGTTGGCACAGGTTGAACATCCCTAATCCAAAAATTTTAAATTCTAAATGCTTCAAAATTCAAAATTTTCTGAGTGCTAGTACAATGCCAGAAAAATTCCACACTCAACCTCATGTGATGGGTCACAATCAAAATGCTGCAATATAAAAATATTGTATAAAATGACTTTCAGAAGATGTGTATCAGATGTATATGAAACATAAATGAATTACATGTTTAGTCTGGGACCCATCTCCAAGATATCTCCTTATGTAAATGTAACATTTCAAAATCTGAAAAAAGTGAGATCCAAAACTCTTATAGTCCCAAACATTTTGGATAATGGATACTCAAGCTGTATTTCCCTAAGACCTTTGTTATCTCTGAACCAGCATCATCTTTGCTGCCTTTCAGAGGGTCTCTCCCTAATTAAAGGTACATAATTTTAGAACTAAATGTGTGTGAGGTTCAGCTGAAGCCAAGGTGCAGGGATTCCAGGAGACTTTACATTCCTAGGGGCCCTTGTCCACTTGTTATACCTGTGACTGAGAACAGAGAGTAAAGGGTGTCACCCTTTGGGTTATTTTTACCACATCCAAGAGTACTTGTTTTTATCATCAGCTGCTGTGACTGCCCTGCTTTTAAAACCCTACAACTTTCAGTAAGGGCCCTTTCTGAAGTCTGTTTGCTGAGAACATGCATGAGTTTCCAGTCACCCAAGACAACACTGAAAGACACTGGAGCCTTTTTTTTTTTTTTTTTTTTCATGACCACTTTCATGACCCTTCCTTCACATTGAGAAACCTGATTCAGATCTGCCTTCCTCTTTGATCACCAGCTTGCTTTCACAGTGTTCCGTGGTGATTTTCTCAGACTCACTCGGAGGAACAGAATTGTTTTTCAGTGGTTTTCAAGGTATATTTTCATGGGAAGGCTAAAAACTCTTCCTGTTTACAAGCATAAAATTGACTCACATTGTTTTAAGTGTTTAAAACAGGAAAGAACCCTTCAAGGTCAGTTAGTTTAATCTTTTCATATTTCAGATGAGAAAATTAAAGCTAAGTGAGGTTAAGGAACTTGTTCAAAGTAACACAGCAATTGATGGGGAAACAATGACCAAAATACAGGTCTCTTAACAACCCTCCCAGTGAGCTGTTATTGTCGTCTTATTTTATTCATATATGAACTGTACTTTGGCTCACTGATTTTCTATCTAATGGTTCTATTTTTTTCCTGAGAGGGTGTGTTGAACTCATTAACAATAATTAATTACTGAGAGAGGGTTTGAAGTCACTTACAATAATTAATCTATTCCTCCATTCAGTTCTATCAGTTTTTGCTTTATGTGTTTTGAGGGTCTGTTGTTTGTTGCATACACTTTAAGATTGCTATGACTCCTGGTGAGTTGATTCTTTTATTATGGTATAATGTATCTTTTTGTCTCTAGTAAGTTTATTTGCTAGGGTAACGTCTACTTTATCTGATATTAATGTAACTTATGCCTTCTTTAAAAAAATGATACTTATGCAGTATATATTTTTCATTCTCTTTTATTATCACTCCATATATTTCACTGAAATTAATATGAGTTTTTTATATACAGCATAGTGTTGGGTTGCGGGATTTTATTTGTTTTTGCTTGTTTTTTAATCCACTTTTCCAATATTGTTTTTTAATATATTGGGCCAATACCTGCCTTATAATTGGTGTATTTATATCATTTACATTTAATGTAGTTGTTGATATGTATGGCTCAAATATTCCATTTAATTATTTATTTTTCTTTGTTTCTTCTGTTTCTTATATCTCTACTCTTTCCTTCTTGCCTTCCTGTGTGTTGCTTGGACAACTTTTTAGGATTCCATTTTGATTTATTTATAACAGTTTGAATGTATCTCTTTTGCATGTTTTTCTTTTGAGTTGCTCTAGGTATGATGATAT
>NW_006159506.1:2386815-2435642 GCF_000334495.1 Tupaia belangeri chinensis | reverse complement strand
TATATATATATAATCTAGCCAGCATTCACATTTTACCATTTTAAATAAAGTATGAAATCCCACTTCCATTTTACTTTCTTTACATTTACTGGCTTTTTAAAATAACAAAATCAAGATATTTATTTTGTTCTTTTGCATATGAGACTATTAAAACTTTCCTGCTACAGCAGTACTGCTTTCTGGAAGTTTACAATCTGAAAAGGTCAGCATTACAAATCTTTAGCTGTATCTAATGCTGAAGAAGCAGCTGGAGAAGGCAGGGCTAGAATTACATGGCTTGAAAGTATACCTTTTTGCCCTCCCCACACCTCAGCTCCTTATATGAACATCCCTATGACTAGATCCAAAGAACAGACCCACAGACTGAAAGGGAATTGCCAGTGCAACTTCCTTAGAAGTAGTGAAGATACCATAATGTATAATCTGGTAGTGACAGTAAGGATTCCCTGTTTGTGGGCCATGAGGGTGCTAAGTGTTCCTCCATCATAGAGTGGAGAGAGCACCTATGATTCTGTAATTCTGGGGAGGTTCCTATGGAGCCTTTTACCCAGCCTGAGAGAAATTCCAGTGGGCAATTGCTTCTCGAAGCATGCTTAAGGTCTCTAGCAGAAGCTGGTATTTATATTCACAGCAATATCCACTG
Organism: Tupaia belangeri chinensis; assembly: GCF_000334495.1. Classification (NCBI taxonomy): domain Eukaryota; kingdom Metazoa; phylum Chordata; class Mammalia; order Scandentia; family Tupaiidae; genus Tupaia; species Tupaia belangeri. The sequence goes on along the minus strand of NW_006159506.1, from coordinate 2,434,999 downwards.
CATCAGGAAGGTTAGGAAAATTTAATAAACTAGACATATGGGGTAAGAGAATATAGGAAAGGGAGAAGGACAAGAGTGTAAAGACCCGGGGACCAGCAGTTAGCGTAATGGCTATGTCGCCGGACTCCCGCGTAGTCGACCGCAGTTCGCGTCCCGGACCCGGTGGCTTAAAACTCACGCCGGGCATGTGTGCGTGTGTGCCCAAGATCCCGAGAGGAGAATGGAGGAGAAGGGATTGCGGCGTGGCCATCCCCCCTGGGGGGAGATTTCTCACTTTCTGTCTCTCTGTCTCTCTGTCTGTCTGGCGAGCGCACGCGCCCTATAGCAAATAAACCTCTCAAAAAAAAAAAAAAAGAGTGTAAAAACCCAAGAAATAGTCTTCTAACAGATGTGAACAGAGAGGGAGGAAAAGAGAGGTTTGAATCCAAAAGGAACACATCAGTCAGTCACTAAATTCAAATTTTGTTATCATAATCCAAAACTTCATGAAGATGGAATTTTTTTTCTCGATTCATTCATCTTTTGACAACCTAATCTTAGAATCTCTGAAATTTAAGATTGTCAGATGATCTCTTTCCTAAATATCTAAGGACCTACTCCAAATGGATGTTTCTCTCTGAGCTTCAAATTCACAACACTTGATCTTTCTTACCTTCCTGATAAGGACCTGTTCCTGTAAGAGTGTTTTATAGCAGCTCGTGTCAAGACTTCTAGAGAGTACCAGAGTTACTACTACACATTGATTCTTATTTTTTTCGCACGGTTTTATGTCTTTGCTTCTGAGCCAGCAACAGGCCATTTACATCACCATGTTGGACTCTGTTGGTACCTGTCACTCACTCTGCCCATGCTAAGCATCATGCCACAAGTGAATGAAATAGGAGAAAAGCATGAAGCTCTACATGTTGGTTCTTGGATCTTAACCATGATTCAGTAGGCTCATAGCCATCTCTTGGCTCAAAGGTGTACAAGTACTCATTCCTCAGTCTCCAATATTAAGTGATTACTTTACAGATATAATGGACTGGGAACAAGATGATAGTGTAGATAAAAAACTGAACAGAATAAAAATGAATGTGATTCTTTATTAATAAAATAGTTTTTGGTCACTTGGCATCTAATTAAGCCCCCAAGAGAAATGAAGATGGTCCTAGTGAGGAAGAGGGTCTACTCGGGGGAGGCATGGGTATAGAGGTTGAGGAGAATCTGGCCATCAGCAAACCACCCCCAAAGTTTCTTCAAAGGGAAAGTTGGACTTTTGCTCTTCTGGCTCATGACTGGATGATTTACACTGTAGATCAAAGGTCTCTCCCAAGCTTCTGACTACTGAGAATAAAAATAGAGACCTTTAAAAATAGGGATTAGTAATTTCATACCTACTGATAAAAGTCTTTGACTACAGTGCTTTGCATAGTGAGGAATTGGTACTTGTCTAGCTTTGAACCAAGAGAGTGCTATGAAGACTTGGGTACGCACACACACAGTGGGAGCTGAATAAATGTTTGTGGAATGATTAAGTATTGGCTAATAGCATGTACTCCAAAAGTTAATCCCAAACATGTTACCTACCAATCAGCAATTCAAATTCCCCTGCCTGAATGCCTGGTAGCCCACCCCACTGGAAGATACTTTCTTAGTTTAAAATAGAGATCCTCAAAGTGCGTGATCCCCTGATCATCACCAGGAGCAATAGATGGGAGCTTAGAGATGCCAATTTGGGGGCTCTGAGGTTGAGACCCAGAAACCAGTGTTTTCACAAGTCCTTCAAGTGATTCTGATGCATGCTAAAGTTTGAACATCACTGGGTTAAAAGCAGACATGCATATATAATAGCAGGAAAAAATAACTCAAACTTTTTTGCTTCATTCAGCTGGGGCAAACCAAGATAACAGGTCAAAGTAAAATGCCAATGGTTTTACTTAAAGTATCTATTTCTGAGTCCAGCAGTTGGCATGGTAGTTAAGGTGCTAATTCCAATATGGCTAACTATGGTTCAAGTCCGGAACCCAGTGGCTTGAAAATCACACCAGACACGTGTGCCCAAATTCTGAGAGGAGAATGGAGGAGAAAGGATTGTGGTGTGGCCATCCCCCTGGGGTGTGATTTCTCTCTTTCCCTTTGTCTATCTCTTTCAGGCTAGCACACACCCTATGGCAGAAGAAAAAAAAAGATTTCTATTGTTTTTAACAATTGTCATTTTTGTTGTTGTTATTGATTGGAGGGTTCATTCTAATCAAAATGTTGGTTGAGAACACAAATTGATGAGAAAAGAACACATACTCTGAAGTTCTAGGCTTGAGCCTCAACCACCCTCTGCACAATACAAGATTCTATAACACATCACACCTAGAGAAAGGCACAATGTATTTCCTGCACATTGATTCCAAAGATTGAAACTTTTTTCTTATGTTAACTTTGAGTTCTGGACTTAGTTGGGCAAGAATTTTCCTCAGCTGTCATTAATACTGGCTGAAGGTAATCTCTTTCCATCATTGACCTAGAGAAAAACAAAGACAAAACATATTTTCTGTGAAAAAAAAAAAAGACTAAGAAGGAAACAGATAATCTAGTAACTAATAAAAAGCTATCTGAGTTAGAGAAGAACACATAACTCATATCTAGGATGAGGGGGAAGGAGAAGACAGCTCATGAAAAAGGAGAATCTCAACTTAGTGGAAAGATTTGAGAGGGTCTCTCTTTAGCTCAGAGACTGTAACCAAACCTCTGTTGAGCAGAAGTGTGTGTATATGTAAAGAAAAAGGAGCAGGCCAGTGGGTTGCATAGTGGTTAAGGCGCTGGACTCCCACATGGCTGACCACAGTTCAAGTCCCAGACCCAGTGACTTGAAACTCACATCAGGTGTGTGTATGTGTGTGCATGCCCAGAATTTTGAAGGATAATGGAGGAGAAGGGATTGTGGTGTGGAAATGATTTCTTACTTTCTCTCTCTCTGTCTCTCTGGCAAGTGCATGTTCCCTATAGCAAAAATCTCTCTCTCAAAAAAAAAAAAAAAAAAGAAGAAGAAGAAAAGAAAAGAAGAGAAAAAGAAACAGGAGCAAGAAGGGATGACTGGGAAAGGAATCATTTCTTCCTACTGCAATCAATTAGGCCACACCATGGAACTTGCTGTTAATGGTAAAGAGATGTCCACTAACACTGAGGAGGAAGCATCCCATACCGGTCCTGGCTGTGCCTACAGAGGTACCTGTTGTACCCATTGTAGGTCATGAAGGAAGTAGCTGATGACTATCTGGATGATGTGCAGCTCTGCTTTCAGGAGGAGAACTCAACATCTGCTGCCTGGCTGTTCTGTGTGTCTATATAAGGATGGTTCCATTTGGTCCCGGGGCAGGCATGGAATTGTAGTGAATGCTGACTTGTGACCTCTCAGGCTATCTGTAGTCCTTCATAGAACATTGCTGGTAGACACTGCCACAACAGCTCCAGCCATTTCTCTGGTTATATTGATCACCAAACCAGAAAACCATAGTTTCCTATTTTTAAAGCCAATGTAGAAGGTCATGGGCATGACTATCATGTCTCCTCTGCCATGGAGTGTGAGCCTAAGATGGTGAGGTCATGAGGAGAAGGTGGTATGGTGCTGCTGTAGACCATAGAGCTCATTCCCATATAGTGGGAAAGACCCATTTTCCCAGGAAAACTTGAGAGTCAGCAGAATAACCTCTTCCCAGGTCTTGGCACCAACATCTCCCTTTCAGAGCCTCAACTTGTCAATCCCTCATAAGTCACCAGAGGCCCCCTTTTACTGCTTGTAAACGTCATAGTCTCCAGTCTTGGAGGGTTTATAATTTGGGTTCTTATTATTAGATATGATTTATAGAACTCATGAGAAGAGTTAGTTTGTTGTATGTATCATATTTCTATATTTCTGCCCTTTACATTGTTTTTCATCCGTTTTTTTTTTTCTTTGCTTGTGACTATTTTATTCACTTCAAAATAAATACTGTGTTGTAAAACTGGCCAGAAAATCCACAGTGTGCAGTGGTTAAATGCAATGGTCAGCTAACACAGTGTGTTTTGTTAGAGTAAACCATTCTAAGTCAGAGAATAATCACGAACCTTCCACACCAGATACATACTCTGGCAGAAAACCCACTCATCAGGAAAAAGATATAAGTTCTGAAAGAGAAGCAGCAAGAGTGACAAGAGAGTCTTGAGATTAATGAGGTTAAGAAAACTCACGTAGGAGGCTCAACTATGTGTTCAGTTTCTAGTTTAATGCTCAGTAGAGAGCAGTTTATATATAAAAGTTTGCTGAAAGGATTTCAGGCACTGGAATTTACATATTTTGCAGTGTCTCATTTAAACAACCTCCTATCATTTTCTTCGTTTTCTTGCCTTTATAAGCTAGTAATATACACTGTAATTTACATAATAAATCTATTAGTTATTGAAAAACTTTCAAGATTATGACATTTGATTCTTTTTTCTTTTTCCGATACTTCACGTTTCCTTGTTTCATCATTTGCTTTCAGTTTGAATTATTTCCTTTAGTTATTCTTTAAGGGTATATTACCAGCAAAAACTCAACTGAGTTTTACTTCATCTGAGAATATCTTTATTTCCCTTGTATTCCTGAAAAATAGTTTTAAAAGATATAGACAGGTGATAGTTCCTTTTTCAGCATTTGGAAAAATGTGCCACTTCCTTTTGGGCTCTCCTGGTTTCAGATGAGAAATGCACTATTAGTAAAATTTGTGTTGCCCTGTGGGTGCTATGTCATTTTTCTCTGCCTGCTTTCAAGACTTTGTTTTTTGTTTTTGTAATTTTAATAATAGTAGGCCAAGGCATGAATGTCTTAGTGCTTAAAATATTTGATAATTGTTCAATTTCTTAAGTTTATAGGTTTATAAGTTTTTCACCAAATTTCTTTTCTTTTCTTTTCTTTTTTATTATCCAAATACTTCTCCAAACCCACTCTTTTTCTACTCTCTTTCTGGGACTCCAATGACATGACTTTCCAATTTGTTGTTGTTGTCCCACAGTTTCCTGAGGTTCCATTTATGGGGTTTTGTTTGTTTGGTTGGTTTTGGAGGAGTCTTATTTTCTCTGTTTTTCAGATTGGGTAAATTCTATTGATCTTTCCTGAAGTTCTTGGATTCTATTTTCTGTCATCTCCTCTCTACTACTCGGCTCATACTGTGAGTATGTTTGTCCTGTTATTTTATTTTTTAGTTCTATAATTTCCATTTTATTTTCCAACTTGTATTTCTTTATGATAGTTTTCACTTGTTTCGAGAGAATTTGTAGTTGTGCATTGCACTATTTTCATAACTATCTTAAAGTCTTTACCAGGATGATTGTTGGGTCGGGGATTCATCCGTGTTACTGTCCGTTGGTTGTCTTTCTTTTTTTTTTTTTTTTTTTTCATTTTCATTATTCATTTCTTATTCTGCCTATGACTGCTGCTTTTCAGTTGTATCCTGGATAGTTTGGCTATTTTCTGAGGAAACTGAGAGTCCTATTTAAATCTTTCCTTTTAGCAGTTAGTCGCTCTGCTTAGGTTTGGCTCTAAATTCTGGTCTGATTTTTGCAGGCTACGGTCTTCATGACAATGTATTTTTCTGAGCCTCTGTGCTATTATTTTAATGTGCTTGCCTTATCTGGGTCAACCACTTTATCTGGCTGTTCACAGACTGACAACCAAAGAAACGTCTCCAGATATTACCAAAAATCTCTTGTGGTGAAACTTGCCCCTAGGTGAGAACCATTACTCTCCAGAACTGGGAAGAACTCAAGGCCCCCAGTGTGGAACAGAGTGTGATCCTGTGGTGAGAGAGAGAATGGATTCTTCCCTCAAGCCTTGCTTTATGGTACCGTCCTGTGTTTTTAATTCACCAGCTCATTTCTCTGAGAAGAGACAGAGGCTTTATTTACCTCTTTTACATCTGCTCACACTTGCACAACGGGAGGATGCTGACAAAGCCTGCTAGAGTGGAGTAGGTTCGATATTCCCATACAACTCAGATCAGAGATTAATTTAGCCCTTGACAAACAAGTAACCTTTATTAAGAAATTACAGTGATCAAATTCGTAAGAGAAATACCCTTAGAATTACATATATATGTATGCTTACTTATATTCTGCTTTAGACCTCGTTGCCAAAGATCATTATCAGGTTCATCTTTTCTTGCTCGTTAGTTTCTACATTGCTGAAATGACATCTTTTTTTGCTTTCTTCTTTCTGCATTGCTGAAATGACATTGCATGACCTTTTGAAAGTTTCTTACTTTGCACCCTAGCAACATAAGGCAGTGTTTTATAAAAGCAAGGAGAGTTACTGCGATTTTAAAAATTCCCTTCTCTTAAAAAAAGGGAGGAAAATATTAGGTTGGTGCCAAAGCAGTTGTGGTTTTACATGGTTGAAATTGGCCATTTGATATTGGATATGTTCTTAAATATATGTGATTGTCTTATACATTATTTTAATACACATTTCTCACTTTTTTTGCTAATGACTTATTAATTGCTATTTATTTTATATGTATTTTAGACTACAGAAATGATGTTAGACAAAAATCGAGTTTGAATAATTTTTGAGAGGTTTTTTTGCTATAGAGAGACAGAGACAGAAAGTGAGAAATCACCCCCCAGGGGGGTGGCCATGCCACAGTCCCTTCTCCTTCATTCTCCTCTCAGGATCTTGGGCACGCATGCACATGTGTCTGGCATGAGTTTAAGCCACCAGATCCAGGACTCGAACCTCAGTCAACTACATGGGAGTCCAGCAGCATAGCCGTTATGCCAACTGCTGGTCCCTTAAATAATTTTTAAATTTGAGTTCAAAATGTGTCATGAAGCAACGGAGACAATTCTCTACATCAACAACATATTTGACCCAGGACCTTCTTTTCTTTTCTTTCTGAAAGAGATTTTTGCTATAGAGTGTGTGTGCTCACTGGAGAGACACAGAGAGAGAGACAGAAAGTGAGAAATCATCCGCTGTGAGGATGGCCACACTGCAGTTCCTTCTCCTCCATTCTCCTGTCAGGATTTTGGGCAACATGCACATGTACCCAGCATGAGTTTAAGCTGCTGAGTCTAAGATTCGAACTGCAGTCGACTGTGTGGGAGTCCAGTAACCAATACACCATCTGCTGGTTCCTGGCTCAGGACTTTATAACAAACATCCAGTGCAGTGGTAGTTCACAAAGTTTTGCAAAGGTGACAAGAACCTTGAAGATGAGGAGCATAGTGACCAGTCATCAAAAGTTGACAATGACCAATTAAGAGCAGTCATCAAAGCTGTTCCTCTTCCAACTACAGGAGAGGTTGCTGAAGAACTCAGTGTCTACTCTTCTACAGTCATTTGGTATTTGAAACAAATTGGAAATGTGAAAAGGCTCCATAAGTTGGTGCCTCATAAGCTGATCGAAAATTAAAAAATCATTATTTTGAAGAGCCATCTTCTCCTATTCTACACAACAACAATAAACCATTTCTCGATGAGATTGTGACTTGTGATGAAAAGTGGACTTTATATATCACAACTGATGATGATCAGTTCAGTGGTTGGACTGAGACAAAGCTCCAAAGCACTTCCCAAAGCCAAACTTGCCCCCCCAAAAATGTCATGGTCACTGTTTGGTGGGGTCTGACCCACTACAACTTACTGAATCCCTATGAAACCGTTACAACTGAGAATCAGCATACATGAATGAGATGCACCACAAACTGCCATACCTCCAGCTGGCATGAGTCATCAGCAAGGGTCCATCACAGTGCCTAACACATGTTGCACAATCAGTGCTTCAAAATTGAATGAATCAGGGGACCAGCAGATGGCTTAATGGTGATGTCTCTAGACTCCCATGTAGTTGACCGTGGTTCAAGTCCTGGATCCGGTGGCTTCAACTCACGCCTGTCACATGTGCATGCATACCCAAGATCCCAAGAGGAGAATGGAAGAGAAGGGATTGTGGAGTGGCCATCTCCCCTAGGGGAGTGATTTCTTGCTTTCTGTCTCTCTGTCTCTCTTTGTCTTTCTGGTGAGTGCACACCTCCTGTAGCGAAAACCTCTCCAAAACTAAAAAAGAATTAGTCAGGCTACAGTGTCTTGCCTCATCTGCAATATTCATCTGACCTCTCATCAAACAACCACCACCGCTTCAAGCATCTTGACAACTTTTTGAAGAGATAACACTTCTACAACCAGAAGGATGCAGAAGATGTTTTCCAAGAGTTCATTGAATTTCAGAGCATGAATTTTTATGCTATGGGAATAAACAAATTTATTTCTCATGGGCAAAATGTGACTATTGTAATGGTTTCTATTTTGATTAATAAAGATGTATGCAAGCCTACTTACAATGATTTAAAATTCATGGTCAGAAACTGAAATTGCCTTTGCACCAACTTATAAATAGCCACCAGATTATTCATTGCAGCGTTGCTCACACTCATTTGGTCAGAAAGACTTGTTTTGCTTAATCATTTACTCTACTGCTCTGTGAATAGAAATGCCATCCTTAAACTCTATGAAACACCTCATAGAACACTTGGTTACAAAATGGTAGCAGTTACAGTCACATTTGTTGGCCTCCTTAACATGCTCTGCCTCCCAGCAGGTCTGAATTATTTCACATTATTTGTCTAGGACTGCTTTATATGATCTGGTTGGTTGAGGTGCATTCATGTTTGGTACACATTTTTCCACCATTCTCCTATACAATGTTCATGGTGTTTGGGGTTATTCAGAGTGATCCCAGTTTGTTTTTATGGGTGCCCCCAAAGAAGTCACACATTAATATAAAATAAAATTGGCCTTTTGCTTTTCTTTCAACAAAAATAGATTTCTTTGAAACTTGATCTGCTGAACATAAGAATGTTTTATAGAGCATGAACTTCTGAGACAGATGTACAACCGGTTACCAGCTGGCTAGAGCAATGGTCTCCTAAATTTCAACTCTAGCATTGAGCCCCCTTGAATCATTTGTCTTGAAAGACGTCCACCACATTTTTCCTTTTCCCTTTGTCTATATTTTAGGATTCAGAGAGAATTTTGCTAAAATGAGTTGGAAAACGCCTATAAAAGGTAGATGAAGCAGTCATTCTTCAGAGGGCCCGAAAGTTACACAGTGGTAATGTAACTGGATCCAAAGGGAAGGTTTCTAGTTCATGTCCTGGAGCTTCCCTGTGCACATGGGTTTGCATACCTGTGCCCATGATCCAAGCTGCCTGAGAGAGGGGTGGATCATAGCATGAGTATCCTTTGGGGGAGGGAGTATCTGTCTCTGTATCTCTTTATCTTTCTTTGTCTCTCTCTCTCACTCATAGAAGAAATAAACTTATTTTCTTAGAGTCATTGTTTTGAAAAGTCTCTTGTCTTCAAGGCCATCTTCAAATCACAAAGCCTGTTTGTCAATGAACTTACTAGGGGGTGGATATTTTTGTGCTCTGGGAGCAATAATTACTCCACTGTATCACAGGGATCCATTGCCTCAACATCTTCCCATCATCATGTAACATAAAAACGGTCTTCATGTAGCCTTTGGCTTTCTGGTGGTGTTAGTGTGAGCATCTCTGTTTCCATGCATCCAGCTGTAAGTTTCTTTCTTTATAGGTTTTTGCCATAGGGCATATAAGCTCACCAGAGATAGTGAGAGGTAAAGTGAGAAATCACTCTCCCAGGGGTGATGGCCACACCACAATTCCAACTCCTCCACTGTGCTCTGGAATTCTGAGCACATATGTATATGCACTTAGCATGACCCTCAAGTCACCAGGTCTGGGATTTGAACCATACTCAGCCATGTAGGAGTCCAGCACCCCACCCATTATACCACCTGCCGGACCCTGGCTGTAACTTTCTAAGTGATAACTCACTCAGGAGCTATGAGAGAACGCATAGAGTCTAGAAGCCACTGGGCTCAGAAGGCATGTCCAGCCATAAGCCCTTGCACTGCTGCTGCTGGAACTCTGTGATCTATTGCTAGCAACATCATGGTTAAGATGCTGAGAGTACAAGGGTGACCAAGGACATATTTGCAAGCTGCTTATGACTTGGATTCTCAAATTGCTTTCTGTTAGTTTAGTGAGATTGTTGGCCTGCAGTTAAACATTGGCATCTGAGAAAGAGTGGACTTCAAAGGGACTGAAGCAAAACAGTGGTTGACATGAAGTGGTCAAGAGTGTAAGCTCCAAAATCATTTTCTACTTTGAATCCTGGCTTTTCTTCTCACCTGTGTGACCATGGGCAAGGTAATGAAACATTCTGTTCTATAGTTTCCTCAACTGTAAAACAGGACAATAATGGGGCCAGCAGGTGGTGTAGTGGTTAAGGCACTGGATTTCCACATGGCCGACTACGGTTCAAGTCCCGGATCTGGCAGCTTGAAAGTCATGCCTGGCACGTGTGTACACAAGCCCAAAATCTCAAGAGGAGAATGGAGGAGAAAGGGATTGTGGTGTGGCCATACTCCCATTAGGTGATTTCTTACTTTCCTTCTCACAGTCTTTCTCTGCCTTTTTGGAGAGCACACATGCCCTATGGCAAAAATCTAAAAACAAAAAAAAATAGTGTTGTAATACTCAGAGTATTGTTGCGCTGTTGTGTAGAATCAGTGAGCTAATACATAGGGAGGGGGTGACATGGAGAAAGCCAATGAGGTGGTAAGAGCTCAACAAGATTAGATCTTATGATTGGATGTACTTGGAGAACCTTTGTTCTCACAGCCACCACCTGGCCAGAATGGCCTTTTGGCCCACAAAGTATCCCATCGTTAGGAAGTATGTTTGTAGACACAAAGCCATTGCAGTGTATCTTCAGTGAATGGCTTGGCAAAGGTGCTAGCTTTATCAGTCAGCTTTATCTACTGACTGTAGGGTAAATTCTTTCCATAAAACATTTGGTGGGAACTATTTCCAAACATTTTTCCCAGTTGCCTTAAGGCCAATATTAGTTTTCATGCTGAAGAAAAGTCTATACTTTTGACCTGGGGCTTTCCAACAAGACTGTAATGACCCAGAATTTCCCACTGGCCCCTGCTAAGTTTCTTAGGAATTGAAAAAGGCAACTGAAATTGACCTAAAGAGCAAGGCTTGTGAATTTTCATCACCTCTCTCTCTGAGCGAGTATATGTTTATGTATGGGATGGTGGGGGGACAAGTTTACACAGGCAGGAGAGGACATGAGAAAAACAAACACTTGGTATTGAGTTAGTGTCTTTGTGTTAATCAAGGGGAAGGCTAAATAATAATTAGAAGTATCTTCTAGGTAGCAGAGAAAAGTACAGGATAATTCAGCATTGCTCAACGGTTTATCAAACAAAAGCCTCAGAAACTGATCTTAAAGACATATTCCAAAAATTTCTAGTTAGAAACAGTTTACTCTCAAGAAATCAGAAATGGGACCAGCAGTTAGCATAATGGTTATGTCGCTGGACTCCCAAGTAGTTGACCACGGTTCGTGTCCCAGACCTGGTGGCTTAAAAATCACGCCGGGCACGTGTGCGTGAGTGCCCAAGATCCCGAGAGGAGAATGGAGGAGAACGGATTGTGGTGTGGCCATCCCCCCTGGGGGATGATTTCTCGTTTTCTGTCTCTCTTTCTCTCTCTGTCTGTCTGGCAAGCGCATGCAACCTATAGCAAAAACCTCTCAAAAAAAAAAAAAAGAAGAAGAAATCAGAAATTAGGAGTGATTTTTAGTCAATGATAGAGGGAAATAAGCATGACCCAAATGGACCACGCATAGCCCCAAGGAATCTTCTATTTGAGAGGAAGGAAAATAGCCTTTATTAGCTCATAGATCATGGAAAGGGACGAAAGAGTGGGTGCTATAAAAGTTGCTTTGGGGATCAGCAGGTGGTATGGTGGTTAAGGTGTTGGACTCCCACAGGGCTCACCTAGGTTCAAGTCCCAGACCTGATGGCATGAATATCATGCCAGGTGCATGTGTGTGTATGCATGCCCAAAATCTCAGGAAGAGAATGAAGGAGAAGGGATTGCAACTTGGCCATCCCCTCTGTGGGATGATTTCTCACTTTCTCTCTGTGTCTTTCTGTCTCTCTCCAGTGAGTACACACACTCTACAGCAAAAACCTTTAAAAATAAAAAACAAAGAAGTTGCTTGGTTCCCTAGTTTCTATGTCCCTCCACCCCTATCCCTAGCTGAGCAGACAGATAATGGGAAGTTGAGTTGTGGATCATTCACCAGCCTCATAGAAAAGGAGGTTCTCTACCCATCCTAATGGTGCTATGTGAGCCCCTGTCAAACAGATCAGAGTAGAAAAATTCAGCTTCCATCTTCCAATCCTGGAATGTTGCTATGGACTGCAAGTTTTGGTTCTCATCTCTGACCCCCAAATTCACGTTGAAACCCTACTCCCTAGTGTGATCATATTTGCAAGTGGGGCCTTTGGGACATTACATCCTAGAGGTGGAGATCTTATTATGGGGTTAGTGTCCCTCTGAGAAGATACACTGGAAAATTTGCTTCTATTTCTACCTGGTGAGAATATAGCCAGAAAGAGGATCCACATCAATAACCAAATTGGCTGGAACCTTTCTATTTAAGCTTCTAGAACTGAGAGAAATAAACTGTGTTGTCAATTGTATTTCATTATAGCAGCCCAAGCTGATTAAGAGAGTTGGTAGAACCACTCCCTTTTACCCCCTTTCCTCCATTTCTTCTTGACAATGTAAAATAAAGAAATGGTAGATGACCCCTTTGGCCTGGATCAAGGTTAGAACTCAGAATTCCTTCAACTTCAACTCTTGAGAAAAGAAGCAGGGTGGGAACCAGCAGTTAGCGTAATGGCTATGTCGCTGGACTCCCACGTAGTCTACCGTGGTTTGCGTCCTGGACCCGGTGGCTTAGAACTCACGCCGGGCACATGTGCGTGCATGCCCAAGATCCTGAGAGGAGAATGGAGGAGAAGGGATTGCGGCGTGACCATCCCCCCTGGGGGGGTGATTTCTCGCTTTCTGTCTCTATGTCTCTCTCTGTCTATCTGGCGAGCGCACACGCCCTATAGCGAAAACCTCTCCAAATAAATAAATAAATAAATAAATAAATAAAAAAGAAGCAGGGTAAGAAAGGAAATAGAATTTACTTTTTTTTGGGGGGGGGCAGAGATTTTTGCTATAGGGCGCATGGGCTCACCAGACAGACAGAGAGAGACATAGAGACAGAAAGCGAGAAATCACCCCCCCAGGGGGGATGGTCACGCCGCAATCCCTTCTCCTCCATTCTCCTCTCAGGATCTTGGGCATGCACGCACATGTGCCCGGCGTGAGTTCTAAGCCACCGGGTCCGGGACGCAAACCATGGTTGACTACGTGGGAGTCCAGCGACATAGCCATTACGCTAACTGCTGGTCCCTTCGAATTTACTTTTTGAAGATCTAAAACTATAGGTATAAAATGTTGGTCATTGGAATTATTGTAACATGTTATGAGACACAGAAATGGAGTATTATCTGTTGATGATAATGTGTATAGTATCCTCAGTTGGACTGATGTGAAGTGTATTCATGTTGAAAAATTCAATGTACAAGCTAAGTGATCGAATATATAAAAGAAATTTTAAAAATAAATTTTGAAAAGTTAAAAAATATATTGTGACATTATTTTTATTAGTTTTATCACCCATATAGAAATAAGTGCTAAAGTTTATTAGGTATAAGAACAGCTCAAACATGACCTAAGCATTACATTCTCTTGTCATTCTTTTCTATAATCCTCTAAAGAAAGTATTATTGTGGTATTTTACAATCAGGGAGCTACTTCTGAGGAAATGAGTGATTAAATAACTTGTCCAGGGACACACAGTGAGGAAGTACTAGACTAGGACTTGAAGCCATTACTGACTCAAAAATCCATTATTATATAAGGGCTCTCCACCATCTCGACAACTATCTCAAACTAAACATTTATTTGAAAAAAAAAAACTTATTCTCTAAATTACTCTACTGTGCCATGTCTACAAATAATTTATAAGAGAATTTCACTTTGTCTTTGTGCTAAATTTCTTGGAAATATTGAAAAATAGGATGTTGGATTTTTCACCTGGGGATCCTTCTAGCATTTGTATTCCCAAAGTATAGTCTTGTATTTTTTCCATGGAAAACATTTAAGATAGAACTTGCCACTTGAGAAACTCTCAGTAATTATTAGTTATCATTATCATCATCACCTTTATAAATCATCATTGGTTCCATTATACAGTTGACCCTTGAACAACACAAATTTGAAATCCAGAGCTGCACGTACATGTTTTCAGTAAATACTATAAATGTGCTTTCTCTTTCTTTTAATTTTTGTAATGACATTTTCTTTCTCTAGTTTACTTTAATGTAAAAAATGCAGTGTATGATATGTGTGTTATGTATATTATATATAAAATATTAAACATATATATTAATCAACTATATTATCTAATAAGGCTTTCAGTCAGTAGTAGGCTAGCAGTGGTTAAGCTTTGGGGGAGTCAAGGTTATATATGGCTGTTTCACACCAAGCACATGTCCGTGTGTGTCCAAGATCCTGAGAGAAGAATGGAGAAGGGAGATTGCGGCATGGTCATCCCCATGAGGGGGTGATTACTCACTTTCCTTTCCTCTGTCTCTCTCTGGCAAGCACACATGCCCTATAGCAAAAACCTAGAAAATCAATTAGTTATATGTGGATTTTCAACTGTCAGGACTCCTAATCCCCATGTTGTTCAGGGTCAATGGTACTGTTAAAAGCAGTAACCATGGGGCTCAGCAGTTGGTGTAATGGCTATGTCACTGGACTCCCATGTAATCAACCATGGTTTGAGTCCCAGACCCGGTGGCTTAAACTCATGCCGGGTGCATGTGTGTGCGTGCCTGAGATCCCGAGAGGAGAATGGAGGAAAAGAGATTGCAACGTGGCCATTCCCCCAGGGAGGTAATTTCTCGCTTTCTGTCTCTCTGTCTCTCTGTGTCTTTATGGCAAGTGCACGTGCCTTATAATGAAAACCTCTCCCCTCACCAAAAAAAAAAAAGAAAGAAAAAAGCAGTAACCATGTTAGACTCCCCACCGCACTGTGAATGACTCAAGAGCCGGGACCATCATGGGTGTTCAATAACATTTTATGAAATGAATAAATCTTTGTGCTCGCTTAGATCTTTCAGCAATGAATCTTCAAGCAGACAAGCAGTTTGTCTCTGTTTCTGTTTCTAATTTGCCTTTCTCCTGAGGCAGGAGGGATGGTGCCAAAATGTTGTCCTCTCTATGACTCTTGGCCACTAAGCTAAAATTTCCATCCAACTGATGTTTGGGATAGGGGTGCAATGGACTTAAAAGTCACTCATTCCCAAGGTGATTTTAGTCATGCCTGCTCTCCTTCAGTTGTAACTCGATTAGATCCAGCTATCTCTGCTGTGCTGCACGTCAAGACAAAAATCCATAAATGCGAACACAAGTGATAGGACTCTCATGCCTTATGGACAGAATTTAGTAGGGTCTAAATAGTCTTTTTGGTTGCCTTGTTAAATGTTTCTACTAAATGTCAACAACTGTTTATAAATTCCTGAAATGTAAGAAGATTAAAGACATAGTCCCAGTAGCCTGATGCATCAGAAAATGCACACTCTGAAAAACAAACGTTTTCACTGTGGCTTTGCTGACCTGGCATATTCTGTGTGCTCACTGAGGTGGCAGAGCCCATCACGAGTTTGCTCAACATTGACTCGGGCACCGTTAAAGGATGTGAGTTCTCGGCAATTGCAGGAAATACCCTCTAGCTCAGCACTCTCTGACAGGACTTTCTGCAATGATGGAAAATTCTGCCTCTGCATTGTCCAATAAGTCAGTTGCCATGTGGAGTCGTTGAACCCTCAAAACATGGCTAGGGCAACTGAGGACTTGAATTTTTATTTGTATTCCATGTTAATTTATTAAACTGTAAAAATAGCCCCATGTGGTGAGTGGCTACCAGCTTGGGGGGCTATAGCCCTAGAGTGACCCACTATCCTAGTGTACCCAGAGCTGAGGGGTTTCTTGGAATGTGGGACTTTGCATGCTAAAAATAAAATAGTCTCAGGCAAAATAGGACAGTTGGTCACCCTAAAATGGATCCCTTTCTAAAATATATTTGGTATGTTTTAGACATATGCCAGCTACAGTGTAGAATAAGAGGGAGAGAAACACAGACACCCTTAAGAACTGAGCTTTCCTTCCCAAGCAGTGTTCCCACAAATGTTTTCTTAAAACTCCATGATAAAACATTAAGTTTACCCTTACAATTGAAGTAGTCTATGTAAAAGTTTTATGAAAATATGAATTTAGGAGTCAGATGATGGAGCAGCAATAAATGTGATGCTCTTCAAGGCAAACCCACATGGGAAGGTTGCTGGGTGGTGTCTAGAGATCTCCTTTAGCATACTGGGCATGTGTGTGGCCATGGTCCAGACTGGCTGAAGCTGGAGTGAATCATGGAGTCAAGACCCTATTGTCAAGACTGTGGTGGGGATGATGTGTATCTGTCTCTCCTCCCCGTCTTTCTGACTCATGATATAAATAAATAAAACACACATATATGTGTGTGTGTTTTTGTTATATATATATATATATATATATACTATGTTTCAAATCCCAATGGAAAGTGAAAGGCTACTGGTTACTTTACTGAAAAATCTTAATTCTCACCAAAAGTGAGGTTAAGCATCACCAGAATTTTCTTATCAAATGTTATTCTCCTGGAAAAGACACGTCTACTCCAACATTTTATCTGCCTGCCAGCCAGAGAGCCTGAGACTCGGCACTAAAGTTGGCTTTCTTCAGGTAATGCATTGCCCTCTATTAAAATAGATATTGTCTAAGAATGGTTATAGGATAATAATATTATTGTCTAGTAATATTTTATTAGATAATAAAACTAATATTGCTCTCTGGGCTTGGACCTAGTTGGTGGCATTCTGGCAAAACACACCAAGAAGGTCAGCATCGTCGGCAATTATGGGACCCGCTAAGGTGCCTTCCTCCAGAAAATGGTGAAGAAAATTGAAATCAGCCAGCATGCCAAGTATACTTGCTCCTTCTGTGGCAAAACTAAGATGAAGATATGGGCTATGGGGATCTGGCACTGTGGTTCCTGCATGAAAATGGTGTCCGGTGGTGCCTGGACCTATACCACCACTTCGGCTGTCACAGTGAAGTCTGCCATCAGAAGACTGAAGGAATTGAAAGACCAGTAGAAGCTCCATAGACATTTGGAATATCACCAGCCTACAACAAATGGGTTAATTTATGTAACAAAAAATAAATGAAAAAAACTAATATTGATTAAGAAGGGTCATAGAATAATAAGAATGATCATATGGTATTTTTGTATCATATTATAATTTATTTATTTTTCAAATTTATTTCAACTTTTAAGTTCCTCTAGGAATCAAACAGATCAATGGTCTTCAAAGATTGATTATGCTGGACTCCCACATGGCAGACCACAGTTCAAGTCATAGACCTGGTGGCTTGCTTTCTCACTTTCTCTCTCTCTCTCTCTCTGGTAAAATAAAATAAAATAAAATAAAATAAAATAAAATAAAATAAAATAAAATAAATGGATAAAGAAAGTGCAATAAAATAGTTCTTTCAACAAAAAAGAAACGAAAACGAAGAAGTACTGGAGGGGTACAAATGGTGATCACCAAGGCAACCTCTGTATAGGGTAACATAATGTAGACCTATGACATGGCGGCCATTGCTCAAGAATATGACCTGTGTCACAGAACTCGTAGGAGTGGGGCAACAGAGAGAGTAGGGTGTCTAAGAGCGAGTGTAGGTGTGGGTGTGGATATATGGAAATGCAACACTAGCCTTCTACCTATGAAGCTAAACAGAACTGGTTTTCCCTTTCTCTCTCAAAGAAGAAAATTGTTTTGAATGATCTATTTTTAATGAGCTAAATGGTCCTTCAGATATGACACCTTTTAAATCTTATACCTGCAAAAAGACTTACAAATTCATGTCTCATTAACGGGTGTCCCATTTCTGCTCTCTCTTAAAAGAATCATCTAAATGGGACCTCCTGGTTCATGGTTAACAATGAGACGTAGGTCAAGTGCGAGTCTTTTGTTTTTTTAAGAATTAATTAATTAATTAATTAATTAATTTTAAATTTGATCAGAAAGAGAGAGAGGGAAAGTGAGAAAGCAAGCTGCCACATTTGGGACTTGAACTGCAGTCGGCCATGTGGGAGTCCAGTGCCTTAACCACCACACCACCTGCTGACCTCTGGATCTTTTTCTAAAATAAATTCTCTTTTTCAAGGTTATTTATTTATCTCTTCTACGAGGAAGACAAATAAGACAGAGACAAATACACAGACAGAAAGGCAGGCATTTCCAACTGGGACTTGAGGTGCAAATTAGCTTCGGCCAGCCAGGATCACGGGCACAAGTTTTGGATGCAAACCTGGAACCTTCCCCCATGGGTCAGCCCCTGGATCGGGCACTGCCTTGCCACCCTGCCACTGTCCAGCCTCAGGTATGAAGATTGATCTCAAGGAGCATTTACTTCGGGGGCACTTGAGAATACAAGGGTCACATTAATACTTGCCATGATGAGCAATTTAATTTGGCAAGGGGACAGGACAGTGGGGCTTGAATAATTATTTCCTAGAAAGTTCTTACAATAGACACCAATGGGTGAGTGCACTTCCCAGACCTTGAACGAACCCCGCTCTGCCTATATCCCAGTGTGACAAAGGACCTCGCCCCAAAGGCAGGGCCCGAGATACGTTCACTGAGAGAGATCAATGGCTATTGCTGCACTAGAAATAAAACGATTTTCAAATTCAGGTTCTTCATCTAGTCCTACTGTAAGTTTTAAACTTGACTATATTCATTTCTTTGTTTGGAGGCACGACTTTGGAAGCTCAATAAGCTTAATTGGTCAGAAAAATTGAATTTCTCTTTGCTTATAGGAATTATTTATTTTGGCAAGCCACAATTAATTTTGGCCTAATGACTGATTTTGGCAAGCCATTATTAAGTGTGGCTTTCAAAAAAGAGCGGGCATGTTTGCGCTAACCATATTTTGTACTTCTAACACTTTGCATATTGTCACACGCATGGACGTTGAGAGCTGCGGCAGGGATTTGGGGAGACCCCGGCGATGCGAGGAAGGAGGGTTTATTGTCTCTTGGCTTCACAGAAACCATATCCTCAAGTGTAACTTTCTTATTTTCTGCTCATTAAAATCTTGTGAATCCTCAGGGAAGAGAATACAGGAGATCATTCTAATCAAATCCACAGGATTTCTGACCCAGAAACTCTGAGCTATGCTAGTTCAGTTCAATAAAAAGAGCAAAAGCAGTCCTACTGTAGCCATAACGGATAACCACTGACCGTTCTCACTTCCCCCACCGCCTTCTTCCTTCAGGGGCTACCATGCACCCTGACCAAAACTCATCTCCCCTCCCTCCTGTGCCCTGAAATGGTTTTCAGTGTGTTCCAGGTACCTCTCAGCTATTGTCCTCCCTAGTGGGAGGGGAATCTGGGAACCACAAGGGGTGCAGGTGCAGCAGCTAGAAGGCAGGCTCCTCTGAGTGGCAGACGGAACACGGTGCTTTCTCCATCAACTTGTGGTAAAGGTGGGGACATCCTCTCTGCCCCACCTCCCCACATATCCGCAGTGCTCCAGGCTGGATCACACACCACCCAAAGACCAGGCACCATGAAAACACATACAACTATGTGCAATGCTGGGAAGTCGAGAGGCAGGCCTGTACTAAACTTATTTCTGTTTTGAAGAGAAAGGAGAGAAAGGAGCATTGCTCAGCCTCAAGGCTCCTGTGGTCCCATGACTGGTTCATCACACAGGCTCCTGGGGCTGCTATTGTCCTCGGGGTAGGTGGGTTTGGTGCAGCCCAGTGTGGGTGTGCACAGAGCAGCAAGGGACAGGCTGACCTGGGCTTGCTCTAATCTGGGTCTCCTTGGACTCTGGTGGTCTATGTCTCCTGGAGAGGGGTCTTTGGGCAGCTGAGTCTGGAATGTGTGTTTTACCGGGGTCCTCTGGCACACTAGCCTCGTCTTGGTCAGCTAACCTACTAGTGACTTCAGTGGTTTAAAGTTTGGGGTTGGCTCATGATCTGGTGCTTAAGGAGAGTGGATCTCACATAGCCAACCTCATGGTTCAAATCCCAGCTCTGGAAGCTTGAAACATGCTGAGGCATGTGTGCATGTGCCTCAAATCCTGACAGGATGGAGAACGAGAGGGGAAATGATTGTGGCATGACCGTACCCCACTAGGGAGTGTCTTCTCTCTCTTCTCCTCTGTCTGTCTCTCTAGCAAGTGCACAAGACCTCTGGGAAATAAATAAAGTTTAGGCTCAGTTGGAGAAAGATGGGTCCTGGGTTAATCATGGGAGGGTTTAGAGGCGAGGAGTGCCTTTCAGTGCTTTAGAAAACATACCCTACTACACCTGTCTGTCCCATGGCTTCCATCTGCAGTTGTCATGGTCAGTGCTCTGGGGGGAGGGAGGGGTGCAGGACCTACCAGTTACCCCATAGGAGTTTGTTCTATTACCCATGGTGAGTAGGGTGTTTTGAGAGCATGGTTCATGCTCTGTACCATGTTTAATTTGGAGAAAACTAGGAATGGAAGATAAAGGATTCTGCCCTTGAATGCCTGTTTGTCTACTGGGCACAAAGGCTCCCTGCCCTCCTTCCTTATCTCTGTCCAAAGCGGTTAATGGCAGCAAACCGGCTCGTATAATTTCAGACTCGAATTATATTTCAACAGACACCTGGCAACCATGTCTCGACACACAGGATCAATGTTCTGAAAACCAAGTGGCAGTTCTGACAAGTCACACCAAAACACCTCTCTGCTCACCTGCAGCAAAGCCCCTCACCCTCTCTCAGGGCAACTCATCCTGCCACATCAAGGAAGCGCACAACTTGCAAAAACCAGAACGCACCCCTGATTTTGCTTCTCCTAACAGGGGAGATTCAGAGACCTTGAGAGAACCAGCTGGGGGCTTCCAGGCCCAATCACCACCCTGCTGAGACATCTGTGTCTGAGGGTCATCAGGAGTATCACATGCAAGCGGGAGGCCCTGGGCCTGTCACCAGGCCATGCAGTTACCTCTTCATCTGAGCCAGTTGCCAATCAGGGAAGGACACTCACCTGTGAGCTTCTTCTCCTAAGAGGTGGCCGAGGGGGAGTTCCTCAGGAGGGCTCTCTTTCTGAATACCATCAACATGACCCAGGGTGACCAGGTGCTAAGGTCTGCCTCACGGTTGGTGACAGTTCATGTTGCTGAAAGATAAAAGAGCAAGGCAAGAGGCTCTGGCAGGGAGTGACTTGGGCGGGAGGGTGGTGGCTGAGCAGGCCTTGAAGGTAAACAGGCGGCATACCTGGCTGATGAATGGTGGTAGCCTGGCTGCCAGGAAGTGTGGGCGCAGTTGCTGGCAAGAGTCGCTTATTTTCCTTTTAACAGTGAGTGGGAGTGAAGAGGCAACTCCCTCCAGAGCTGGAATCATCTCCCCGGAGTCAGAATGGACGGGAACTGAAGGATGAAGGAAGGGTGGCAAGTGTGTGCAGACACGTGTGCCCATGTGTGAATGTGGGCGTGTGCAAATGCAATGCCGCATTTCTACCTCGGAAGTTTAGAGCTGGTTTTCCTTTAGGCCAGCTGGTGGCATGGTGGCTAAGGCAGCTAGATCCCATATGGTCAACTGCACTGTTTAAATCCTGGACAAAGTGGCTTGGAAAACACCCAGACGTGTGTGTGTGCACCTCAAATTCTGAGAGGGTAAGGAAGGAGAAGGAATTGCATCATGGCCACCCGCCCCAGGGAGAGGGATGTTTTCTTCCCCCACCCCTCAAAAGTACACGCACCCTCTAGCAAATTAAAAAGAAGAAGAAGAAGAAGGACTGGTTTTTCTTTAGTGTAATCTCTATTTTACCTCTCTGTGAGGTGACAAGAGCTTTGGGATTTTCCTTCATGAAACATGATTCAGCAGTGGTTTTCAAACTTTGTATGTTTTTCTAAGCACTGGAAGCCTCTTCTTTTCCAAAGAAATCCTATCCGAAGATCCCAAATCTGACTGGTCTAATCTAGTGTATTCATGCAGGGAAAATTCACTTTACGTGCTGTAAAGATAGACAATGATTGAAAGTTTAAAAAAAAATTAAGCTTAAAATTTTAATAGGTAAAAAAAGAAAGAAAGAAAAGAAAAGAGAAAAAAAAAAAAAAAAGCTCTTCTGGTTGGAGCATATTCTCATTCCAGTGACCCAGAAAGTCTACTGATCCTCCCCAATATGGCCAGGAACCCCAGAAACACCCACGGAGGGGTTCAGCTCCTATTTCAGGCCTCAACTCGCCATTTTCCCTATTAAGACCAGAACCCTTTCCTCTGGCTCCTTCCATTAAAGGGAGACATGTCGGGAACTGTAGTCTCAGGAATACTTGGGATTTTGAATGTGACCTAACTCTAGGATAGTTTTGGCCCCCATAGGAACTTTGGCCACTTTGGCTATTGCTATTTTTTAATTCATATTTTAAAAAGTGTATTTATTTCTTTTATGATAGAGACAGAGGAGAGAGAGAGAGAGAGAGAGTGAAAGAGACAGGCATCCTGAACAGGGTCCCATGTCATGGCCCCTCCACCCTAACCTTCCCAGGCAGGATCAAAGCTGTGTGACCAGGGAACTGAGTTCGAGATCTTCCATATCATAGACCCAGCCTCATTTGAGCAGCACATTCTTGCTGTGCCAATGAGCTGTCCAACTGTAGCTCTGTGTTTTTATTGCCAGAGGATCCATGCCTTTGTCATAGAGGGTGGGATAGAGAGAGTACCAGTGGGATATGGTCATACCCAAGTCTGTTTCTCCATTTCTCCATCCCGTCATAATTTAGGGCATGCTTATACATGTGCCTGGAGTGTTTTTCAAGCCACTAGTGCCAGAAACTAGTGCCAGAATTCAAACTGCGGTCAGCCGTGTGGAATCCAGGTCCCTATGCATAGCACTTACCAGCTGCGCAATGTGGTTGACACTATCATTAATTGTTGGGAAAATTACTGTCCCCTTTTGTACGACTTCCATATGGGACATCTTATAACTCTTTACCTTCATTGCATGCTATCAGATCCCTTTTAGCAATGTTCATTTCTTTTGCATTCCAAACTAGAAAAGCAAAATTCTGGTGAGGCGCAAACAAACTCCCTTCAGCCAAGTAACCTACACCACCTGGGGAGAGAAGCGCTTGCCCTTCCACCTGGATAACCTTGCCTCACCCTCGCCTACTATGCACAAACGTCTGGCCTGTTCCAAGAGTCTCCTGGATCCCAAGCTCTTCTCTTAAAGAGAGTTTGATTTGATTTTGTATCTCCGTCTTTAGCTATTTTCTGCTGTATGATTCGACAGTCTGAATTGAATTCAATATTCCATCTTTACAGTACAGATTTCCAAGGTACCATCACAAGCAGAGTAACTATGAGTGGGAGGCTTTGGAGAGAAATCGGGGGTAGGGAGTGAATATGAAGGCCAGAAGGGAGAAGGAGGAGCCTCCATATTAGCAGAGCTGATTATGATATTCCCAGAGCTCCCTCAGACCCAGAACAGACCTGGTATCACAGGATCCCTGATTCAACCGAAGAGAAGAACACAGCTGACTACAACGAAATAGCTAATCAGTTCTTTCCTTCCTCCATCCAGTGAGCAGTATGGTGTGTTGGCACAATGTTCCGTACTTGTTAACCACTCCAGGAAAAGAAAGAGCCACTCATTCTGATTAGCTGTCAGAACTAATTTTAAGCCATATTATTACGTGGTAAAGAGGAAAAAGGAAATCCAAGGAAACAGTACTTAAGGCCAGTGCTTAATCAGGTATTTTCCCCTTCATCTGTTTCATACAAAAGCTGCCCGGAGTCAGTGGTACGAGTCATTTCACTCCCCTCTTCGAGTGTTAATTAAATGTGATATTTTAAAATATACGCTCCTCTCTCCAGGTAGAACAAACTGAGCCTTTTGTCAATTGCTCAGTGCCCGTTGGTTTCTCTCAGCAGTTCTGACTCGTTGCCTTGAACTTCTATCCCCCTGTTGGGCCACAGCTCCTGCAGCAATAAGTATAGTGTAATTATTTCTGCCAGAAAAGGCCCCTCTAAAAGGGGCTTGCCTTCTTTTGGTGTGTGTTTGTGCACACTTGAAAAAAAAAAAAAAGACATATTATAGTACCAGACCTCTTTGTTTTCTCTCTTTTAATACCCACTGGTGCTCCAAGATGTCATTGGCAAACACGACACCATTTGCTTTTGTTCCCTTTACAAATATTTTCCACTCAAGGCCTATTTCTTACTTACAACTGCTGAGTGTCTCTCTATGGAAAGCAACTGTTCTAAAGTAGTAGGCCGACGGAACACAGCCTGTGTGGTTTTGGTTTCAGAAATATTTACGAAGCTTTTGGTCTAAAATTCCTCAGAATCTGGAGCAGCTGATAGTCTCTTAGGTCCCTGAAGGCAACTCAAATGGGAGGTATGTGTGTGGAAGGTGGAAGGTGGAGACAGATGGAGGAACTTGGGATATTCAATGAATTTATCGTCATCTCTCTTCTCATCCTGTAATTGCCCATTTGGTGCATCACTTCTGAATGCCTACTGTGTGCTCAACACTTCTGGACAAATACCTTGGATTGTGAGAGTAACCAGCCAGTCCAAGTAAGATGTTCATTACAATGAAGTCCTGCAAGAGAAGAACCAGGTACTCTGGAGAGTTTACTGGAATAAGAGACAATAATGTGATTTGTCTTTATTATAATAAAAACTATATTTATTATTAAAAAGGTTTAAAGTATTCACTTACATTCAGTGTGTTATAGTGAATGTTCTTCCAAGGCAGAGGAATGTTAAATGTCTCCAGATTTCTGGACAAGGCTTATGTGTTACATAGACTTCTGACAGTCTTGAGATTCAGTTTCTTGAACAGAGTCTTTAAAATTAGCTTTCTACTTGACCCAAATGGTCACCTTGGTGGTCCCAACTTGTCCCCAAATAGCAAGCATATAGTAAATATTTGGAAAGAGTTAGTCTTTATATCAACACAGAAGATTTGGCCTAGAAGGTCCATGCAATACCTAGAGATTCATAACAGAGAATCCAAGTGATAGAATGAGTTATGAACAGTGAAATAGAGAACATTAAATTTGGGCTATTTTTTTTTTTTTTTTTTTTATCGGCACATGCATTCTCTGGAGAGACAGAGAGATGCACAGAGAGAGAAAGTGAGAAATCACCTCCCGGGAGATGGCATGCTGCAACCCCTTCTCCTCCATTTTCTTCTCAGGATTTTGGGCACATACACACATGTGCCTGGTGTGAGTTTCAAGCCCTCAGTCCAGGACTTGAACCTCAGTTGATTATGTGGGAGTCCAGAGCCTTAATCACTAAGCTACCTGCTGGCCCCAAATTTGGATTTTTAAAGAGGCAAAATTAAACTGAAGTCTATACAGACTTTGGCTAGAGGTCCGATGTTTGTTCAATGAGAAGTCCTTCAGCAGAAACATCACCATCTTAATGGAATTCTTGGCATCAGAGGTCAGAAGGTGGCAGGAGTGTGAGTGCATTTTGGGTAACTGAACTTCTCCAGTTTCTGAAATTATGCCATTGGGTCTCCTGACCACTCCTATGGGAAACTGGTAAGGATGAAAGTTGAGAAGAATCCAGATACTTTTTATTTAAATAATGGCATCTTAAAGATAGGCCTTTAGTGATTAGTGCAGCCCTGACATGTGGAAGATGCTCAGAGGGCAGGGGGAAAAAGTCAGACAGATCCCCTCCCTATTTTCTTTGGAAACTTTACAGCCTTCTCCTCCCTAGTCTTCTCTGTCCTTATAACTGCCAGTTGTCTTGGAAATCAAAAGCAGCTTTTGTTCAAGCAAAAATCAATGTTGCTTGTCTACGAATATCTTTGATAATATTCAAGCTACATGGGCTTTCTCAAAAGCAGTGGTAGCTAAGACTCCAGTATTAATAGAACTGATGAACCTGTTTTCATTAGGGACCTTCAGAATGACAGACATGAAAATAATGCTCTTTCCCCCAGCAGGACACATTGAGTAGACATCCATCTGCCACAGAGGTTGATGTTTTGTTTCACTAGACTTGGAAGTGTTGGGGGAATTTAAATCTTGGGATAATGACAGAGGAGCAGTGTGAAATTAGAGTGAGCTTGCCTTAGTGTTATCACCAGGGACATATCCATCTCATGAGGTCACTCTGCATTTGGGACCTCAACCAAGCTGACCATTGGGTAGACATAGTTCCATTTCTACAGCAGCACTTCTCACAGTTTATATGCAGACAAATCACATGGGAGCTGGTTAAAAGGCAGATTCCTTGGGTCTGAGGAATGCCTGAGGTTCTGCATTTCTACCAGACTCTCAGTAGTGCTGATGTGTAGGATAGCATGGATGTGGTGGGCCAGCCAGTGGTATGGTGGTTAAGACGCCTAGATGTGGCCAAGAATGTGGTTTGAATCCTGGACTCAGTAGCTTGGAAAACTTGCCAGGCCCATACACGTGTGCCCAAAATCTTGAAAGGAGAAATGGAGGAGACGTGATTGTGGCATGACCATAACCAATGAGGGTGCTTTCTCACTTTCCCTCGCTTTCTCTTTCTCTCTCTGCTCTTTCTGTTCTCTATCTCTCCAGCAAGTACACATACTCTCTAGCAAATTAAATAAAGAAGAAAAAAAAAGATAGCACTTCTCACCAAATAATTTTAAAAAAGAAAATAACATGGATGCAGTAAATTTACTCCATTGTAAATGAGTCAAAAAATATGGGTTCACTCTAAGTTCAACTAGACTTCATGCAATTGTTTAATCTCACTAAATTTTGTTTTATTTTTTCATCCATGTAATAACAAGTGATAATATCTGCCCCAAAGTATTCTTTAAGAGTTTAATGAGATAACCAATAAATCAGGTTATAACTCTACATTGATTGCTAATCTTGAGGTTTCGGAGGTTTGAGAAAAACGAAGTTGCTTGTTTGGATTCTCCACCAAGCAGACACTGGATAGGTGGTGTCTGATGGGATTTTCCCAGAACCGAGAAAAGGAAGGTGGTGAGTAGTATAGCTTCTTAGTGACTGCTGGTCCTCATAGCTGCTGCTTTGGGTCTGGTGGAGTTGGGTTAAATCTGGTCATGGAGCTGACATCTGGAGTGACTGAGGCCTCAGCACCCTCGCAAGTGTAACAACCAGCTGTGTTTCTTTTTCATTTTTGAAGAAATGCTACAGATGCATGTCTCATTTGATCCTATTTCTTACTAAAGAGAAAGCATGCTTTAGCTGAGATATTCAAATCAGTGGATTTATAAAGCAGATGGAACAATTTTCCCCTAAAATGAAGTGATAACTCATGTAAAAGGACTTTGAGACCCAAGGTCCTATTACTCTGGGCTCCGTTGTTGAAAAAAACCTCTAAGCCAGAGGCTGATCATGTTGAATGGGTAAGATTCTTACAGCCCATCCAAATGAAAATGGCTTGCCTGGGTCTTGGCTGATTAAGTTGGGTTAAAATTAAGTGTGAGTGTTGGGAGAAATTGGGTAAAGGTCAAACAAAAAGCACATTCCCTTGAATAATTATTAAACTTCTAAACCAAATTCATATCCAGTCCCTTATGATGTTCTCTCCTCTAAATCCTTTTTTACTTTGGTTTTCTGCCAGAAATGGATGCAGATGCATCAGCTACCTCGCAAGGAAAAACCTGTTCTCACAAGTTTTATTATACCACTTGGCAGAGAAAAAAGCTCAAGTAGAGGCTGAGAACTTTCACATATATCCAGAAATCTTGGGAATTCAGCCATCTTGCCTTACCGCCCACCACTGAAAAGAAATTTAGACAAACTCTGAGAGCCAGGATCTAAGATTCCTCTTCTAATCAGAAAAGAAAGAAAATTCTACAGAGTCCAACTTTCTCTTTGGAAGAAATTCCATGGATTGTTATAACACTGGGCAATTTTAGAATTTTTCAGAGTATTGAGGGAGCTCAAAGACCAGTTGCCATGGTTCTCTATCCTCATGTTGCCCTCACTTCTCTCTCTTAGTCTCCATTGGCTCAGAGCAAGAGATCTCAGAAGACTGTATTCCTATGAAGATGCCAAATGGACTAGGAGGGATGAGAGGTAGTACTGAAAGGGGAGTGGGAAGATGAATTATTTTTGTTGGGCCAATGTATGTATTTAAGAGTCCACAAGAAATACGAGAAGGGTGCACTTTAAAGAGTAAACAGTGAGGACTATGGGATATGCAACTGGGAATCTACTGAGAATGTGTTCACATTACTCACAAGTTAATAATTTCCCTAAGAGTGGGAGTTTCTTGAGGATGTGTGGAATTTATTTTTAAGCTTTTTAGAGCTTTGGAATAACACAGTTTCTCTTTCACTATTTTCATGGTGTTCAGAGATTTCAAACCCAGGGATTTTAGAGCCCACCCACCTTCAACAGACGTAGACGAAGACCTTTCAAACTCTATAGAGTTTATTTAGAACACACGAATTATATATGTAGTCTGTATCTCATGTCTTCATGGACACTATATGTTGATTCCTTTATAAATCTGACATGGTAACATGTTCGCGGTATATAATCCACAGCAATATTCCTGAAGTATCATCATTGCTTATGCTAAGTTGTTTCATAATTAGTGCTGTGGAATGTAAGAGGGGACTTCAAAATGATGGTGGAAAATTGAATTATAGTGCAAGTTTATCTTGGTACAAACTTTTGAAATCCATGCATAGCTTTTCATCATTTGCATTCCTCTATAAATTTTTTGAGGACCACTTGTATTACATAAGTCAAGGGGCATTTGCTGTAGGAACCACTGCTCCAGGAACTGGGAGGAAAATAGCCATCAAATTGTCTCTCCCTGCCTGGTAGTGTAGGCTCCTGAAAAATTACAAAGCAAGAGATAAAACAGTGATGCATTTGGATCTCAATAAGAATGACCAATATTCCCAGGTTACCCCAGGGAAAAACAAACCATCAAACTTGTTTATCATTTGCTGATTTCACAGATAATTTTATTCCAAGTGTCAGTTGACCTAAAGGGCACACAACGATAAATACAATGTGATTAGATGAAATCTGAATCAATAAAGGGCAATAAAGCATGGCACATAGTAAGAGCATAATAGATGTTAGTTCCTATTATCTTCATCATCATCCTTATCATTGTTTCTGTCATCAAAGACTTCTAAACCTAATGACACTTCCATCTTTATAATAGGAGGCAGAAAATACACAACATATATTGCTGGTACAGGTAAAATTCTATAGGAATTTAGAGAAAAATAATTTCTAGGGACAACAATTGAAAAATAACAGGGGGTCTCAGTACCCTCATCCCTTCAGTATGATGTGTCGGAGAAGGACACCAAGTAAGATTTTTGCAAGAAAGTTTGTTTATTTGCCCTTTAGCACAAGAAGCCCAAGTGTTCCTGATATCCATAATAATATGTTATGGCTCTGTGAATCATTAATTGATTCTAATCCTTCTAAGATCTGTTTATATTTTTGGTCATATGATCATTAAATAAGAGGTTCTCCAACCCTATTGTTTTCCAAGTGTCTTCAGGTGGTAGAATTACAGGACTTGGTGGGTAATTCTGTGATCACTCTATTTTTATCTTTATGATTTTGTAAACTTTGTGTCTCATATCAGCCTTTCCTAGTTTGAATAAAGAAGTTTAATGTGGCAATCATTTTTTCCCAAAATAATTTATCCAGCCACTTTATTGTTTGAAGTGCCTTTTGGCAGATTTCTGCAACTCTCAGTTCTCATTTTTAAGAGACAACAGAATGGTACATGGAGTTCCTTGTGTAGCTGTATCTTGATTAGTTTCAAGAATGTGATGGCATTTTGGTCTTACTAAAAACTATATTCACATTAGCATGAGCTGGGGGATCAGCTTCAGGTTGAAGGGAAAGTGTGTCACTGGTTGCAGAGCATAGTTTGTTACCTGATTATAAAAAGAATGATGCTCAGTTATAAATTGAGATGGCTTCTTACAAAATGGCCTACAATGAAGTCAACATGTGATATAGTTAATTTCTTACATGTCCTTTTTACTCCTTCTATCTTGGGCTATATTAATCAAGTTATTTTTTGTTTTGTTTTGTTTTTTGTTTTTATGTTTTTGCCATAGTGTATATGCATGTGCCAGAGAGAGTGAGAGAGACGGTAATAGGAAAAGTGAGAAATCACCCCCCCAGGGGAAATGGCCATGCCATAATCCCTTCTCCTCCATTCTCCTCCCAGGACTTTGGGCATGCATGCCCATGTGCCTGGCATGACTTTCCAGGACTTAACCATTGTCGGCCATGTAGGAGTCCAGTGCCTTAACCCCTCTGCCACCTGATGGCCTCTGTTTCATTTTTGTTATTGTTACAAATTTGCCAGAGGGTACAAGCACTCACCAGAAAGAGACAGAGCACAGAAAAACAGAAAGAGAGAGAGGGAGAGAGAGAAACCACCTCCCAATGGTGTGTGATCATACCACAATCACTTCTCTTCCATTTCTCAGGACACTAGGCATGCATACACATATGCCCAATGTGGTTTTCAAGCCCCAGAGGCCAGGAGTCAAACTATATGACTACTATGGAGGATCCAGCTCCTTTAATTCCCAGGCCACAGGACCAGTCCCAATCAAATTATTTTTTGAGTACCATTTATATACTCAGCTTTATTCTGGGTACCATAGTGGCTAACAAAAAAAAAAAAAAAAAAAAAAAAAAAAAAAAAAAAAAAAAAAAAGAAAAGAAAAAAATATATATAGTAGATTCCCTGTCCTTGAGAAATTCTAAATTTACCAGAAACCATATGAAACATAATAGGAGAAATAGGAGAGCATATGATCCCCATAATATATTTGATAAATATGCTGCCCTAAGCTTCAAGTGGAAAGAGCTTTGAAGAGTTGAGAAAGGAGGGCAACATTGACCCAAGTAGTTAGGTTAGGAGCACATTTGGGGCCTGAGGAGCGCTCTTTGTCTACGTTGTTGAGTCGAAATGGTCTCTCTCTACAGCCCTCAATACTACACAGTCTTTAGAAATCCAAGTCAGGAGTGGGCTTCTGGTCAGATGACGAACATCCTATGTGTTCTCACATGTTTTAAAAGCAGACAGCTATAAAGAACGGAGCCCCGTGAGTGCTTTCATACACTCCGCCTTCTTCCCCAGCAGAATGGAACGATCAATCACCTTTCCCTGGAGAAAACGTCTGAGTTACCTTGTCAGGGATGATGAAAGTTTGCTGTCATCCTCACACTTGCCACAAAGGAGAGGGACTTATTTCTCAGCTGAAAGGGAGCAGGTCTGGTCCTATCTTCCATGTTATAGGACATTTTTTAAAAAATTGTATCTGCCCCCTTTCTTTCGAGACGATGCCGGTTGAAAGTTTGCTGTCATCCTCACACTTGCCACAAAGGAGAGGGACTTATTTCTCAGCTGAAAGGGAGCAGGTCTGGTCCTATCTTCCATGTTATAGGACATTTTTTAAAATTGTATCTGCCCCCTTTCTTTCGAGACGATGCCGGTAGGTGACAGTGTGGAGTGATTCCCAGTGCAAGCAATGGTATCACATAATGGTCAACGGTGTGTTTTCTCTTTTCACAGATTAGCTTGCACCACAAGGCAAGTTAGTCTGAATAATAGTGCCAGGATAAACATGGGTCAGACAGATCTAAGGGCTGGCATCTTGAATTTAAATGTCATCTATAAGGTCCCTGGTCATGGTCACATCACCCAAGTTACTGCTGTCCATGGGAGAGGCTTGGGACTGACAAGCCATGATCTGTACACCAAGAATTCACAGAAAGTCTTTCCTTAGTTTACAATGGCAGGCAGTGGGCTGTGGGAATATCTGTAATTGGCAATAAACACCCAGACAAAGATGCCTGGATCAAAGCCTGGGGCTGGGAAGAAGCCTCTCCACCACACAGTCTTCGGGCTTATTCATCCAACCACCATTTGCTGAAAGCTTGGGATCTGCTGGAGACCTCCCTAGGAGCTACCCATGAAAAGCTAAGTGACTGGGGGGAGATGGACATGGGATTACTTGATCAGGTTGCAGCATTGGAAGGCCTACCGTACAGTTCCAAAGTGCTCTTCATCTCAGAAGAAGGCATGACTAACTCCAAATGGAGTGAGATGGTTGAGACAGCTTGCTTATTTATTTCCTCCATAGGAGAGAGCAAGAGAGACCCCCAACAGGTTCTCATGCCACAATCTACCCTCCATCTCAGCTGGCCTGAATCACAGGCATGTGTGTGCACCCAGCATGCTCAGGGAATACATGCACCCGGGACAGAGCAGAGTTTTGTGGGTCCAGCTGCATTGCTGCTGCACCACTGCCTGCCTCTCCCAACCCCGGTGGAGATAACTTTTGAGCTGCTGTACCTTGAAGGGTAATTTGGAGTTCTGGTGGAGAAATGGAGGAGGGCCTGGAGGCTTAAGGAATTGAGAATGATCTCATATGGATGCAGTATAGGATCTGGGGCAATGAATTAGATAGCAGACAGTAAGTGAGAGAAATGAAACAGGGAAGGGGCTGAAGGCAGATTCTCAGAGGGGCCTAAAGTGTTATGCTCAACTTAGGAGTCAAATGGAAGCTCTTCAGAGAGAACCTTAATGGAAGGATAATATGATGAATAAGGTCTCTGTTTCAGACACTTTACCCTGTGGCAAGGGATTAATGAGAAGTGAGACTTGAGACTAGAAGAAAGGTATTAGGATAGAATGACTGGATATGGGGAAGCACGTGAGGAAGAGAGTGTCCCAGGTTGAAACCAGTCCCGTCAGCAGAGAAAAGTCAACCAGTCCATTCTTAATACTGCTCTCAAAGTAAACTATCTGTAGTTCTTATTGTTCATTTAGGCACTCAGTCACTCCTTTTATTTATAAAATCTTTATTGAGCAATCACCATGTACCAGGCAGTGGAGAAACAAAGTGGACATAGTTCAACCCTGTTGGAGTTTAGACTCTAGTGGGGTAGGTGACAGCCAAGCGAGCAGTTACAAGTGGGTTTAATTCACCTGGACTCACCTTAACTATACACCTAAAAATCAGTGGCTTAAAACATGCTAAAATACTACCTTTTCAAATCTCCTCTAAATCGTGTAACTAAGCCTGTCACTTACTTTTGCAATTATAGCATTCTTTCTGGGGTCTAGTGAATTTCTAGGTATTAAATAAATTACTTGTTAAATAGAAGAAGAAACAAGGAATGAACGCAAAGAAGCAATTTCATCTCCTCTGAGTCACCAGCCCTTTGCACCTTCTCTGGCTGTAGGACCCCACATATTGGGAAGAGTTTGAACACTGAATCCAGAAAACCTACTTAGAGACCAGCTTTAACACCTTTTTAGCGAGGGGAAGTTGAGCCAGTTCATTAATCTCTCTGGGTCTCACTTTCCTTATCTGAAAAGTCAGCATGATAAAAATCTATCTTACAAGCATAATAGATAAAGATTTAAAGGACTTAGGTGTAAGGATTAAATAAAATGATAACGTTTCTTAAGCCAGGCACAAAGGAACACAGTTATGGGTAAGCATTATGGCTTTGCAGTGTCCATCCATCACCATCCTGCTCAAAGAGAACTTGAAAGAGCTGCAAAGTAAATCCCTGATCATGCCAATCTTCTACATAAAACCTTAAGTGCATCCCTATTGCTATCTTTCCTAGTAGAGCATTCAGAGTCCTCTGAGATCAAATCCCAACCTATCTTTCCAATCGTGTCTCCCTCTCCTCTTCTGTGCTGATGGTCTTTGCCAACTTGGCAACACTGCCACCCTCCAGCCTCCATCCCCATCCCAGAGCCTCCTCTGTATTGCAAAGACATCAGGAGTTGCATTTCCCCAACTTCTTCACTCCATCTTGTTCCAGGTTACAAACTGCCAATGTGAGTCATTATGAGCGAGAAGAAAACACCATTATTTTGTGGAGGCTATTGTGGTCTGATCAGTGAGCGCTACTTTGGTTCCCATGGTTATAACATTTATTTTTTTAACAGTAGCAAGTCAGTAGTTGTTTCTTACAAGAAGAAGTGAGGGCAGAAGAGGGCATATCTCTGTGCCCACACCCTGAGGGTCTGCACAGTGATTCTCCTATTGAGGCTTTTGGGAACTCTTTGTGGCATCTCAGATACTTTGTCCTCCATCCAGTCTGGTAGATCAAAGAGCTCAAGTTGTAGAGCCTCTTAGTGTAAAGATCTGTTGCAGCTCCTTCTCTTGATCTCGACCCCTTGCAAAATTGTCTTGCTCAAAGATAGGGACCAACAGATGGCATAACGGTTACATTGCTGGACTTTGAAGTAGTTGACCACAGTTCAAATCCCAGACCCAGTGGCTTAAAATTCATGCCGGGCATGTGTGTGTGCATGACCAAAATCCTGAGAGGAGAATGGAGGATAAGGGATTGTGGCGTGGCCATCCCTCCTTAGGGGGTGATTTCTCACTTTCTGTCTGTCTCTCTCTCTGTGTTTCTCCAATAAACACACACAAAAATCTCTCTTAGAAAAAAAAGATAACTTAGGACATATATGAGAACAGCAACTTGACTATGATATTTGTTGCCTGCAGAGCTCAAAGATTTCCACCACCTGTGGTACCTGTCTCTCAGTGGTAGGAGGGAAGTGAAAAAAGCACAAGTTTGCCTTCATCTCAGAAGTAATATTCCCCAGGTCATCTGGGCTACTGGAAATGTTACCATAGATTTGGTTTCAACTCTCTGCCACGACAGCAGTGTTTATCAGATAGGAGGTTCTCTTTCAATCTGGTTCTAGGAACAGGAAGACACTTGGAGCAGGGTCAACCAGGGCTTCAGGTAACTGACAAATCTGTGAGTAGGACATAAAATGTTGTGGTTGTAAGTTTCTGAGATGCAAGGGTTCTTTGTTATCACAGGAAAAGTTACGTAATACATTTTCATATACCTTGTTTCTTTTTCTTTTCTTCTCTTTTCTTTTCTTTTTTAAGGTTTTTGTCATTGAGCACATACACTCCCTGGAGACACACACACACACACACACACACACACAGACACACACACACACTGAGGGATAGTGAGAAATCACTCCTCAAAGGGAATGGTTATGCCCCAATCCCTTCTCCTCCAATTTTCTCTTGGATTTGGACATACACACACATGCATTGGATGTGATTTTCAAGCTGTCAGGTCTGGGACTCAAACCGTGGTAGGTCATGTGGAGTCCAGCCCCTTAACCACCATGCCACCTGCTGCCCCACCCAACTTTATAGACCTGTCAATCTCAATCAAATGTAACTTTTAACCTTATATATGTCCCCTTCTTTACCATTGCCATTTTTTGATTGGCAAATCAGGTGCTCTTTTTTATGTTCTTCTGCTTAAGTTCAGTCTACAGTTCAGTCCTTTCTTTCTTCAAAAAAAGGATTATTTCTTTACTTAATTTCATTTGCTATTTATTTTAAACTTTATAGGAGAGAGACAGAAAGGGAAAAAGAAAAGGCAAGTCACCAGGTCCAGGACTCAAACCGTCCCCCAACCACCATGCCACCTGCTGGCCCCAGAGTTAGTTCTTTCTTAATCCCTAATGAAAAATAATTTTTGCAGGTCTCACACCCAAAGCACTTCAGTTATGTTTATTTTTTGTGGTTCATCACTTCCTATATTTCACTTTATGATTTGTTTATATGTCCATTGTACTTATTATGGTAGGTTTCCCAACTCCAGTAGGCACGAATACCTAATCTGAAATGAATAGTCTATGGCAAATGTTGAAATCCATTTTCTAAATTAATGATAATTTTAGTAATGGCTTTAGAACCAAAGTCTGACCAGTAGAAAAATAGGTGTTTCAGTCCATTATGGTGCTGCTAAGCAGAGTTATCTGACACTGGGTGATTCGTAAAGAATAAAGGTTTTTTGACTTACAATTCTGATGGTTAGAAAGTCCAAGAGCACAAGACCAGTATCTGGTTGGACTATAGTCCTACATCATAAAATAGCCAACAGAATTGAGAAGAAAAGCAGGTGCATGCAAAGAGAGTGACCTGCAGATGGCTGTTTTGCTTTAATAATAACTTATAATGGGAGAGTAAGAACTCTCCCATTTCTGCAAGAGAGAGAACTCTCTCTCTTGAAATGGCATCAGTTAATTCATGGGGTTGATGCCTCCAGGATCCAACCACCATTCAGGAAGCTCCACCTTCTAAAGGTCCCACCTCCTGTCAACACCATTACACTGGTAACCAAGTTTCCAATACATGAAACTTTGGGGGACAATCCATATTCAAACCATAGCAATAGGGAAAAGCTCTGGAGGATTTCTTGGAAAGGTGTCCCTACTTCCAAAAAATAATAAAAACACCAGAGATAAGGAAAATAAGAGACAAGGAAAGCCTACCAGCCCCTACTCATTCTATCTCTACCTCTATTTTGTTAACAATGTGAGAATTAAGTAAACCTAAGGGAGGAAACCAGAGTTGAAACAAGCACAGAGTGTCCTGCATAGTGTGGAAGCATGTGCCAGGGCCCCAGGAGACTCTAGATCTATGTCAACCACAGTATTTGGCACAAAAGCCCGTGTGGGCCTTGCCCAAGACAGACATGCAAATAGTTTTTTTTCCATAAGTAAATAAAAAGAAAGCCTTTCAGGTTACTTGAATGTAGAATACAAGATCATTGAGTAAAATATAATACAATAATGATTATTGCATTCTGGAAAGTTGTTGGGAAAACTACTTTATCAAGATCTTCACTTATTTTTTTTTTTTTTCATTTGCCAGAGAACACATGCACTTACCAGAGAAAAACAGAGAAAGAGAGAGAAAGTAAGAAACCACTCCTCATGGGGGATTATTGCCTCAGTTCCTGCTCTTCATTTCCTTCTCTCTTTGAAGGAGCGAATACCCAAGTGCCTGATGTGTTTTTCAAGCCATTGGACCTGGGGCTCTAACCGCACAGTTGGCCATGT
This sequence comes from Tupaia belangeri chinensis, assembly GCF_000334495.1. Classification (NCBI taxonomy): domain Eukaryota; kingdom Metazoa; phylum Chordata; class Mammalia; order Scandentia; family Tupaiidae; genus Tupaia; species Tupaia belangeri. Next base: position 2,398,037 of record NW_006159506.1, on the reverse strand, counting down.
GGGATCCAACAGCCTTAATCACCACACCCAGGCTGACCAAGTCTTCATGCATATTTGTAAAACGTAAGCAAACAGGCAAGAAAAAAAAATGCAGGGAATAAGAACCCCTTAAAACAGAGGGGGGAAAAAGGAAAAGGATTTTCTGGAACACAAATTACATAACCTCACTTTTGAAGTCTTTGTAAACCAGGTTAAAGATTATATAGATTTTCATCTGTATAGGAAGTCCAGGTTCAATTCTGCCATAGGACCCTAGCAAGTACAGCCAAAATAAATAAAGATGGGAACTGGAATTATTGACCAAAAACCACAAGGGAAAAAACAGTAATTTAGTATATGAAATCAAGTCTACAGACGTCTTTGGTATTCACATATACATGTGCAATCATTTCATATCAAGTCTTTTAAAGTAAGCAGCTTTGCATTTGTGAAAGATGATTTGTGTATTTCCTCCATGAGTGAGAGGGACAAGGAGAGAGACAGAGAGACAGAGCTCCCAACAGGATCTTAACACTGCAATCCACCCCAGCCCTAGCCAGCCCCTGATCACAAGCAGGTGTTTGCCCAACATACTCGAGGAGTTTTCCGGATGTGAACCTGAAATCTTCCCACATGGATCATCTTCACAGAGTGTCATGTTTTACCTCTGAGTCACCATCTGGCCCCGCATGTATTATTACATTTCATCACCACAATTGAGAGCGGACATTTTCTCCCGCTGCAGAAGGCTGCAGATAAAGGTCTGCTTGCTACCTCCAAGCCAGGTTCTGACTAGTTCTGTATTGACACTTCTTGGGAAATTTTGTAGGGCTTCGAGTTTATGATCTTAAAGTCCCCAAATAGGAAACAGTCTTTTAGAGACTTGAGAAATTTGTTTTAACTCTTCCGAATTGCTCAACTTTCTAGCTCAGAATATTCAAAGCTCCTGGTAAATGAATACTTTAAAGTAAGGTAAAAAGCATTGAAAATAGTTATGGACACTGGGGACAGTGTGGAAGGAGGGTAAGAGAGGGGAAGAATGTAGGGAGAAAAACAGAGAAGTGAGACATTTGTGGGACACAGAAATAGTTTATTACCTATTGATGATAATGTGTATAGTATTCTCAACTGGACTGGTCTGAGGTGTATTTCATGATGGGTAAATTCTCAATAAGCTAAATGATATATAGCAATTGAATGTATATAATAATAATAACCAAAAAAAAATTTTTAAGTAAGGTGAATGAGGTTCCACAGAGTTTGCACTGTGTCTTAAAAACAGAAAATGTTGGTAATGCTGCACGAACAGGGGCAGTTCAGACTTCAATCCTAAAGAAAAAAAGGAAGTAATTACAAAATTGATATAGTTATTAATTCCTAGCTCCCTTTACTCTTGAAAAGAAGATTCCCCTTGATTTGTGATCTGCTTCCTCACCTCCTACTTTTTTTTAAGAATTATTTTATTTAACTTTATTTATTTATTTATTTATTTATTTATTTAAATTTGACCAGAAGGGGCAAAGTGAAAGAGAGCAAGAGCAAGAGAGAGAGAAAGAGAGAGAGAAAGCAAGCCGCCAGGTCTAGGACTTGAACCACTGTTGGCCATCTGCGAGTCCAGCACTCTTAACCACCATACCACCTGCCAGCCCCTCCCACCTCCTACTTTTAACTAAATGCATAGATTATGAGAATGACAGAAGCAGGATACTGGTAAATTTAAAATAGAACTTCTCATTTAAGTAATTAATACATGATCAGTCAGGAAAATCTGTCTTATAGCTAATAATTTTCCCTCTGCTACACTGAATAAAAATTTGCTTCATTTAAGTCAAATGGTATGTCTAGTATGGCAAATAACTGAAAAAAATCAATATTCAGTTTCAAAAGTAGAGTTATTTATCCATTCATGGACACACAATGAATGATTCTCAGGTAATAATGTGCTTAGCTTCAATTAATGTGGAGAATCTCAAGGTAGTTTGAGTGTGTGCAGGATTAGAAATTTTTATGTAACATTTCTGACTTTGGTATCAGCTCATAAGGAAATATAAAAATGAAACCATTTTTTATGCCGTGATTGTTTTTAAGTTTACTGCTTAAGAAGTGTGTCATATGACCCAAGTCTTAGCACACAGTGTTGAACAAACCAAGTGAATTGTTCCCCTTTGCTTCCTTACTTTATTAGGAAATCATAAATGTTGCTTCACCTCATGCTCACCTACCGAAAAGTATGTTCTCAGGACAGAGCTGTTGAGTCATATTTTTATAGAAACATAAATATGTGTCCATGGATGGATGGAAGGGTTCCTTTAAAAAAATACAGTGAGAGTAAGTAGATTTGTGTGTGACTTTTGGCGATAGATGCTAAACAGCAAAACAAGGAGCAACTCTGACAGGATCTTCTGTATGGGAAGAGGACCAGAAGATGGGAGAGGAAAAGCCAGCTGAGGTCCAGGCCGTCTGAAGGCTAGGAGTTAATGAGATCACTGGGAAGAAAAACAGAAGGGAAGTTCTTGGCTTTTTGTTTGTTTGTTTGTCTATCTCATCTTGCCTATTAAAAGATATGAAATCACCATTTCATAAGCTAATGATATTATCTTATTTTCAAATGTTTATCCCATGAGTGAGAGAGACAGAGAGAGAAAGAGAGGGGGAGAGAAAAAGAGAGCATCCTGATAAGGTCTTGACACCTTGATTCACCCCCAGCTTCAGCCAGCCCTGGATCATGGGCACAAGTGGGTCAATCACTCTGAGAGAAGTCTTCAGACTTGAACTAGTAACCTTCCCATGAGGCTCTGTCTCTCATGGACATTGTGCATTGTGGGCTGTTGCCTCACCATCCAGCCATATTAATATGATTTAAAGCATTGATAACAAATGATGAATCTTGTACCAATTCTTAGTTGCCTGAATTATAGTTTGTTGCTATTGACTGACTTATTTAACTGAGTAGAATTATGGGTATTCATATCATTGACTGGAAGCTAAAAAAGGCTATTTTTTTCAAATTTCCTTTGGTACTTTTGTATCCATTCATTTATTTATATGAAAGAAATACATTAAGTAGGAAGTTATAAACAGGCACATGGTATGAGGCAGTCTTGATAGTACAACTTTCAGATCTTAGCTGCAGCTGGCATAATTGACCAATAGCTCCTCTCTTGCATTTTGAAATGCGCCACTGCAATGGTGCCAAGACTATGCTGCAGTAGGCAGTCCACATCCAAAGCCCAAGGCCACACTTCCCCTGCACTGTCCCAACAATGAATGAGTGTGGCAGGGATACAATACCAGCCTTTTCCTGAAAGACAAGGACTCCTCTGATGGGTGTTCATGGCTCAAGGACTCACCTTCAGCTTTGCCAATACTTTCCAAGAACTACAGTGCAGTCAAATTTGCTTAGATCTATGAAACCATCTCTCTCTCCTCTAAGGTCTAATAGCTCTCCCAGCCTCATCTGCATCCCTTCCTGTCTTTCTCCTACAGGTAAGCCTCTTGCATGGTTACTCTCATCTTGGTGCTTCTTGAAGGGTCCAACTAACACAGATCAAGAGAAGAAAATCGACCATTTTTTCATCTCTCTGAGAGCTCTTACAGGAATCTATAAGGTCCACAATCTGGCCCCAGATCCCAGGCTGGGGGAGAGGGGTTAGTGTTAGAATAACTTTGTGTTGAAAGACAAAATTATAGTAAATCTAGGTTTGTGGATCTTAATTGACTCTTATTTGTGATTCTAAAACTGGACGTCCCTCAGTACCAGAACAGGTTCAGAGAGCCCTGGAACTGAAATTAGTCTGAAAATGTTTAAGAACTAAAAAGGTAAATAAGATACAGAAAGCAGAAGTGACGTACAGAGAGGGCTGATTGGTTACAGCTCCGAGTTTGCTTTTTTTTTTTTCCAATTCTAACATAAAATATATGCAGACATGAGAGAGAGAAAGTGCTCTCAATGGGATCTTGCCATGCCATGACCATCCTTCTCAGGGCCGGAGGACCAAGTTTTATCAGGACAACATGGGAATCCAAATCCGTGGTTGGCCATATGGTCTCCAGCACGCTGTGGACTGTGCCACCTAGGCTGGGCTGGATTTGCCTTATTTGACCCGTTTGAACAGATGGCTGCCCGTGACTGACTGAAGTTCAGCTGCTCTTAATGGCTGAGCTGCTGCTATGTGTGACTCTGAAATTAAGCTTTCAATTTAAGTTGGGTTGCAGATTGTTATACAAGGGCTCATGGAAGGAGCATCCTCACAATATTTAGCTTGATTTAATAATTACAAGAAGACGAGGTCTTGTGGTAGCATGGTGGTGAAGTACAATACTCTGCTAAGCAGATCTACATAGGAAGGGTTTGCATTTGTACCCAGAGGCCTCCTTAAGTATGTCAGCACAGGCCCCAGGATCTAGGGTTGGCTGAGGCTGAGGGTGGATCACTGCATCACTGTTGGGGGCATCTTGCTCTCTGTCTCTTTAGTTCATGGGAGAAACAAGCAAACTAAAAAATTAGTAGAATTGTAAAACCTTCTGCACATTTTCCTGGAAGATGGTTCTACTCTCCAAGTTGAAAGGTTAATGCCTTTGGTTTTGCCTTTCTCCTCTCTTATTATTTATATGTAGGGCATTTTCTTATAGATGGCATATCATGCATTTTTTAATTTATGTATTTACTTATTTATTTATTGAGAGATTTTTTGCTCTTGACTGCTTGCACTCGTCAGAACGACAGAAAGTGAAAAAGCACCCACCATGGGTGATGGTCACACTGCAATCCCTTCTCCTCCTTTCTCCTCTCAGGATTTTGCGCATGCAGGCACACGCCTCTGGTGTGGGTTTCAAGCTGCCAGGTCTAGGACTGGAACCATGGTCAACAATGTGAAAGTCCAGTGCCTTAACCACTATGCTACCTGCTGGCTCTGACATACCATTTCTTTAAATGTCTGCATTATTGATTAGGCTTTAGAGCTGTAGAAACCAATGATAAGTTTCTTAAACTATATGAGTCCTTATTTCCTCATATAGAAATTGAGAATATTATGCTTATTTTGTGAGGTCATTATTATTCATTCAGTAAATACATCTGGTTGACTCCAGGCCTTATCTTATGAAGATAAAATGAAAGAAACTTACAATGCACGAAGCTCACTACTTATCTTAGTTACTCAATACATGATGTTATCATTAATTTGTTACTTTCATTATCATTGCAATGATTAGATTGCAATCATGCTCTTTAATCTGGGAGATATTCTACCTTTTAAGTGTGTTTTTTGCATAGATGATAATAATTATTCATTATTTGCTTATTTTCAAGTTTAATCCTCATAATTTTGACATCTCACATTTCTCCCATCTTGTGCTCTCTTTGTCTTTACATTCAAATTTCTTTTTTTTATTTTAAAATTATTTATTTATTTATTTTGATTTGATCATGCAGGGACAGAGAGAGAGAGGAAAGTGAGAAAGCAAGCCACCAGATTCAGGATTTGAACTGCGGTTGGCCATGTGGGATTCCAGTGCCCTTAACCACCATGCCACCTGCTGACCCAAACATTCAAATTTCTTGAAAGAAGGATCTAATGCCCTGTCTCCAGTCACTGACTCATTTCCCTCAATTCCTTAACGCGCTGAAATTCAGTTCTCCATTTTCATCCTTCCCCCCAACTACATCATCATAGGTTGTCTATGACTCCTCGTTGCTGGTATTTATTCATGTACCACAGCCTGGGTGACTTGAAGATAGAAATTTATTTTCTCATTGCTCTGGAGGCTGAAACCCCAAATCAAGGTGTGGCCAGGGCTGGTTTCTAGGTTTCTACTGAGGCCTTTCTCTATGGCTTATGCGTGACTGTGTTGCAAATGTCCACACAAGGCCTTCTCTCTGTGTGTGTCTGTATCCTAATCTTTTCTTACAAGGACACCAGTCATACGGGACCAGGGCCCACCGTTATAACCTCACTTACTCTTCATTACCTCTTTAAAGGCCCCTTTCTTCACATGCAGTCACAACGCAAGTAGGGCTTCAATGTGTGGATTTCGAAGGCAACAATCCAGTCTATAAGATGCTGCATCACTTTTGGCTTTGCTTGTTTTACTTGACCTTACGGGATAATGCAAGAGTATCGTCAATATTTACCTCCTTGAATCCCTTTCTTCTCTAGGTTTCTTCAACTCCTGCATGGTCCTGGCTTGTCTCTGTCCACTGGCCCACTTCTTGGAGTTCCTTTTTCAGGTTTATTTTCAGCTCTCTGACAGCTAACTATCAGAATGTCTCACAACAGCGGTCTTGACTCCTTCTTTTCTCACTCTTTCTGGGCGATCTTGTGCAGACTAAAGTCTTGTGGCTTCAGTCCAGGAATATAGAGAAAATTCTTTTTTATTTTTGAAAGAATTATTTATTTAAGGGACCAGCAGATGGTTATGTCTGGACTCCCATGTAGTTGACTGTAACAGGAGTCCTGGATCTGACAGCTTAAACTCACACCAGGCATGTGTGCTTGTGTGCCCACAATCCTGAGAGGAGAATGGAGGAGAGGGGATTGAGGTGCCATGACCATCCCCCCCTGGAGAATGATTTCTCGCTTTCTATATCTCTGTCTCTCTGGTAAGTGCATGTGCCCTATAGCAAAAAAATTCTCTCTAAAAAATAAGAATTATTTAATTTTACTTGTTATTATTTAATTTGACCAGATAGAAAAGGAGAGGAAGAGTAAGAAAACAAACTTCCAGGTCCTTAACTCTCTCTGAAGACCAAGACCATTGGGTTGATCCTCGTATGCATTTGCCCCTCCCTAGAACACATCAGACATGGAGATGAACTAAGTGCTGGTTTTTTTGTCTTGTTTTTGTTGGTTTTTTGTTTGCTTGGTTGGTTGGTTTTTGTTTGTTTGTTTGTTTTTTCAGAATGGTTGTATTTAGCATTAAAATATTTTTATCTTACAAAATCACCTCTCATTCAACTGGACCAGCACACTCACAGGAGGGAATTTCCAGTGCTCTCTCAGATGAACCTACGTGACCCTGTGCAGAGCTGACCCGCATATGTAGCTGCTCTTGACATCAAGGTGGCAGGGAGGAGGGGAAATTCCAAGCCGCACAGTGTAAGAAAGTGGTTTTAGAAGTTGATAACCATCTACATGGCAGCCGGCCTATGACCCTTGTCACTTTATGATTCCTGCCGAAGGGGAAGAGGGGGATTTTTTTACTCTGAGTTGTTTTGTTTGCTAGCTATGGTGAATAGTTTCGAGAGAGTACAGCTCTCTCGATTTTAGATGTAATTATAGTTTCTGAGATAACTCATTAGTAGTTATTTCTCTTTTTTTGTTAAGTATTATTTATTTACTTATTTCCTTTCATTACAGGTGAAATCCAATCACTCACGAAGAACGGGTATGTATAGTGTCTATACTAGATACCAAGCTTTGTGCTAAGAAGCAAGGGAGAGAAGAGAGGATCGAAGATGATGGAAAAGTCCCAAAGCCAAGCTCCTGGTCCTCATCAATGTCACGACTGTGCCTGGGCCAGCCCTGTTTGTTACAATCAAATGAAGCTGGGGCCAACCCTGTTCATCATCATCTGTGCATCGCGGATGCAAGCCTTAGCGTGCCGGCCTCTACACAGAGACCACTCATGATGGCTCTGAGGCAGCCCAGCCCCATTTTAAACTTAGACATGCAATTCTGTCCATTCGAGCCCTTTCACCAGGAACTATTTAATTACATGCATTTGTATTTGCCCTGAGGAAAACTAGCCTACATGATAATTGTATTGGAATCCCCAAGGGAGGATGGAGATATGAAAGAGGAGGGATTATGACCAACCCCACTGAGAGGGATGCTTTCTCCCTCTCCCTTTCTTTCTCTCTCTCTCTCTCTCTTTCTCCTCTCTCGTAAATATATACACTAACAATTAAAAAACAAAAAAGAAAAGAAAAAGGCCAAAACCCAGAAAACTTATAAAAACTTAAAAACTTTATGAGGCCAGCAGATGGCATGGTGGTTAAAGCACTGGACTCTCACATGGCCCCGTGTGGTTTGAGTCCCAAACCTGGCAGCTTGCTTTCTCACTTTCTCTCTCTCTAACTCTCTGTCTCTCTCTTCTGAGTGCACGTGTCCTTCAACAAATTAAGAAATAATAATGACAAAATGAAATAAGTAACTCTTTAAAAAACAAACAAACAAAAAACTAACTCCCTTTCCAGAAGTGATGTAGAGTTCCCTCATGTCAACTCCATCCACTCTATGTGCTGCAATCTTATCTATTATCTACATAGGGTAAGGAAAAATGGGATTTGGGCACACATGCCCCTATCAGCACAAAGAGAAAAATCTCGATCCCTTAGAAATAATGGAGACACAGATCATTATTATTATTTTTTACAGATATTTTATCCTTGCTTCTGTCTCTTGCTTAATGCATAATGCTTGGTACCTAGGACAGAAACTGAACCTTTAAGCTCTTTGTGAGTGACTGGGCTTTACCTTTTTCATTCTCATTGGTAATAATTAGCAATGAGTGATCTCAGGAACTATGCCATTCCATCTAAAACTGAGAACTTTGTCATATCTTGAAACTGTTCATCATAGCTAGCAAACGAAAGATACCTTATTGAACTTTTCTTTGCAGAAAAAATATATAAATGGAACAAATTTATCCCATTTCGAGGGGGGGGGTTTAAGTGACAAAATTGAGGCTAATTGTGCTGGAATAATTTCTTCCTCCATTCCTGTGCCCTTACCCAGAAATGTGCGTGTTTTTTTTCCTGAGTGGGCAGTTCTCACTGCATTCAAAGGCAGTGGGGGAAGATTTCCAAGCAAGAGGAATGAGAGGGGAAGTGCAAAACAAACTCCTGGTGTCAGCTCATGTCAGCTCATCCAGTTGGCAAAAAGAAAAGGAAAGGTGACAATCTTGACCTCTGAAAATAGTATAGTAGCAAGAAAAGTTTAACTTGAGCTAAACTCCAATTTCCTCCGTGATGGCTAAATACATGTTAAATTACTTTGTAAATATATTTTTAAAGAATTCTTTATTTATTTAACTTTATTTGTTGTTGTTATTATTATTTAATTTGACCAGAGAGAGAAAAAGGGAAGGTGAAGAAAGCAAGCCCCTTGGTCCAGGACTCGAACCACGGTAGACCATGTGGGAATCCAGCCCCTCAACTACCACACCACCTGCCAGCTCCAAAATACTTTTAAAGGAGTGGGAGTGGTGAAGAAAGACAGGGGAAAGGTGAACTACCACACGTAAAACAACCCACTCATACAGCCTGTGGCCAATTTTTACAGCTGGAATTTTATAAACTCCTTTAAGAGTCAGGCGAGGGACGAGTTTACGAGGTTGCCATAGCAGTGCAGCAGTTTTTTGACAAAATATTGTGACACTGAAGCAGATGTACTGTGGGGAGGCAGACATAGTGATTGGGACAAGTATGAAGGAATTTAAGACCTCCCCTAAATATTTCAGCAAAGAATGCTGCACAGAACAGTCGCTAGATTTTATTAGCTATAGAGTGAAAGGTGAAGGGTTAATCCAAGGTCAGTTTGGGGAATGGAGCCTGTGACACATGCAGGTCTTTGATATTTGCTGATTGCCACATTGTCGTCAATTAGAATAATAAATTAGCCCAGCAGGGAAAAGAGTAGGCACTTAGTTTCTTTAAATCAATTTGATATGACGGTGTTCAATTATTTAATTTCCATATGCGTTTCTCTAAGATTCTTTCTGTCAATCCAGTAATTTCTTCTGAAGTGTTGAAAGTGATTGCCAAGTGAGTAAGAAGCCTTCTCCGATTTTCAAAGTGAGAAGCGATTTGATTGAACTCAATGAAAAACAATTGAATTTTGTTTAATAATGTTTGGTGTCTGTATTTGCCTGTCTATACAACTTCAAATGTTTGGTTTTGCTATGTTTTTGTTTGTTTGTTTGTTTGTTTGTTTTTGTTTTTTGTTGTTTTTTCCTCTCACAGTGAAAACAACAACAACAACAACAACAAAAAAAACTGTTGGACTGATACTTTTTTTCTTCCCATACAATCCAGAACAAGCTTGTTTGTTGGAATAGAATGAATTCTGTAACTCTGTCTGGAATAAGGGAAGATTTATCAAGCATATTGGCCACCTTAATCATTCATTCTTTAGTTCAGCAAGTATTCCTTGAGTATCCTGGTTTGGTTTTTAATTTGCCAGATGGAGTTTGCATTCATCAGAGAGACAGGGAAACACAGAGAAAGGGAGGAGAAAACATTCCCCAAGGGGCCATGGTTATGCCACACTCCTTTCTCCTCCATTTCTCCATTCGTTCAGGATTTGGGGCATGCACGCACACGTGTCCAGTGCATTTTTCAAGCTGTTGTGGCCAAGACATAAACTTTGGTTTGCCATGTGAGATCTAGCTCCTTATCCACTAGACGTAAGGCCTGCCTCGTTAAGCATCTACTGTGGGCCAGCCATAGTTCCCACAAACAGGACAGAGCATACCTGTCTTTGATGAGTCCAATGGGTTGAGACACAAAACAATGGAATCTATTTGAGCAAAGGTCTCAGGCAGACAGAGGATATTCTTTTTTTTTTTAAAGAGTTACTTATTTTTTAAGTTTTTACTCATTCATTCATTCATTTTAATTTGACCAGAGACAGACAGAGAGAAAGAGAAAGTGAGAAAGCAACTATCAGGGCCAGGACTTGAACCATGGTTAGCCATGTGGGAGTATCCAGCGCCTTAACCACCATGCCACCTGCTGGCCCCAACAGAGGCTATTCTTAGTCTACTAACCCGAAGAATGATGAAGTCGCTTATCATCTCTGCTAGTCAACAAACCCAGGTTACAGAAAGGCTCACTGATTTTCTAGAGATCAACAACTATTTTAGTTTACACAGAAACAATGAATAATCCTCTAATTTCAATTCCCTGTTTTAACCCCTGTGTAGTTTTTCCAATGTATTCTCATCTAAATTTCTCACATATGCTTCAATATCATATTGAAGATGTATTTTTTTAGGATGTGTATTAATAAATTTACACATACATACTCAAAAGTGAGTATTTACTTGGGCTTGAGTGGTACAAATGAATGAATCCCCCCATTTGCCACTAAGATAGTAGGGCAGAGAGAGAGAAATCAACTAATTTCAGCAACGTTACAGAAGAGTCTACTCAATAAGAGTTTGTTAAGTAATGTCAAGATGAAAGGAGAGCAGGACCTATGTTATTACATTCGGTGTAGCCAAGGCACACTCCAGCACCG
>NW_006159506.1:2352813-2386787 GCF_000334495.1 Tupaia belangeri chinensis | reverse complement strand
AGCTCCAGGTAATGCTCATTGCACTGAGATCTACAGCAGATCTTAAAGGAGCGCCATTCAGTAACAGGCATAGAGGGAAAGGTCAAAAAAATTTTTTTTTGGTAGGAGGGGTGGGGTTTGCTATAGGGCGTGTGCACTCACCAGAAAGACAGAGGAAGACAGAAAGTGAGAAATCACCCCTCCGGGGGATGGCCATGCTGCACTCCCATCTCCTCCATTCTCCTCTTGGGATCTTGGTCATGCACACACACGTGCCCGGCATGAGTTTAAGCCACTGGATCTGGGACTCAAACTGTGGTCAACTACATAGGAGTCCAGCAAGATAACCATTAACTTAACTGCTGTTCCTGGTCAAAGAGTAAGTGTAAGAGTGGGTAAGTACTACAGCCTTTATCAGCTGCCCTTCTAGGACTGGCCTTGGAGCTTAAAGACCTGACAGCTGTGAACTAGCATCAACAGTTGTAGAAACAAGATTCAACTGTTTCTTTACCCCTACTCCAAGAGTTGATGTCATTTATCCAGTTTAAGTCTGTTTACTGAGTGACTATTTTATTCCAGGCATTGTACTGGGTGTTAAGGATACAGCCCTGGACAAGAAAAAAACACCATCTTTGTGCAGATCAGTAGAATTGATGGGATGGAGCATGAGTTGGTGATCCAGGTATTCAGTAAACTGACTTTTTAATTGGAGTTGAGTGCACCTTGCTCTGATCTCATCCTGGAAGATGCCAGGACAGGGACCTCTACTTCATGGAAGTCAGGTGCAATAAACCAAAACAAAAAAAAAAAAAAAAGAAAGTGTCTTCGAGGTCCCTGCCTACCCTGAAGCCTGCCTATTGAAGAAAGTTACATAGAATGTGTTTAGAGCCCTCAAAGCCTTCTTTGTAGTTGGAGAGTCTACACTGCTCTGCAGCAGCTACTCAGAGCTGTTAATGTGCACAGCCAAACTGGCAGTGAGATTTACATTCTACCTTCCTAGATAGCACCAAGCCAAACACTCCTTGGAAACTCACCACTTCTGCAAGTGATTAGTGCAGAAACTCGTTAATGTATGCGTCTGTGTCTGGAAGACACATTTGGAAGAACAAGGCCAGAGAATATGCTACTCATGGTTCAACGACGTATTTTCATGGGATTCTTAGTTGGTTGCTCCATAAAAGCTCAAACTGAACTGACACTAATCACTTACATTTATTCATGGGTTCTCATCTTCCGTTCAAGGAGTAGATGTATTTATTTAAACTAGTTGAAATCAAAACATCAAAACTTCTGTTTAAGAACAATGACTATCCCTTAAAACTAGCTTCAAAAATTAGTTGTTAGCTCCTAGGGGAAGAAAAGAAAGTAGAACCCCAGCTTACAAGTATTCTTAGTGTATTGTGAGGAGCCATTGGTAGAGTTTTTCTATTTCACTGACCCTAGGGTAACCAGACAATTATCAGAATATCCTCCCTTTTTCCCTCTTGGTAGGAAAAACACTCCCATGAACATGACTCTCTTATAAAGTAATGTGGGGTGATTATTTGAATATCCTTAGAATCTTTTAAAGACACAGATGAATTTGCAGCATAAAAGAAAAGCAATTTAAGAAAAGGCTGATTCTAAAACTCTAAAGCCCTTAAGATCTTTTTGAAATCTATGGAAGAAAAACAGAAGTGAGGTTGAATTTGTATTTCCTACTGGGAAATCAAATCACAAGTTAGGGCTCCCACTAAGGTCTGTTGATTGGTAATCACTTACATTACTTGTGAGCAAAGTTCTCAGTGATTGCTCAACAAACATTGAGGACTTTCTAAGGATAAGACCCTGTGCTGGGATGTTTCTAAATGATACAGTTTTTATTTAAGATTGGATATAGGAGGGGACATCAAAAGGTATGTGGATATGGGACCAGCAGATGGCGTGACATTTATATCTCTGGACTCCCACATGGTTGATCACAGTTTGAGTCCCGGACCCAGTGTCTTGAAACTCATGGCAGGCATGTGTGCGCATGCCTCAAATCCTGAGAGAATAGAAGAGAAGGGATTGCAGCATAGCCATCCCCCTAGAGGGTGATTTCTCACACATATTGAGCGAGTGTGCATGCATGCCCAAAATCCTGAGAGGAAGGAGAAATGGAGGAAAAAGAATTGCCGTTTGACCACTCTCTATTAGAGGGGTGCTTCCTCTGTCTTTCCCTCTCTCTCGGTAAAGTGCCCATGCTCCTCTCTGATAAAAAAAAAAAAAAATTATCCCCCAAAGATCTGCGTTTTGGTATTTGGTCCCCACTGTTGTGTTGGGAGGTGGTAAGACCTTTAAGGGCTGCGGTTTAGTGGGTAGTGATTGGATCATGGAGACATCCCCTCTATGAATGTATTAAATCAAGACCAAGTGAGTTCTAGCTGTAATGAGAAGGGGTAGTTCTCAAGCAATTGGGTTCTTATAGAAGCAAGATGGTTATCTCCAGGTCTCTTTCTCTACATCCACCTGCCATGTTCTCTGCTTCTGCCAACCATGCTGTGATATAAACTGGCCTGATGCTACTAGCTCTGTGCTAGCCCTTAGACTTTCCAGCCATCAGAATCATGAGTCAAATAAATCTCAATTTCTTTATAAATCACCCAGTCTCAAGTATTTCCATTAGCAACACAACAGTAGACTAAAATACCAATTTTCTCCATTTTGCATGATAGGGAGGTCTTTTTTGGGGGGGAGGGGGGAAGCAGATGCCAAGCTCTTTATAGCAATGGGAAAGCCATTGGTCTAGGGGTAGGAACCAATGAGTCAGGAAAAGAGTGAAATATAATCTGGAAGGAGCCAACACAGTAGCAATGGTTAAGAAGCACAATCATGGGGAAGCTCCCCACAATCATGGGAAGCTTTGACAAAATCTTAAAGGCCAAGACTGGGATTTTGAGGTTGAAATTTATGGCTGAGGGAGCTACTGGAAGATTTTTTAATGTGACGAGTTTAATTATTTAATTGAGTTGGTGTAGATGGCCTAAGATGGTGACAATGATTATTCTTGTGCTGTCCATGTCCTTCAGTCCTTTCAACCAGGGAAAGTCCTTCGAGGCTAATGAACAACTTGATATTGAAAAGAGCTGATGAGAAGAAGACAATGACGAACCCAAACATACCTCTGTCATTTTTAGTGGCTCTGAAGAGTTGGTCACCAGTGTCACCTCTTCAGTAAAGATCACTTCGAAAGACGTGACTAAAGAGGTTCAATGTTAGACCATTGGTGTGTGCGTTATTTATGGCAGAGTCCCAGCTGCTACCAGAATTCCCCTTCTTAAAATAAAGAACAGGTGGGTGGCCTGGCCTTTGCAAACTGGGTGTCAGAGCATGTATAGGACTCATTGCTGCCTTCTTTCTTTCTCTTCTTGTTTAGATAGTCCCATATTTTTCTGTTTGTAAGACCATTATCGGAAAACACTGAAAAAAAGAAAAAGAAAGAAACCGTACTAGATGGTGCCTTTCACATACGTATTAAATAAATGCCTGTTTAGTGATTGGTTAAAAACTCCTAAAAGTAAGTACATGGGTGTATATGTGCATGATGATTTTTAGAGATATGCATTGGAAACTACCTTTGTGCTATGTAGATCAATACGGTCATCTATTTTTCTTTTTCTGGCTTATTGACTCTTTTCCTATGAGGTAGGTACCAAAAGTATTTGTTCCTTCATCTTCTTAAGAGAATGCAAAACATTTCCTAGAATTTATTTTTCCAGAAATCAATTCAATGAAAATCTGTGTCCCTTGTACATGAAAAAAAAAGGTGAAGTGGCATTAATTTTTCATCTTGTGGTTTGTTCACCCGTTCAAAGAGAAAACTGGTGCTGAGGCTCAGGGCCTGGGTTAGCCACCTTGTCCTCCTGCCTTTCTGCATGCCCTCTTCAGAGCAGGAAGTTAAAAGTACTTGACCCAGGACCAGTAGTTGGCGTAATGGCTATGTCGCTGGACTCTCATGTAGTTGACCGTGTTTGAGTCCTGGAGTCGGTGGCTTAAATTCACACCAAGTGTGTGTGCGTGCATGCCTAAGATGCCAAGAGGAGAATGGAGGAGAAGGGAGTGTGGTGTGGCCATGCCCCCTGGGGGGTGATTTCTCACTTTCTGTCTCTCTGTCTTTCTGGCACGTGCACACGCTCTATAGCAAAAACCTCTCGAAACAAACAAACAAACAAAATGCTTGACCCCAGTTCCAGCTCTACAAAGCCATGGCCAGCTTGGCAGAGGGGTTTGCCTCTGGTCTTGATGCTTCTATAACGTGTTCCACAACATCGGCATTCTGACCCCAGGGGGCACGTGGGAGATAAGATCCCTACCTGACATCAGCAATCTTGCTTTGTGCAAACCCCAATGAGTTTGACAGAAAGCAGGGACAATGCTAGGCCATGAAGAAAACTTATACCAAAGGAAATGGGATTTCCAGAGGCCTTTCATCAAGGGAAGTGACCACAAAGTAGGTGCTGAGTGATCTGAAGCCTTGGGTGAGCAGAGTTCCTCCCTCCTCTCCTCTCCAGAGACAAGGAACCAGAACATACTCCGAAAGAGAGACAGGGCTTACTTTGAAACATGCACAGCTTAAAGCTATAGGGTAAAATCAGGTATATAATAAGGTGAAGGACAGGGAGTCCCAAATCCTGGGAATCAGAAAATCGGTGTTCTGTTCTTGGTCTATCTCCAACCAGCAGTGGGTTGTTGGCCAAATATTTAATCCTACCTGAACTTCAATTTCCTCATCTCTGAGGTGTAGGGTTGGGATCAAATGACTTCTAAAATGCTTTTCATTTTTCTAATAAGTTTATGCCTGAGAGAACTTGTCATTTTGATTTAGCTCTATTGGGGTCATGTCTTTTGATTGCATGACCGAGTGTGCTTTCTCAATTGAGAGCTATTATCTCCTTTGTTGTCTTCATATTACCCCTGTTGGCTAGGTTCATTCAATTGCCATTGTAGTATGATGGGAGGTCTGATGGGGATGGCTAGACTTTGCTGGGCATCCCAGTTTGGTTATGAGAAGTTCTTCACTGCTTATGGGATGACAACACACATCACACATGTTTATCATTATCTGACCAAAGCTTTTGCATCAGATTTCTAAGACAATTCTAGTCAGCCACTGTTACTGCTTGGAGTTTCATGGTTTAGAATTTGGTGCTGCGAGGTGGTGAGGCCTAGTGGTCAGTGATTGATCATGGTGATTGCATCATGAAGGCAATAGTCACGTAAGTAGATTAATGATGTCTCCTGAGACCCAGTGAGTCTCAGCGCTCACGAGAAGAGATTAGTTCTCTGTAGTGCTGGTTGTTATAAAGGAAAGAACTGTCAGAAGCTCTCTCTGCACTCACCCGCCATCCTCTGAATTTCTATTGGCCATGCTGTAGGCCTAGGCTTTTGGACTTTCCAGTCCCCAGGGTGGTGCATTTATAAGTAAACATCTACCTTTTTATAAAATTACCCAGGCGCAGCTTTTTCTGTTAGCAACACAAAAATGGACTAAGACAGGTCTGATCAATGGCAAAGAAATACTTCCACTGAAAAATGAGTAGGCAATAAAATTTACCTTTTGGAAATCCAAGGAGAACTGCATTTTGGACCTTAGAATATAATTTCTCATCCTGAAAGGTTAATTTAGGTATAAGGAGAAAAGAAAGTATTAATAGAAAAGATTAAAACTGGTGAAGACTGTAAATGTCACCTTTTGGGCCCTCCTTCCTCCACCCCCAGAGGAAGAAGCTGAGGCTCAGAACAGTTGAGTGAATTCTCCAGAGAAACCCAGCTGGTTACAACAAAACTGAAGCTGCATTTGGGGGACACAATGCCCAATCAAATACTCTTTCTTCTTTCTCAATCAGTTCCTCTAAACAGAGCCAGCTCTATTTGTAAATGGAAGACATCATGCCCTAGGTGGCGGGCATCAAAACCTACATATCTGATCTGAGTATCTCCCAAGCACCTGGTCCTAACACCTCTCCCTCTCTGGAAGCTTCTCTCAATATCCCAGGCTGCCTGTCAAAGCCCTCATTATACAGATTATCCTTCCTTCTTTAGATATCTAGTTCCAAATCAATGTCATAAGGCCCCAGCAATATTCCTCTCATTCTTGGGTGCGTTTCCAGGTTGAGCACATTGCCTGGCACAGTTAACACTCAAGGAATATTCATTGAATCAATGATCAAAAGCCTGAAGAACCCAGGAATGAATACGTGAACAGGAGCCCCACGATCACTGCCGTTGAAGTCATTCCTAAGGGTCAAGACACCTGTGCATATTAAAATGCAGAAAGGCCTGAGAAAGAATAACAAGTGAAACTATTATTATGACACTTCAAACTGCTTTGCAGAGTCATGAGATAAGACATGTTAAAAGGAGACAGGAGCAGTGAGTCTGGGTGAGGGATGAAGTAGGGATTGGTACACTTGTGTGTGGTGGGGCAGAGTGGAGAAAAATGACTCTGACCAGAAAACCTGCAGGAAGTGTTACTCGAAATAATGCCCCATTACTTCTTGCTTTGCCTACGGCTGGCACTACATGAAGGCATTTGGCCACCCACAATAGGTGTCTTTATTGCTGGTTACCATCATAGAGACATGAAAGGTTGTGACTGTGCACCCTTTCTAACTTTTTATCAGTTAAAACTTTCCAGTTAGCATTGTACTCAACAGTGCAAAGTTGAGACTTTTTCCTAAAATCAGGGCTAAGACAAGGATTCCTACTCTCGCCACTCTTATTCAATATAGCACTAGATGTTCTAGCCAGAGTAATTAGGCAAGAGAAAGACATAAAAAGCATCCAAATAGGAAAGAATGAAGTGAAATTGTCTGTTTGCTGGTGACGTGATTTTATAAATAGAAAATCCCGAAGACTTTGCCAAAAAACTTAGAACTGAAAACAAATTTAGTAAACTTGTAGGATACAAAATCAACTTTCGAAAATCAGTGGCATTTTTATACGTTAACAACTGTCTGAAAAAGGAAGTAAAACAATTCTAATTATACTAGTTTAAAAAACACTTAGAAGTAAATTTAACAAAGGGAGTAAAAGATCTATATATTGGATATAATAAAACCTTAATGAAAGAAATGGAAGCTATCAAAAATAAATTGAAATATACCTTATGTTCATACTCTGAAGACTTAATCTCCTTAAAATGTTTATTGTATCCAAGATAATTCACATATTGAATGCAACCCCTATCAAAATGTTTATGACAGGACCAGCAGATGACGTGGTGGTTAAAGGCACTGAATTCCCACATGGCTGACCACAGTTCAAGTCCTGGACCTGGGAGCTTGATTTCTTGCTTCTCTTTTCTCTCTCTCTCTGTTCAAATTAAATTAATAATAATAATAATAAATGGAATAAAATAAATAATTATAAAAAACTTTTCTATGACATTTTTCATGGAAGTGGAAATAACAATCCTAAAATTCATATGGAACTACAAAAGACCCTAAATATCTAAAGTGGTTTTTACCAAAAAGAACAAAACTGGTGACATCACACTATCACATTTTGACCCTTATTTCCACCTTATACAAAAATCAATTCAAAATGTATGGAAGACTTAAACAAAAGATCTGATCCTATTGGTATAAAACTACTACCAATAGGAGAAAATGGGGGGGGAAACTTCATGATATTGGTCTGGACAGAGATTTCTTGAATATGATGAGAGAAAAAAATAGACAAATGAGATTGCATCACACTAAAATGTTTCTGGCCATCAAAGGGAATGACAGTGTAAGGAGACAACCCACAGATTAAGAGAGAGTATTTGCAAATCATGCATTGGATAACAGGCTAATATCCAAAGTATATAAAGAATTCAAATTATTCAATCACAAGAAAACAAATCACCCTACTAAAGAATGAGCAAAGGACTTGAATAGATACTTCCTAAAAACACAGAAGCCAACCGATATGTGAAAAATGCTCAACATCTTTAGTCATCAGAGAAATGCACATTAAAATCACAGGAGATATCACCTCACATTGGCCATATTGACTAAAAATAAAAAGATAAAAGATAAGTGTTAGCAAGGATGTGAAGAAAATGGAACACTTATATACTGTTGGGAGTTGTAAATTAGTATAGCCAATTTGGAAAATTATGGAGGCTCCTTAAAATCTAAAAATAGAATTACCATATGATCCTGTCATCCCTCTGTTGGGTATATATATATACAAAAAAAATTGAAATCTATGTGAGAGAGGTCTTCAAACAAGTTGATGAAAAATGTGTGTTATGGAAAAAAAAATCTATACAGAGATTTTGAAATTTTTTTGCACCAAAATAAACTCATACTTTAATTTCATTTTCTCATGAACTTTTTGAATTTGCTTCATATGCCATAAAAGTGTCCTCACTCCCACGTTCATTGCAACATTATTCACAATTGCCAAGATAAGGAAAGAACCTAAGGATCCATCCATAGGTGAATACATTTTTGAACCACGGTCGACTACGTGGGAGTCCAGCGACATAGCCATTACGCTAACTGCTGGTTCCCAATACATTTTGAAAATATGATTACACATAGACACACACAGAAAATGCAATACCGTTTAGCCTAAAATAGAAAAGAAAAAAGGAAGTTCTATCATTTACAACAACATGAATGAACGTAGAGGACATTACGCTGTTAAGTGAAATAAGCCAGATACAGAGAGACAAATATGGTATGACCTCACTTCCGTGTGGAATCTAAAACACTCAGCCTCATGGGGTAGAGAGTAGGGAGGTGGTCACCAGAGGCTAGGAGAAGGAGTGAGGTTGGCTGAGAGAAGGGGAGGTGTCAGTCAACAGGTACATAATTACCACTGGGGAATAATTTCCAGTGTTCTATTGTAGAGCGTGATGGCTATAGTTAAAATCCCCTCAAAAAAAGATAAATAGACGAGGTGATAGATATGTTAATTAGCCCAGTCTGATCATTCCACCATGTACGTATGAATCAAAACATCACACTACACTCCATAAATACATACAGTTATTATTTGTCCGTTGAAAGAAAAATAAACCCCCCGAAAAAATTCCAGAGCATAATCACATCATCTATTGTATTTAATTTCTTTGCATTTTGAGAGACTTAGAACAGGGGATATTATCTCCATGGCTGTTAAGAAAACTGAATGAGACCCAGTCCTCACAACCCTGTGCTCTGACCACAGGGCCAGCTGTTATTCTTTTCCTCCATTTGTTATGACCAGTGCTAAAATCTAAAATATATTTTATTTATTCTAATTCTAGAATATTTTAGTTACTCTTATTTAATGCATATATTTTTGGGAAAATGATTTTTTGTGTTGTTTTGTTTTGTTAATAGATGTTTGCTATAGGACACATGTGCTCACTGGAGAGACAGAGAGACAGAAAGTGAGAAATCACCTTCCAGGTTGGGTAGCCATGCCATAATCCCATCCCCACTGTCTTCTCAGGATTTTGGGCATGCATGCATATGCTTCCAGTTTTAAGCTACCATGTCTGGGACTCCAACAGTGGTCAGCCATGTAGTAACTGGGTGCCACAACTCCTGCTGGCCCCTCAATTTTTTTTTTTTTTAATTTTCAAGAGAGTGCAGTCACCAGAAAAAGAGAGCACACACACCCTCTTCCCCAGTGAGGGATGGTCAGGCCACAGTCTCTTCTCCATTCCTTCATCCTGTCAAGATTTGGGGCTTGCATATACACCTGACTGGTGTGTATTTCAAGCTGTTGAGCTGGAATTGAAACCAAGGTCGGCCATGTGGGATTCTGCTCCTACATACTGTGCTGAACTACTGTGTTATAAGACAGCCCTCAATTTTTATTAGTGAAAGCATAAACTACAACGGTTCTACAAACCTATCCTATAATCTAAATTGTTGCTGCACTACACTGAGCTCTTCAAAAAAAGTTCTTGGAAAATACATATAATGAAAAAAAAAAAAAACTGTGCATCGATTTCAGTATTTTCTTTGCACCAGTCTAAACTCGTACTTGAATTCCTTATTTCCTCAGACTTTTTGAAGTCCTCTCCTATTATAGTGAGTGTTAAGTTCGTGGCTGTCATTTGGTTACACTCGTGCAAGTGATATTTTCTGACTCAGCACTGACCTAAAATAGATGTGACAGATGTGCACAACTGCCATCATTGTATTTAAACAAGCTGTTACATTTAAATGCTAAATTCTTTGATGACTTTATTCCCATCAACTCCCTCCTTCCCTTTAAGTCATGCAGGAGATGAAAGACGTTACAAAAGGTTAGACGGACAAAGTTGAGAACAGCTTTTCCTCAGACATTTTTTTTTTTCCCTCTCAAGATCAAAATCAGGACCCAACCTTTTAAGGAACAGCCCTGAATCTAATTTCCTTTTCTTTGTTCTTAGTTTGAATGCCCCCTACCCCCAGAACACACACACACACACACACACCCCGCACTTCAGTTTCCAATGTTCTTTCCCATTTAATGCCAACAATTTGCACTTCTGTCATCCCTTTTATCTGGGGGATCATAAAGCCATCTGAAACTTTCTCTGATGAACTTCAGAGAGATGCCCTAACAGGTAAGTCCTTTGATAATCTGTTCAGAATGTGTAGCAAAAGTTAAGGTTTGCAATAATAAAAGTCCCTTCTGGAGTTCAAGCTTTGGTGCTTTTAGCTGCTGGTTGGACTGGAGTGGATGGAGGTATTCCCATGGGATGCAGAGGTGGCCAATGCCCTTACAGAGACTCCATTGACTCCGTACCTACAAATGATATCACCCCCAAATTGTTTGTCTTGCCTCAACAACTTTCATTTGCACAGGAGTCTTGGTTTGAAAGGCAAAAATCAGTTATCATGTCTACTCAGGACATAGCTGGTTGGAATAGGATGAGAGCTGGTGCCCTGACCAATGTCCCCAGGCTCGGGAGAGGTCTGCCATTTTATAGGTAGGAGAGTGGCATCGACTAACCAGTAGAAGTATTGGAGACACCGAGAGTATTGGACACTAATCTGATTGCTTCTTTTAGAAAGAATAAGTACCAAGTGAACAGAACAGAGTCTAGTGGTGTGAACTCAAGCTTATTTCCTGAGACACCCTGAAATGTTTTTTCGATAGAATTTAAAATACGCCACAGACTCTGGGATGAGGACATCAAAACATCAAATTAACAATGAGATGGAAAGTTATCCTTTTTTATGACATGCCATGGACACTTAAGGTCCATTTTTATTTATTTGGTTTTTTTTTTTCCAGAGAGATTTTTGCTATAGGGTGTCTTATGCTCACCAGAGTGATAGAGACAGAGAGACAGAAAATGAGAACTCATCCCCAAGGGGGATGGCCATGCGGCAGTTCCATCTCTTCCATTCTCCTTTTGGAATCTTGGGCACACACACACGTGCATGTGCCCGGTGTGAGTTTTAAGGTGCTGGGTCCAGTACTCAACTACAGTTGACTATGTGGGAGTCCAGCAATGTAGCCATTACACTATCTACTGGTTCCTAGAATCTATTTTTATTTTACAGTTATGTGAGTTATGCACGCCTCATTCTCACAGCCCGAAGAATGTGACCGACAGGACCAGTTTTCCTTGCAAAAAAAAAAAAAAAACAAAGAACACTGTCCTGTCACGGCTTCAGGCTGCACAGCATAGACCTGGGGCAGCGGTTGGCAGACATTAAGTGGATGATCACTCTTCAGAGGTGAAAGCAAGCCTGAAGAAATGAATTAGCAAGGTGGATGATGTTGTCACAATTTGTCCTTCTGAAAGAACGAACATGCTATTGTAAGTCAGAAACATGAGTAATATATTTGTCTCTTGTCTTCAACATAAAAAAAATTAGGGGCCCCACGATGGTGCAGCAGTAAAACATGATGCTCTGCAAGGCTGACCCATATGGGAAGGTTCCAGGTTCACGTCCAGGAGCCTCACTAAGCATTCATGATCCAGAGTCGGCTGAGGCTATGGTTGGATCTGTGTCAAAATCCTAGGGAAGAGTGTCTCTCTCTGTCTCTCTCTCTCTCTCTCCTTCTTGGAAGAAATAAATAAAATGTTTAAATGATGAGTTCAAAAGAAAGCTTTTTTAAAAAGAAATTTTTAAAAATTGTGTATTCACTTCCAAAAGAAACTATACTGTATTGTAACCCTTTACCAGTGGGGCTGGAGGCTTCTGGCATTTGTCCCCATGTCTGTGTCTGTTTTTGTCACAGAGTCTTTGGCAGGGCCATGAACCACCAGCAGAGTGGGGAATTGGATTTGAGGAAACTGGCTTCCACTTTTCACTCTCACTTGCAGATCATTACCTCTCATACCACGTCACACAAAGGACATCCTGGGCTAGAGAGTAGAGGGAATGGTGGAGGGAGAATAGCAGAGATGTCACCTTACTTCCTCCCCCAAAGTGGGTAATTCTTCATGTTGGACAGCCAAGTTAATTTCATTTTAGTTGCCTAAAGGAGGTAAAATGAAAAGAATGGGGGACCAACAGATGGCATAATGGTTACATTGCTGGACTCCCACATAGTTGACCATGGTTGGAGTCCTGGATGTGTAGGCTTAATATATGCTGGATGAGTGTGTGTGTGTGTGTGTGTGTCCAAAATCCCAAGGGGAGAATGGAAGAGAAAGAATTGCAGAGTGACCATCCCCCCAGGTGGTGATTTCTTGCTTTCTGCCTCCCTGTCTCTTTCCATCTCTTCAGCAAGAGCACGTGCACTATAGCAAAAACTCTCTTAAAAGGAATGGAGAGTTGGAGGTGGCTGTCTGCTCTGCAGAGAGCATGTGGAGACACTGTTCTGTCTGCACTATTTCCTGGTTCCACACGAATGCTCCAGTGCCTCAGAAGAGGGAGTTTCCAAACATGGAATCTGGAATCTCCCTGGCACTGCAGACCAGTGCTCGCTTGGTCTACATGTCTCCTGGTCCTCTGGGGCCCTGAAGACAGGTCTCTAATGGCATGGCACTGCCAACTCTCAGCTCTCCCTTCACAGGCAGGTGGGCTGGTTCTTTCTCCTTGGGAACAATGGCCTGTAATCTAATTAGCAGTGACAGCTAATTGGCACCCCTCATACAGCAGCCAACAATATGATAGAACATGGCACATGGATCATCTTATGTGTCACCTACACCACCCATGGCTCAAAGGCTTCCATGCAGAGCTTTGCAAGACACAGGATCTAAGTGACCCCTCTCAAAACAACACTCTCTTCTCTCTATTGGAGCTTTTCTTCTTTCTTATGTTTCACTTTTCTTTTCTTTAAAAGACTTATTTAATTAAACTTTATTTATTTTAACTTGATCAGAGCGGATCAGAGAAAGAGAAAGTTTCACTTCTCTTATTGCTAGATAAAATGGGTGTCCTGCTTCCAGGAATCACTTAGGAATATTCCTAGGAGTCACCGGAAACAGAGCAGACCACAGAGTGCTGGTTCAAGTTTAACAATGAGTGAAAAAATAATGGCTTGGTTAGCTACCACCTCTTATAAGTTTACTACAGAACTACTTAAGGCAGGAGGAAAGAAAATGTATGCAATTAAAGACAAGACAAATGCCTCAGCTCCTTGGTGCAGCCAAGGGTCAGTCACAGAGATCTGTTCACTGAGCAGTGCAGCTCCTTTCTTACCAGTGTAGTCAGAAAACGCTGAGTCAAAGATGCTCAGAGTTGAGGGCTCTTTAGGCTGAAGGATGCAGTTGAATCCATGTAAGTACTGAAGGTTCTATGTATTTCCATGTAAGGATGTGTTCACATCACACAACCATACCCTCCATGTTTTATACATACTATGTCATGGGGCTCCTGCAGCACTGGAAGTGGAATTCTCTAAATTCTTTACTTGAGTCCTAATGTCTGACTTACCAAGGGAAAAACATAAGAAAATGTGGGCTAAAATTAGGAGACACATGGGGCTGGCCCCAAAACCTAGTGGTTAAGAGAGTCAGATTCCACATGGCCAACTGCAGTTTGCATCCAGCCATGGCTGCTTGAAAAACATGCCGGGTGCATGTGTGTACATGCTCAAAGTCCCAGCAGGATTACAAGATGGAAAAGAAGAGATTTTAATGTGATCACACTCAACTGAGGGGTGCTCTCTCCCTCTCTATCCTTCTCTCTCACTAGCAAGCATTCATGCCCTTTAATAATGAATGGGGGAAAATGTTGAGAGACAGATTTCTAGGCCTGAACTGTCTCTAGCCAATCATGAAATCTTACACAAGTCACATAATCTTTCTGGACTGGGTAAAGCAAGATTTAGGTGACTCCTTCTTTTTATTTATAGGCCTGAAATTCTGCGAGGATGATTCAGCGTCTCCTTTAGATATGTAGGGGGTGAGATTATACTCCACAGACTTCTCGGCCAGGTACAAGGAATGCACAATGTGCTTTTGAAATAAATCATAAAACAAATGCAAGAAACAGAAGTAAGTAATGACACACTGTAAGTATCAAGACACCCAGCTCTAAATTTTGTTCAACAAAAAGGCAGAGCACCTGAGAAGCTCTAAACAGGCTGTCAATCACTTTGTGTCGTAGATGTAAGGGATGAAGTAATCTACATTATTTTAGACTTAGAGAAGTGTACTGGCTGTGTGAACTTGATGGGATCTTTAGGAGATAGGAAATTCTTGGTACCCAGAGTGAGGAAGGTGAAACGTGGTTAAGTCTAAGGAAAATATCATAGCTTCTCAACTGCATAGGGTAGTAAAGGGTGAACAGGTCAGGAGTCTGGGTTTTTCTAGAATATTTTCACCTGCCTACGCTATCCCAATAGACACAAAGGAATAATTGTGGCAGGGCAGCACGTGGCGTGGTGGTTAAGGTGTTGGATTCTCACATGATCAACCATGGTTCAAGTCCTAGACTCAGAGGCTTGAGAATCACACCAGGTATGTATGCAAGTGGACCCAAAATCCCAAGAGAAGAATGGAGGACAAGGGACTGTGACATGAGCATTCCCCCTAGGGGATGATTTCTCATCTTCCTCTCTCCAGCAAGTACATGCACCCTATGGCAAAAACCAGGGGAAAAAAAGAAAGAAAGAAAAAAAGAAAGAGAGAAAGAGAAAGAAAAAATTGTGTGGGTATTTGGAAATTCTCAAAAGAATTCAAATTTAATTAAAAATGTGTCCTCCTGGACATCATAACATAAAATCAAGAACTTATTTACTCCTTTTCCCCGTTAATATATAAACATATGTCTAATTGAGCCAAAAACTATGGAAAATTATCTTAAAATCTTATTTCTCATTTCTATCCCATCCCATCTCCATTGGCATTGCCTTAAATCAGTTTTTTACTTAGTGTCCCTTAGGTTACTAAAAGACCTTCCCAACTATACCTTTATACCATCCTCCAAATTCCTTCTAGAGAGATCTGTTTACCCCAGAAATTTGCTTAAGTCACTTTCCCACTTGAAACTAGTCACTGGATCCCTGTTGTGCACAGAAGCATTCCAAACTCCAAAGCATGGCATGAAAAGCAATTCTTTGGCCTATTTCTAGACATACTCATTCACAAATTGCCCTCCAGCCAAAACACACTCAAAGTAACTCCCACAGGCCCTGTCTTGATGCCCTCGTCCCCTGTGTCTGCCTCCACATCTTCCTGCAGTCATGGCCTGCCTTCCTGGGCTCCTACTCTGCACCAGCTGCCCCTCTGAGTCCCTGCAGCACCTCAAACATACCTCCATCACACCATCTTTGTTTTTGTTGCAAATGTGAATTGATTTTTTTGTATCCTTGACTAGAGAAAGCATAGAACTCTTGGAAGTTTCCATCAAAGAGTCCAGTGCAATCGTTACTCTCCTGCACACGCACACCAGAATGGGCATGGTTGGCCTGTACCCCTCACTCATTCTCGCATACACAGCCCCACCTGCAACTCCTAAATACTCTCATAGACCCAAATCCACAGTACATAATCTCTTCCTTTTTTAAAATTTTTAAATCTTTTCAGTTTATTTACCTATTTCTTCCATGAGAGAGAGAGGACAAGACAAACATTCCCCAGCAGGGTCCCCACCTCCAGCCCCAGCCATCTCAGATCATGGGCACACACGTACATGCTCCCGTGCACAGGGAGGCCTTGAGATATGAACCTGTGACCCTGTCATGTATATCCAGTACCTCAGAGCACCCCATGACTCCTGGGCCATGGGCTGACCCTTTTTATATTCAGTCATCATTCACAAATACGATGGCAATGTCACTCACCGACACAGTGTCAGCATCTCCTATAGACAGGGTCAGTGTCTTCCATAACTATAGAGTCAACATCTCATGTCCATGTAAGTCTTGGTCATCTTTATTTCCAATGCCCAATAGTGCATATGAAATCACAGGTGTTTAATAAATGCATGTGCGGTGGGGAAATGGCTATGTCCAAGGTTTTGGGGTCTGAGTGGAGCAAAGTTGTCTAGTGAGCCATAGCAGGCCTATTGGCCAGGCCTGGGGGAGTACCCTCCCAGGAGTTGGATGAGACAGCGAACTACAAAGCCATCTGAATCCACTGTCAGCACTCTTTGGGGAATGAACTGTGGAGCACAGAAAAAACAAAACAGCAGGATGTCAGGAGATATTGCTGCTGTGGTTTTTAATACAGACTGGTTAGATTAATGTTCGGCTCTAAAATAATGAAGGGATATTTTGGTATTTTTCAATAAAAATAATTCCCGTTTTCACCAGGAATCACATGAATTTTACTTCTCATCGGTTAACTAGTCCAGAGAATCAAGAGAACAGGAGAGACACCTTGAAATTAGATTTTAGTCACATATTTGACAAGGTTTCTACTGCACCAGGGGAAGTAAGGTGAAAAGATACAAGCAAAAGTTGGTGCGGAATGCCAAGTAGAATCCTATCGGCCTGCCCAAGAGTTTTGTGCTCAACCCTGTCCTAGTCAATAGTTTCCCAAACACTTGAATAAAGAAAAAAGAACATCGATGGGACCAGCAGTTCGTGTAATGGCTATGTCGCTGGACTTCCATGTAGTCGACCGTGGTTTGAGTCCCAGACCCAGTGACTTAAACTCACGCTGGGCACGTTTGCATGTACACCCAAGATTCCAAGAGGAGAATGGAGGAGAAGGGATCGTGGCCTGGCTATACCCCCCTCTAGGAGTGATTTCTCACTTTCTGTTTCTCCGTCTCTCTCTGTCTTTCTGGGGAGTGCACACTTTCTATAGCAAAAGTGTCTCTTTGAAAAAAGAAAGAAAGAAATGCTATCAGTCCTGTATTGCAGGTTGCAGCTCTTATTCCTTCCTTCCTTTCTTTTTCTTTCTTCTTTCTTTCTTTCTTTCTTTCTTTCTTTCTTTCTTTCTTTCTTTCTTTCTTTCTTTCTTTCTTTCTTTCTTTCTTTTGAGATTCTTGCTACAGGGCACATGTGCTCACGGAAAAGACAGAAAGACAGAAAGTGGGAAGTCACCCCTCAAGGGGGATGGCCACACCACAATCCTTCTCGTCCATTATCCTCTTGGGATCTTGGGCACACATGCACATATGCCCAGCATGAGTTTCAAGCCACCAAGTCTGGGATTCAAACAGCTATGTGGGCATCCAGCGATGTAACCATTAAGCCATCTTCTGTCCCATCTTTCCCATCCCTTAATACACACTTCCGTGCAATGTGACCTGACAGCATCTCCCCATCTAGAGTTTCTTTTTTCTATCCCTTGAATCTGAGCTGGTCAGGTGACTTCCTTTCACTAGTGAAGTATCAGCAAGTATGACTCAAGGAAAGACTTCAAAAGCATTTGCCTGTCAGGGCTTTTTTTTTTTTTCTTTTTTGTGATTTCCTGGAATTCTGAAAGTGCCATGAGCTGAAGCTAGGTTACCGAAAATACTTGACCAGTCAACCCTCTCATCCCAGCTGACAACCAGCACCAAAAATGAAACATGTGAGAAGGCCACCCTAGACCAAGCAGACCCTCGAAAACCTGTCTGCTGACGCAAGTGGATGAGTGAGCCCACGTGAGCACAGTGCGATTGCTCTGTTAATCTTAGCCCAAACTTCTGTGTCAGAATTGCTAGCTAATGAATGATCAGTTTAAGCCTCTAAGTTTCGGGAATGGTTTATAAAATGGCAAAAAAACTGATACTTCATAGATTATCCTCATATTTTCCCAAAATACTTTTAATTTGTTTTTCTTTTTCATAAACTCTTCAAGAGGGAATCTGAGCATTTTTCTTTTCTTGGTTAAGAAGGAATCTACTTTAAACTGATAATACAAGGAACCAATGTGGTAGGTCGAAAAGGGCTGAAAAATATGGCAGAACCAGAGAGTTCTGTTGACCTAAAGACTCTTTAAAATGATTTACAGGGTGGATCAGCAGATGGTGTAATCATTACGTAGCTGGGCTCCCATGCAGTCGACCACAGTTCAAGCCCTGAACCTGGCAGCTTAAAACTCATGCCGGGTGCATGTGCGTGTGTTCTTAAAATTCCAAGAAGAGATGGGATTGTGGTGTGGCCATCCCCCTGGGGGTGATTTCTCACTTTCTGTCTCTCTGGCGAGTACACATACCCTATAACAAAAAATATCTCTCTCAAAAAAAAAAAAAAGAAAAAAAAAAGAAAAAAGATTTACAGGGTCCAGACAATGGTGTGACAATAATAACACAAAGTTCTACAAGCCAACCACACATAGTAAGGTTCCTAATTGAAGCCCAGAGATCTACCTGATGTATCAGGTTCATGTCTGCCTATACCCAGGGCTGCCTGAAGACTGAGGTGGATCTTAGCATCGAGAGTCTGTTGTGGGGTGCTCTCTGTCCTTCTCTCTCTCCCTCTAGTCATGAAAGATATAAGAAAATCCACTTATACACACACACACACACACACACACACACACATATACAAAATGTTTTGCAGACGTGGATAATTGTTAACATGACTTACTATCCAGATGACTGCATAAGTGAAAACAATCTCCAAAAACATAAGCAAACAGAAAACATAATACAGCATTTGAGGGCTTCTTTCAGAAACATTCGCAGCTAACAGCAGAGGCAGATCGAAACGTATGATTACCAGGTCGTTCAGTGTGCTATTACTGCTGGTATTAATAACCCCTCGTTGCATAGCGCATTTTGGTTTTAAAATCATTTTAACATCCGTTCTTTCAGGTATTTATAGTTTGCATTTCACACTCAGAGTATTAGAGGTATGTACAGCAGATGCATGTTATTTAGGATGTGTGGAGAGTCAGTTCTTCTGTTTGGCTGCAGCTCTGCAGAATGAGGGTGGAGGGAGAATGAAACTGAGTTAAAAGATGAAGAAGACCCCTTTCACCTCCCAGCTGGGAAGCTAAGGTCCTCTCCCTGTTCCATTGCTTGAAGAATGCAGCTTGAAGAACCTTTATGCTGCTGAACTTGAAAGCCTGACATCTAACACCTCATTGTCACTATTTGCTTTCTTTGGTGCAGTAGCATCTCAAAAAAAAATGTCATTTGTTTACTTGTTTATTTTTAGAAACATGTCTGGCCTGACTTGAAGCTTCTCTTATCCATCTGTTATGAAAGAAGTATTCAATAGTATAACCTTTGGTGCTGCTTCAAGCTTTCTGCTGATTTTTCTATTTTCTGAGCCAAGAGAAAAGAGAAGTCGTCCTCTCCCTTTCTAACGGATTAGATAGGCCAGGAAGAGGTCTGAAAATGGTCTCTTTAAATTTAATCAAAGTTTTAAGCTGCTTCTGATAGAGACCATCCCCTCTCTCTTTCATGTTGTGTTGGGTTTCTTCCTTATTTTGTGTTTCTTCTTCATCTACTATTAGAAAGGAGATTTTTTTCAGGGGCCAGAAGGTGGCTTAGTGGTTAAGATTTTGGCCCTCTCACATGACTGCGGTTCGAGTTCTAGACCCTGCACCTTGAAACTCAGGCCTGGTATGTGGGCATGCGTACCCAAAATCCTGAGATGAAAATGGAGGAGAAGGGATTGTGGCATGGCCATTCTCCTCTAGATATTCAGAAATGCTGGACAATGAAGAGACTTGGAGTCATGATTCCTAAGTAGGTGATAGTTTTCCTCAGTTTAAGTATGGAATACCTGTTCCCTTGGGAAGCTCTAAGCCTTATCTTAATTTGGACCTCCAGGCCCTTGGAGGCCAAATGACTGGTTAATTGAGTGACTGGTTGGTTCAGTAAATGGCATCATGGAAGTGCTATTGAAATGCTAAAGAATGATGAAAACAATTTGAGTTGCAACCTTATCACTCCATAAATCAAACTGTAATGGTGGCTTTTCAAGACTAGATATTGTTAAAGATTGCTATTACAGTATAACATATAATTCAATATACTATATATGATATAAATATATATTTCTGTAGTATACATATAAATAAATATATATTCTATTACATACTACTGTAATAAAAGAAACACTTAAATATATATTCTATTACATACTTCTGTAATAAAAGAAACACTTTATATATTTATATACAAGTATTATATAAATAAAGTAACTACTTTTAATATAATATATAATTTTATTATATTATTATAAAATTTCATATATTTCAGAGCTATATATAAAATAAAAAGATTATATATATTATATATATATTTGTGTGTGTCTTTTGTATATATATGTATGTATACATATATATGATGGGATTTCAAAAAGATAGTGAGAGAATGGAATTAAAGTGCTAATTTATTTTGGTGCTAAAAGTTTTCTGAAATACATACATTTTCCCCCCATAGTATGCATTTTCTAGGAACTTTTTGAAGAACCCTCACGTATACATGTACATTCTCACCTATATATATTCAAGGATTGAATGCTTTTAAAAAGTTTAGTGGAGGGACCAACAGATGCCATAATGGTTCTATCACTGGATTCCCACATGGTTGACCATAGTTCATGTCCCAGACCCTGTAGCATGCGTGTGTGTTCCCACAATCCCTGGAGGAGAAGGGATTGTGCTATAGCCATTCCCTGCTTGGGGGTGATTTCTTGCTTTGTGTCTGCACGCGCCCTGTAGCAACAACAACAACAACAAAACTCTCTTAAAAGAAAGAAAAAAGTTTAGCAGAGAACAACACTTCAAAAATATGAGTGAGCTATTTTTACTTAGATTCTCCTTTTACTAGAAACATTTTCCATTTTGTTACTCCTCCTCCTTGTATCCCCAAGCTATCCTTGTTCCCACCCAACTCCCACCTAGGAAAGATAGATGGGGTCAGTAGTAGAGGAATGGAAAATTCCTTTTCTAGGCAACTTAGGCGACATTCCATAGTCAATACAGTCAACAGAAGTCAGAATTGTTCACATTAGACGGCAGACAAAAAATTCAAATGCTTTTCTGGAAATTGTTCTATTTCAGCCTCCTGGGCAGAA
The DNA here is from genome assembly GCF_000334495.1 of Tupaia belangeri chinensis. Lineage (NCBI taxonomy): Eukaryota > Metazoa > Chordata > Mammalia > Scandentia > Tupaiidae > Tupaia > Tupaia belangeri. The sequence continues at coordinate 2,365,490 of NW_006159506.1, read as the reverse complement.
TGAGTAATTCCTTCATTCACCTTCCAAACATTTGGCACAAGATGGTCTCGCAGGGCCCAAGTTCTGACCATTAAGCAAATTTATCCAAGCAAAAATGTGCAGCAAAAGTACTTTCACATATTACAAGTTTTGGTGTCTCTTCTTAAGGCAGCCGCTCCTCTCAGCAAAAATAGAATCCAGGGAGTGCCCGTTAGAGCATCCTGCTGACTGCACCATCTTTCCAAATAGTTGTTCTATTTTCAAAGCAAGGATATATATTTTTTCAATCATGTTTAGACACTGTGTAGCATAAAGGCATGCACAGAGAGATTAACGGTCGTATTTGTGATCGTTAGTAACACAAAACAGAAACTAATAATCTGCTCAGAGACTTATTGCCTGTGCCACACACAGAATTTTATTTTGTGTATTTCAGTATTGCTGAAATACAATACTGGGTTCACTGTATTTATATAAAGTTCCTTTGCCTCTTTGCAGAACCTGGAATGTTTATGTTTTAAAGACTCCAGTGTGAAAAGTAGAAACTATTTCAGAAAAGCACTTGTGTATTTTCTAGAATTATTAACCAGAAAACCTTTTTCTTTTGGATCTGTGTAGATAGGTGGCACTAAAACGGGTGATTTTTGTCCCCAGAGGACACTGACACGGACAGTATCTGTTGTTTTCACAGTGAACTTCTAGTAGGCAGAGACCAAGAGCACTCAGGAACATTTTTCAGTGCTGAGAACAGTCTCCACAATAGAGAATTATCCAGCCCCAGTGTCCCAAGACTGAGAAAGTCTGGAATGCAATATCTTGGCTATGCCTTCTAACAGAGAATATTGCCCATAAAATATCATAAAAGCTACCAGAGACCTTTAGAATTATAATCTTTTTGTCCTGGGCATGCAAGTGCCACCTTTCCGTATATGCACAGGTAGGGAGCTGACCACCGTTCTGGAAAAGAGAGACTCTGGCTCTTATTATTTATGACTTAAGTAGCTCAATATGTTAAAGAGAGTCAGATGCTTCCTTTGTTAGTCATGGCAACTTTCCTGACTGCCTATAGAGAAAAGAGGCAAAGAAATCTGCCCTGGGTTGATAGGATGGGAAAATAATTTGATATCTTAAAACAAATACTTAATATTTACTTTACCATGATTTGCAACATGACCTTAGGGAACTCCCTGGCTTAAAAACATTCTGACTCATAAATTCTTGGTGATCTGTGAAATACTGAGAGCACATGATCTTGCCTCCCTCAGTTTATTATTTTTATTTTTTTTTTATTAAATCAACTGTGCATTCTTGGGGAAAATATATATATATATCTGTCTACTTTCTATTCTAACAACAGGGAGGGTTTGATGAAGAAATAACCCCAAATTTTACTCTCACATATTCCAGCAGATGCTATTCCCACTACTTCTCCTTTGTTCTTGAAGTTTAGTAAGGGTGGTGACACATAGGGACATAACTATTCAAGTATGTATTCCTTTTTATTTTTGTACAGTAACTAGAACTTGAAAATATAAATGCATCACTTTATTATTAATCATTGCTGTCATAAACACTAAAATGTAAGGCAGCAACCTCCCAACTTTCCAAAATAAAATCAAAATGCTTTGCACAAGGCATAGTCTTAGTCATGCCCTTCAGATACATTTCGTCACTACAAGCATGACGTAGTGGAGAGATCAGGAAGTGACTCAGGGTGCGTTGTTCTATCTCCCTGAAACTTGTTTGAAAATTAGGGATAATTATCAAACTTTATAAAATTGGGAGCTGATAAAAGTTAGACTTCTATATACTGAAAATATCTACTTTGGGTCAAGAAAAGCAAGCAAACAAACAAACGAACAAATGAACAAAAACACCTGTGGACCTAAATAAGTTAAATGTCAGAATTCCAAAGAATAAATTTAAAAATCCTAAGAACTTGTCAAGGAAAGGGGGAAAACTAGCCACATGCCAAGGAATGAAGATCTAACATATAAGACATTCCATTAGCAGCAGCAGATGCCAGAAAGTGACAGAGTAAAGCCCTCAAAGTTCTTAAGAAAAATGAATTTGGTTCTTCAATTCTATACCCAGCCAAATGATCAGTAAACTGCAAGGATATAATAAAAACATTTTTTGATATTCAGTAACCCCAAATGTACACCATTCATCCCCTCTGAGAAGATCCTGAGGGCTTACTTCATAAATAAAGAAATTTTGAAAAAAGAACAGTATGTGATATAAGAAAGTAACAGCAAAATTTGACCAGGAAGACATGGATAAAGCTAGAGATAAATTAAAAAGAATCAAACAGACGTTCATTGGCTGTTCTCCTTGGGGCAGGAAAAGTTAGAGCCATAAGATCATATTATTCTTTTATTGATTCCTTTATGAATACTATTCATATAATCATAATAATTACATACTCGTTTACAGTAATATCCAAGGACAAATGCTTCATTAAAGATTGTTAATTGGACTTAATGCTTTGGCAATAAACAATAACAAAACTAATCCTAATTGAGAAATATGGAGGGACAAAGAGTGAAGATGGTATATTTCAGTCAAAAACCCTAATTTTTCTTTTCTTTTCTTCTTTTTAGAGTTCCTGACATAGTGTTCATGTACTCATTGGAGAGAGACAGAGAGACAGAGAAACGGAAAGTAAGAAATCACCTCTTGGGGGATGGCCACATCATAATCCCTTCTCCTCCAGTCTCTTCTCAGGATTTTGGGCACATGCACACACATGTGCCTGCCATGATTCTCAAGCCATTGAGTCTGGGGCTTGACCCATGGTAAGCCATCTGGGAATCCAACACCTTAACCACTACACAATGCACTGGCCCCCAAAGTCCTAGTTTTTCATAACAGAAGTCAATAGATATTGTGTAAAATAATTTAAGAAACATAGAGTGTCAGATTTGATACGGATGTCCTTTATTATTTTTACTAACATTACTGTGGAGGCATCAGACAATACTATTTGGTAAGACAGATAAAGTATAAAATTGGAAAGAGAGAGGTTTGTAGACAGCATGTTTATACAGTTGTATTTCCCTAAAGAATCTTCTGCAAAACTATTGTTAACAATAAATTTGCTCAATAAATTGGAAGAGAATATCAGAAACCAATAGACTTAATAAAATATGAAAAAGACCCCCAAAAAGCAGAAGATAAATTATCAAGAAGAAACTTAAGGAAAACTTTAAATCATTCTTAATGGATACAGAAGTAAAAAGAAGCAAATTAAAAGACTTACATTAAAAGATGCCAATTCTTTCTAAGTTATTTTAAAAATGTAACATGTTCCAAATAAAAATACCAGCTAGCCAGAAAAACTCTGATAAAGAAGAACATTATTATTTATACTAGATATTAGATACTAGAATAATTTAAGAAGTGTTATATTGGCATGCATAGAGACAGACATAAAAAAAAAGACCCTTTATATAGTACAAATTATAATCTGAAATTAGCAAATTGTAAAGGTGATACCCCCAATCAGTAAGAAAAAGAACCTTTTAACAAAAATCTGTAGAATAACCAAGTAACCATCTAAAATAAACTAAAAAAGATCCTTAGTCTCACTGTACCCCAGAAAAACTTTAAAAAATAAAAAATCCAGGAGAGAAAAAAAAAAATCAAACAACTTACTTACTGAAAGAAAATACAAACAATATTCTTTATAACCTTGACACTCAGAGATCTTTCTAACCGTGACTCAAAATCTGAAAACCAAAAGAAAAAGATAGATCATTGCAACTATATAAAAATCAGGTTTTTTTTTCAGGTCAAATCATTATATGTGAAGTCACAAGATGAATGACAAACTGGAAAAATATTTCTAATTCATTTCAGAGACCAACAGCTAATCTCCCAAGTGTAAAAGCATTCCTAGATAGTGGCTAGAAAATAGCCAATAATCAGTAGAAAAATGGGCAAAAGATATTAACAGAAAGTTACATAAAGATTAAAAAAAATCTGCCTTTAAAATGTATGAAAGGTTGTCTAGCCTTGCTTGTAATATGGGAAAGACAAATTAAAGCTATATTGAGATATCAGGTTTTATCTAGCAGATTAGCAAAAATCTGAAATACAGGGCAAAAATTTCAATGGGGACTCATTTATTACTAGTGAGGACTGAAACTTTTCACACCCTTAAGAAGAGCAACTTGATAGTACTTAGGAAAGTTTAAAAACCATTTACTCTTGGTGCCAGCAGGTGGAGTGGTGGTTAAGGTGCTGGACTTCCACTTGGTTGACCACGATTCAAGTCCTGGACCTGGTAACTCACTTTCTCTCTCTTTTTCTCCTCTCTCTCTCTGGTAAGCACAAGTGCCCTATAGCAATTTAATAATAATAATAATAAATAAATAAATAAACAATTCTTTCAAAAATAAAAAAAAGGAAGAAAAAAATTTGCTCTTTGACCCAGTAATCCGATTCTAGGAATGGGCCCTAAATATACCAACATTACTTGCCAGAGCCTCCTGCCTGCCTTGGGCCTGAGAGGGGTCTTTTTTTAGCCATAGCAAATCAGTCCTTCATTTCATCTGGCTCTTGTCACTGGTGTGGGTTACCCCTGGCAACAAAGCTGAGCGATGGAGGGACTAGCAGGAGGAATAGGGCTCCAGACTTCACCTCTACTCCTAGTCATCTCCATTGCACTGTCCAACATCTGCCTGAACACTGCAGGGGGCACTCCTCATTGGGCACCCATGTCACTAGTCAACAACTCTATTGGCCTGGAATTTGTCTCCTGGAGAGTTTCCAGTCATTGGTTATGGTTTTATCTCCTAAAATCAGAAAGTGTAAATTTAGTTTTTCTGCTGTATGCTATCAGATATTTTAAAACTACGAACATGGTCCTCCCAACGGTGTATCTCTACTCTAGGCCCTGAAGGTTCTCTGTAGAGCTGCATCTCTCTCTTTTTTTTTTCAAAGTTTATTAATTTCATGCGTGAAAAAGAGAGAGTGTGCACCCTCAACAAGGTCCTGATGCTGACATCCAGCTCTGGTCTCAGCCAGTCCCTGATCCTCGGTATGTGTGAGCCTAGCGTACTCAGGGAGGTATCCAGATGTGAACTGAGAACTTCCTCATGTGAGTCAGTCTCGCAGATCATCACGTTCTACAGCTCACTCTCTGGTCCCTGAAATTACAATTTTTAAATGACTAGAATTCCAGTAACTTCCAAACCTCTCAAGCTCTCCTCTTTCAGCATTCCTTGAATGTTCAACTCATTCTTTGTGTATACATTTGATTCCATGCCTTCTTCTCGGTCCACCTCTTATATGTCTCTTTTTCGCCCTTTAGAAACCAAATAGAACTGTGGAACCAGCAGTTGGCATAATGGCTATGTTGCTGGACTCCCATGTTGCTGTCTGCAGTTCAAGTCCCGGACCTGGTGATTTAAACTCACGCTGGGCGTGTGTGCATGTATGCCCAAGGTCCCGAGAGGAGAATGGAGGAGAAGGGAGTGTGGTGCGGCTATCCCCCCTGGGGGGTGATTTCTCACTTTCTGTTGCTCTGTCTCTGTATTTCTGGCAAGCACATGCTCCCTATAGCAAAAACCTCTAAAAAAAAGGAAACCAAATAGAACTGTAAGCCTAAGGAAAGCACATCTGTGTAAAGGTTGGTATGGTAGACAGTCTTTAAAACAGCTCCTGGTGATCCTCAGGTCTGTGCAATCCCCTCCCCTTGAATGTGGACCTTGCTTCAAATGAAAAGAACACAGCAACAGTAATAGAATGCCACCACTGATACTGGGTTTAAAGGACTACGACTTCCATCTAGCTGGCACTCTCTTGCCATTTATGGTGACTCTAGTTCTCAAGTGAGCTGCCCTAGGGGAAAGGTGGCCTAAGAACAGAGGACACCTCTTGACAACAGCCAACAAAAAAACGAATCCTTCCAACAACTATGTGGGCAACCTTGGAAGCAAATTTTCCTTCACTCAACCCTGGAGATGACTACTGCTGCGACGGACATCTTGATTATAGGGATGTAAGAGACCCAAAACAGAGGACCCAGCTAAGCCATGGGCCAGATTTTCTGACCCAGAGAAAGTTCGATAATAAATGTTTGAAATCACCAAATCTTAATCTTGGGATAATTTAATATGCAGTAATAGATAACTGCCACTGTCAGGAGTGAGGAAAACAGTAATGAAACTAATCATGACCCACTTAAGATATGTGATTCCTAAGCACCTTCCAGTCAGAAGAACAATAATTTGCTCCTGTCCTAATCCTCCTCTCTAGGGAGAAATGGAATGTTCCTGATTGTTTCAGTAGGATTATATTTTCTTATAAGAGAGAAATTAACCTCATGCAATTAATTCCAATGATCTTCATGACCTTCATGTCACTATTTTAACTAGAAACAAGAATTTTAATTATTGGTGTTGCTTGAAATTTTTTTCAGATAACAGAGAACTTAATTACTTGGAGATTTTCTATGAAGAATACTATAATTTGTTGGTAGCTAAGACAGGAAAGACCGAGATATTAGATAACAATTTTGAGTTTCTTTTAAATAAATTGGCATTGCTTCAGTGTCATGATGAGAAATAAATTAGTATTAAGATCATTTTTGTATACTATACCAAAAAGTGAAAAAGTAAGAAAAGTCAGAATCATTATAAAGATAGTGTTGATCTTTAGATTATATCAATTTAAGTCATTTATTCAATGACTATCTCTTTTACAAGTTTTCTATTAACTGATTTTTTTAGCCTATTTTTAACAGTCTCCAATCAACAACACAGTTCATTACATAAAGTTGTTTCTTCTTTTACAGAAGCAAAAAAGTTCAAGGCTTGATTAGATTTCTATGAATGCACTTTACTTCATAAAGACTAGATCGGAAGGCAGACCATTATCCTAGCCCTTTACAAATGATTTTTTAAAATAATTTTTAAAACTTTAATTGTGATAAAAATCACATAACATAAAATCATCACCATAGCCATTTTTACGAGTTCAGGTCAGTATTATAAAGCATATTAACATTACTATGCAAGAGAACCCCAAACTTTGTCATCTTTGAAAAGTAAAACTTAATATTCATTGAACAGTAACTTCCTATTTCTCTCTCCTCCCATCTCCTGGCAACCACCATTCTATTTTTGGTCTCTATGAATTCAGTCTCTCTAGATACCTCATGTAAGTGGACTCATACAGGTATTTGTAACCTGCTTATTTCACTTAGTATGTGTCCTCGGTGTTTTTCCATATGATAACATGTGACAGAATGTCCTTCTTTTTTTCAGTTTGAATAATATTCTGTTTTATGCATATATCACATTTTGTTTATCCATTCTTCTGGTAATGAACTCTTGGGTTGCTTTTACCTTTTGGCTATTATGAGTAATGCTGCTATAAACATGGGTGTGCAACTATTGCTTTGACATACTGCCTTCAATTAGTTTGGGTATATACAGAGTGGAATTGATAGGTCATATGGTAGTGCTATTTTTAATATTTTGAGGAATCGCCATAGAGTTTTCCATAGCAGTTGCACCATTTTTACATTCCCATGACAATGCACTGGGTTTCAGTTCCTCCACATCTTCACCCACACTTGTTGTTTTGATGGTTAGTAGCTACCCTGATGGGTATAAGGCAATTATTTTGACTTGTATTTTTCTAATGCATAGTGATGTTGAACACTGTGTTACAGGTTTTCTGGCCATTTGTATACTTCTGTGGAGAAATGTCTACATAAATTCTTTGCTCACTTTTAAATTGAGTTATCTGAGTTTTATGTTTTTGTTTCTGGGTTGTAGGAGTTCTTCACTTATTCTGAATCATATATAAAATCTGAAAATATTTTCTCCATTTCATAGGTTGCCTTTCACGCCATCTTCATTCTTTGATGTATAGCACATTTCTTGCACAAAACAACAACGTAGAGAGGACAAAAGTAAAAATTAAATAAAAACAAATGGAGCCAGAGATGGCTTTCTTCTAAAATAACATCTGTCCAGTCATCACATCAAATCTGCACACACCTTCTATTAGTCTCTCTATCCTTCTACTCTCTCTCTCTCTCTCTCTCTCTCTCTTTCTCTCTCTCTCTCTCACACACACACACACACACAGTCCATTGATCACCACAGTTCTGACATTTCTGTAGCTACCAAACAACTAGCTGATTCACAACTCTATTTATTCATTGCTATCATGAGATAAGTTGGGATTCTCTGGGGCTAACTTTGAAAACAGTTCCTAAAAAGTTGCCCGATTTGGCTTTTCTTTCCCTAATCTCTGTATCCCACTCATGCATCCAGAATCATTTTCTCTCTTCCAGTGAGACAAAATTCACAATTGTCTGAAATGCAACAACTTATGTGTATTTCCCCATCCTGAGTACAAGAAACTTCCTCATTTTACTGGTATTCATATAAAATTAAAATTTATGATGTGGTTAGAGAAACAGCACAGTAAATTTTTAGATCTTTTAAACTTTTTCTGTTAGAGCATTGGCTGCAACAGATTTTCGTTAGCATTTTGGTTAGCCTTTTTTAAAGATCTATTTTAAAATAAATTATCTCTCATGATATTTACCTAAATTTATCAAACACACCAAAATATTTGACTTTAGCAGCAGATGTATTACAGTTGCTGAATCCTAACAGTCACTTGTTATCATAACTGATATGAAAAAGTAAGATATAAAGTTATTTATCAGAATCTTTCCAGGATGTACTCCCTCCACCGCCACACGCCTGCCTACATACTGAGCCCTTTCTCTCTATCTCCTGTATCTCTCTATCTCTCACTCTCTCTTTTGGATAACTTCTTTATCTAGGAACTTTCTGTTAATTCTAGCCCCATTTCTCACATTGCAGGACCTAAGAATACAAACAGAAGTTCACGTGTCATATGACTAAGTAATTAAAATGATAAATCAGACAAAATATGCACAGCCTTTTCTCCTTATTCTCAGATTCTGTATTTGCTAATCTGAAATTTATTTGTAACTCCAAGATTAATTCTTGCAGCACTTGGTGGAAATTTACAAACATACCTATAAAGGCAAAAAAATTTGACTTGCTAATGTGCAACTCTGCTGGAATTGAACAAACGATGCTCTGCCTTTCTGTTTAAGCTCTCATCCTGTGTTTATTCCCAGGTTCTTCAGATCTGTGTGCTTTTTTTGGTGATTTGGCTGTTAGAATGGCTGCGAGTATCATGCTGAAGTGACCCGCAGTGTTGTTGCTGCTTTGGGATTTGTTGTGTTTTGTTGTTGTTATGTTTTGTTTGTTTATTTTTTCCATAAGGTGCATGTTGCTGGAGAGAGACAGTGAGAGGGAAAGTGAGAAATCACCTCCCTGGGGAGATGGCCACGCTGAACTCCTTCTCTTCCATTCTTCTCTCAGAATTTTGGGTATGAATGCACACATGCCTGCCATAATTCTTAAGCCATTGGGTCTGGGATTCAAACTGCAGTTGGCCATCTTTCCTGGGGTGTGTGTGTGGGGGTGATTCCCAGACCTCAAACACCTGGGTTCGAGTCCCAGACCTGGTGGCTTGCTTTCTCACTTTCCTCCCTTTTTCGCTCTCTCCCTCTATGGTCAAATTAAAATAAATACATAAATAATTTTTAAAAAGAATTAGTATCACCTAGATAATGCACAGATTTGTAAAAAGATTTAAATTAATAAAAACTTTTTACCATGGAAAAATGTTTCTGCAGCTGTTGAAAAGACTTTGCTGATCCCCAAGTAAGGAGAAATGAGAAGTGTATGCTGGGCAGATCTGAGCCCTGACTCTGTGCCCTGTCTCACAGGATGTACTGGCTGGTCTTAATGAAGAGTAAAAGTGGCTACGTTGAGGAAGAACACACTGTTAACCATCCCTGATCTAACTGGAGCATGGTGCACCTCAGCCCATTGGTCGTACAAAGCCATGTGGATGTCTGATGGCCTTGAGCAGGATGCACTGCATCTAAGCCACCTGCCTGATTAGACTTACCCCCGTCTAAATTAAACCTTTTCTCCTGGTCAAAGCTGAGTTTCCTGCTTTCAGCACAGCAGGAGACACCCGCTGCCTTAAGTACAAAATCAGATAATATTGTGACAAGGTTAAGGTTGTTCATATACTTTCAGAAGTACGTCCTACCACGGATACCTGCTCCATTGACTAGCTATCATCTATGGCCTTTTCCAGTCTTCTGAATTAGAACAACACTATTCTTTTTGGTTGCAGGCTTTCTTACTCCTCCCATCAGGGACAACCAGTTCCTTTTTGTTTTCTAAACGTAGCAGCACACCCTCTTTCCTGGGGCTAATCGTATTAATGGCAAGAACAACAATAAAGGCAAGCATTTATCAAATGCTTACTAAGTGCCAGGCACTGCTCCAAGCACTTTAACCATCTGAACTAATTTGTCCTCACAGCAAGCCCCTGGGATGGTGTATAATTTGGATAACAGTTTGTTCCCCAAGGTTTCATGTCTCTTCAGATGGCCCTCAATATGTATGTTTCTGGACTTGGCCGAATTGTTCAATGAAAACTTAACTCCTTCACGGTGTCCCAGGGTGGGCCTTTGGGTGTGATAAGGCCATTAGGATGGGCCCCATGATTGAATTATGATTTGTGTATAAAAAGAAGAAATGATGCAGCGAAAAAGCCACATGGATACAGATTGCTCTCTGCTCTGAGATCCAGCTTCCGGTGTTATAGTCTAACCGGAAGTTGAACTCTGGGCCCTGGACTTCTAAACCACGGGCTGAGTCAGCCTATATTTCTTTATAAAATCACCCAGTCTCAGGTATTCCTGGTAGCAATGCAATAGTGGACTAAGACAGATGAGGACAGATGTGCTGGCAGGGAAACTGCAGTCCAGAGAAGGTAAGTTTTCGGGGACCGTGTTGCTAGCCCAAGTTCTTACACAGCTCACCACGCGATACCATGATACCAAAGCAGATGAAGAAAATCGTATGTGTCACAGCCATGCTGGGGTTATTAAACAGGAAAAATCGATTTTCTTGCAAATTGGCTGATAATGATACATATAAAAAAATGCATGGTATATATTCACACTCTGCTTTTTCTTCTGGAAGATGGTGTAATCTTTGATATCATTCATTCAGTAACTGCTTATTTTCCAGACCTCATTTATTCACAGAGAATCTCGGTTGCTCATGTAGACAAGAGGACAGAGGACAGCGAGAAGAACTCCATGGAACCCATCACTGGTTGAAACTCTGCAAAGAACCTAGGAACCTCAAGGATGTGTTCGTAATGGCCCCCAAGTGTCACAGCACACAGGGCAGGAAAGGGTTAACTAATTCCCCCCAAGGTCACCCCGAATGTCAATAGAAGAACTGGGCATGGAGCCCAGGCATCTGGCTCCTCTCCCTGAGTTTCAGGAAGCAAACCGCACTCTGACATTTAATCGGTGAGACACTTTGTTTGTGTTTAAGCATTCGCTCTCAAAATGCACAACCGAAGCCCTGTAGCACAGAGTCAGTGCCTGAGAAACAGAGAAGAAAATCTGCCCCAAAGTCAAAGCACCCATCTCAGACGCAGGAAGAATAAAGCCAAACCTAGCCATGGTCAATAAATGACTGCATAAAACATCATCTTTACAGGCTTTCTCTGCCTAGTCCCCAATGTGAACACAGGTCAAATTACATGACAGATGTCATCATCATAATAAGATTCCTGCTTTCCAGCCAATGGCCCCTTCTCATATTTCAAACAATATTCAATGCAGCCAGATTAGGATCTGAGACGTTCTCTGAGAATTTGCGGCGAGATTTGGCCTAAATGCTGACAGGGTGCATTGCACATCTTAAAGAATTAAAGGAGTATAATAAATGGTGATTTCCTATGGCTAGGAGGGAGAACTGCATGGTCTAGTTACTAGAACTCTGAGAGCTGACCAAGTGCAAAGACGGTCATGAAGAATTGGTATTTTAGGTCTGGAGCTGCCTCTGGTTCAGCTTCTCCACAACTATGGAAGGTCTACATCCTGCTTATCCGGTGGGGGTGAAGAAAAGGCTGAGAAAAGGTTACTCACCAGAAGAAGTAGCTCAATTTCATTTGTTTCTAGAGTCCTCCCACGTGTGCCTTGGAAGATGATCCTGTTGATCCAGTTTTCAGAAGAGCTTCTTCCTGGTACTCTCCCTCATCAACACTGGCCAAGGGTCCTCTTTGCCTTCAGAACTTACCCACCATCAAGCACCAGGGAAGACATGTGGACACACCAGGAAGCTCCCGTCAGGCTCACACTGAAGTCTCACTGGTGTGCTTTGTCTTCACACAGACTGGCTGCCGGGCCTCTTGGACCCTTGCACCCCAGAGACTTTTCCTGGGTCCTTCATCACTGCCTTACTGTCCTTGGGGCCCGAGGAGAGGCCTCCTGTTGTCTGTGAAAGCTGCCTTCATCTCTCCATGCCTTGAAAGGCTGCAGTGGACTTTTGTATTCATCTGGCTCCAAATGGATGTATCTTGTGTATGTGAAGCCCCCACCTAGGTCACTCTTGGTTATCCTGTCCAGTCTTCACACAGTCATGTTAAGTTGAAAGCACCCATGCAAGAACACAACTCCAAATTTGGTAGTGGGCTCGACAACCAATGAAGTCAATATGAGATGTTTATCCTAGGCCGTGTTGGTCTGCCTGTGCCCCCAGAACTCTTTTGCAGTCTTTCTCCATTGCGTTTCCATGGTTTTTCCTGGGTCA